>NC_133329.1:122575805-122904023 GCF_042186555.1 Aquarana catesbeiana | reverse complement strand
CTAGTATGCTTCCTATCCATTTGAATGGAGGATGCGATTAAAACCGCTAATCTTTCTTCCAGACCCTGGAGGGAGGAGGAAAGGGCATCTTCAGTCATGTATACAGGTGCTGAGATGTGAGAGGCAGCTGCACCATCAATTTGTTCCAATGGCTCACCCTGAGTTGCCATAAATGGTAATTCAGGCGAGGATGACAGCGTGGAAATACAGCTCGAGATCCCAAGGCCTGGGGGGTGAAACCTTTACTTTTTTGGCTTTTGTGGTGTCTTTTTTGGCAGGCATAGTCCTATATCCACTTCAGCCCCGCTCACTGTATATATACGTCATTTTTTTGAAGATGGATATCTCGGTAACGGCAGCAGCTGCTGCCACAACCGAGATATCCATCTTTTCAGTGAGCGATTCTGTACACGATAATGGTGGTCTCAGCGGCGGGTTCGCCGCGAGATCACCGTTATCGGCGGCGGGAGAGGTGCCACCCCCCCTCCCGCCGCTCTCCCGCACCCTCCGCCGCTTACCGGAGCCGTCGGTAGCGGCGGAGGCGATCGGGTCCTTTCCCTGCTGAGGTATGGAGACAAGTGAGGCCAAGATGGCGCCTACCCGTCTCCATACCATGTGACGGCCGGAGCGACGTCATTACGACGGCTCCGCCCACTCTCTTAAAGGCACAAATTTTTTTAGTGTCATTTTTTTAAACGACTTTTTTTTTTTTTGCATTTTAGTCTAAATATGAGATCTGAGGACTTTTTGACCCCAGATCTCATATTTAAGAGGACCTGTCATGCTTTTTTCTATTACAAGGGATGTTTACATTCCTTGTAATAGGAATAAAAGTGTCACAATTTTTTTTTTTTAAAAACAGTGAAAAAATAAATAAAATAAAATAAAATAAATAATAAAAAAAAAAAAAAAATTTTTTTAAAGCGCCCTGTCCCGACGAGCTCGCACGCAGAAGCGAACGCATACGTGAGTAGCGCCCGCATATGAAAACGGTGGTCAAACCACACATGTGAGGTATCGCCGCGACCGGTAGAGTGAGAGCAATAATTCTAGCCCTAGACCTCCTCTGTAACGCAAAACATGCAATCTGTAGAATTTTTTAAACGTCGCCTATGGAGATTTTTAAGGGTAAAAGTTTGACGCTATTCCACGAGCGGGCGCAATTTTGAAGCGTGACATGTTGGTTATCAATTTACTTGGCGTAACATTATATTTCACAATATAAAAAAAAATTGGGCTAACTTTACTGTTGTCTTATTTTTTTTTTCAAAAAAGTGAATTTTTTCCAAAAAAAGTGCGCTTAGAAGACCGCTGCGCAAATACGGTGCAAAAAAAAGTATTGCAATGACCGCTATTGTATTCTCTAGGATGTTAGAAAAAAAACAATATATAATGTTTGGGGGTTCTAAGTAATTTTCTAGCAAAAAAACCTGTTTTAAACTTGTAAACACCTAAAATCCAAAACGAGGCTGGTCTTTAAGTGGATATACAAAAACAGAGGCGCTATACAAATTGCACTAAATCGCTGAAAATAGTCATGACTTTTTTAAAGCCGCTATAAAGTTCAGCCTAGTGCTGGAAAAAGAGTGTCCTTCCTGAATCAGGAATGCCAGTTTTGCAACCCATACCTGTCCCACAGCTCATGTGTCCCTGTGTACAGGCAGCTTGTTTCCTCCTCATCAGCAGAGGAGAGACTGTCACAGCTGTATTTATCTGCTTTTAGCCTACCGTGCGTCCTCGTGGACGTTCACGGCACCTGCATTTAGGCCCCGCCCCCTCAAAAAAATCCTGCCCCCTTTATTATTAAAAATGTTTCCCTCACCTGAGCACAGCGTTTTTGGGGTCCCAGACCCAACACGGGGGGTTGGGGTTGGGGAGAGGGGCGACAGAGACTCCTGCAGTGAGGCACAGACATGTGAAAAAATACAGCCACAGTAGCAAACTTTTAGCGGCAAAATGACCTCCGCATCCCCCGCGGCGAGGAGGGGGGGGTAATGTAAGGGGGGGTGCAGCGCTGCTGTCCCCCTAACCTTCTGGTCCCATAAGGAGGAGAAAAAATGGGGAGGGAGGACAGGGGAGACGGGATTTTAACAAAAGTTATGAGCTTCTGTGGGGATAAGCGAAAATGGGAAAGCCGCCACCGCGGTTCTTTGCTGGATGAGGAATTCCCCTGGCTTGCTGAGACCACACACATGCTGTAGCTGGGACACTGAGCTGACTGAGAAGCAACTTACTTAAGGTATGTGCATTTACTCCTAGTGGAGACTTTAAGGCATTACAACATTTTTACTCATGGAAGAAAAAACCATAGGTGGACTTTTTACAGTTCCTAGGCTTCTTCCCTTACCTTTTCCTCGCTGCAGGATACTGCTAACAGACAGACAGACACAAACTTCACCCGTCATGGCGGGCTGCATTTAGCAAACATTCCAGGACCAGGTCCCTTTATAGGGGTTCCACTCCCTTGGACCTCTATTAGCACCCCGCCAGGAAAAGCTTTAGGTAATGTAAGCATGACCAAAAAGCCCTGGGTCCCGGGGTCCAGCCCTGCAAAGAGGCATTACAGGCAAAACCTCCTGCTTCGTTACGTTACGAGGACCGGGTACCATCCACCTTGGCCTCAGTGGCACTTTGGATGGATCCAGTCTGTGGAGACTATTTAAATCCAGCATGGAACCCTCCTGGAGCTCCTCAGAGCACATCTTCACTCGAGACCTTAGACACTGGCGAAAAAAAACCTGAGGTACTCCTGGTAGGAGGAGGAGTTATATAGGGTGTGAACTTCCTGTATTGGGCATACCAGTGATCATCCCCTGAAGGTGCCTATATATCCACATAGTGATTACTATGGTGCTCTGTGTCCCATGATGTATGATAAAGAAATATGTTTTCTGTAAGAATAACATATCTTGGATTCATAATCATCCCCAATGCCACAGAAAGGGTTGTAGCATAAAATTCTGAAAATGAAAGGGTGAATTCTAGGACAGACCTACTTGGATGCTTGGTCTGAACACAGAGCAGAAAGGCTTTCTCAGTAAAACACTGCAAACCTTTTTTTTTTTTTTTGAAGATATGTTTATTGAGTTTTAAAGACATGGGCACAAAGCAACAGAACAACAACGGCAACCCGGTGCCTGGTCCAAAAAAAAACACCATATATAAATCAGTTACTAGTAATAATAAATCTTTGTTCACCTATCTCACCTGTCTCTTGTAATCATTTATCAGTTGTAAAGAATATGCAGTCTCACAATTAGTACGATATCAGTGAACACAGTGACTGCCAGAAAGTGGTAAATAACAGGATAACACATAGTCAGAGCTCAATATAGTGACATAGGGGTCAGTGTCAAGGGACTCGCAATCCACTTGCCCCAAATTTTATTAAATGTCTTGACTCTTTTTCGCAGTTCGAAAGTGAGTCTATACACGGGTAAGGAGTCATTAACCAGTTTCAGCCACTGGGACCGTGTAGGTGATCTCGGTCCTTTCCAGGACAGTAGAAGGAACTTCCTCGCATAGAAATATAGGATGTGAAGCAGTCTCTCGGCATGAGAGGGGATTGTCAGATCGCCAAAGATGCCCAAAAGGCCGTTCTTGGGATTCACTATGTTAGGTAGATCCAAGGCAGAGGAAATAAAAGCGTTTATGTCCACCCAAAAGTCGTGAAACACGGGGTAGGTCCTGAAACAGTGCATAAAGTCAGCAACCTGGCCACAGCCTCTGAAGAATTCAGTGGAGGGAGATAAGCCCATCTTATGTAGTCTGGCAGGTGTGAGGTGGGATTGGTGTAAAATCTCAAGTTGAATAATACGGTCTTTGGACGAAATAACAGAGGTTTTTATAGGCATCACTAAACTCGGTCCCGTCCACTTCCATAAATGATATGTCTAGGGATGTTCATTTCTCTTGAGCAGTTCGGAATGTGGGATTAGACTCAGTCATGAGGGCAGAGTATAGTGGGTCCGATCACCTCAATAATTTCTCCAAAGGAGGTACCTGGATAGGGTTATCTAGGGAACCAAATTGTGCACGTACAGCATGGAGTAGTTGATAGTCGTAAAATAAGTAAGCACGTGGCAGATCAAAGTTCACACGCAATTGACAGAATTTTTTAAAACCCTGTGAAGTAAAGAGATGGCATAAATACTTAACCCCTTTGGCAGACCACCTTTGTGGGTCAGGTAAACAGTATAATTCTGGAAAGCTATGGTTAAACCACAAAAGGGTAATTGGGGGATGCCAGCCATGAATCAGTGGAAACTTTGGCCACAATGGACTTAAATAAGCATAGGGAGGAATGTAGAAGTGATGTACCTGGGCAGGATGGGACACAGCCTCTATAGATAATATTGTGGAGAGTCTCTGAGGAGGCAATCGCTGCCTCTGTGGTCATGCAAGCATTGGCGGAAATTGGATGCAACCAATCATGGATATTGATTAGTTGAGACGCCAAATAGAAGAAGTAAAAAGCCAGCCATGTGGGTTGGGAGACGCAAGGTTTCAAGCACTATCCTGGGAGGGTGGCCATTCCATAGGAACAAAACACTGCAAACCTTAAACCATAACTTAACTGTATCTGAGCACCACAAACTGAAAATAATGTTTAATTAACTTAAGATTCAAAGCAAATTCACCCATCCAACCATATCCCCGACAATATGCTTTATTTTGTTGAGAAATCACTTTGAAAAACACCCCCTAGCACTTCTAGCTGTGACCATGTAGGGCAGATGATTCATGTAGCATTTACTTCCTGGAATCCATTTGACCTTAGGTCAAGCAAGCGGGCCGAAGGGGGTGCTTAGGTGAGAAAACCCCTCCTTCCTTCCTTCACATTGAACTGAATCAGTTTGTCTGAAAACAGCTCTGTATGTGGGTAAGTTTTAGGCTGGGTTCACACTGCAGCACGCTCCGGCTCACAGCAGGAGTCCGGTGCATCCTCATTCACGTTTCAGGTCCAATTTCAGCCTGAATTTTTGCCTGAATTCGGACCTGAAATTAACCAAAAGACGCAAAGGACTCCTGGGCAATTCGCACCAGAGCGACAGCGGAGATGTGTGAACCGGCTCCATAGAGAGCCAGTCACAATCTCCTGCTGTGAGAATTGGATGCGGGGAAACCCGCATCCAATTCGCAACAGTGTGAACCCAGCACTTTTTTTTTTCAGACTGCTACTTAGAAGCATTTCAGACAGGCTGTTTCCAAGTTTACAGTTAGTTAATCACTTGAGCAGCTAAATTTTGCCTGTGAGGAGTTTTATTCCTTCTCCTTGCTTTGGGTTCCTTTTCAAAACATTAGTATAAATATGTTTTATTAATACTACAATCAGATGTGAATGAGCCAATGTTAGCAGATGTTGAAGGAGGAGTGATATATTTGGAGTACCAGGGGCCTCTGGATTAATACAAGTGCCGATCATGCAATGAAAAGCTCTCGTTCTATGCCGTGCTGAACTATGAATCTTTAGTGTCTTAGTATTCAATACAAAATCACTTTACTTATCCAAGAAACATCAAGGATTCAGAGGTCAGAATTTGTTACATATCCCCATGGCCACCTTGGCACCTTTTTTGAAAGATTTTTTTTTTTTTTTATTAAAAAGTAATTCACATGCACATTGTGTAGGGGCTCTGGATTAGGGATGTCAAACTACAGATTACTTCCCCTAACGATATGTGCATTTACCATATTTTATGCCTGTTATTTACCTATAATCCTCGCCAAGTGAGAGAGGCAGGAGGGCGGCATGAGAGCCGGGTGGATGAGAGAAGCGAGCGGGCAGGTGGATGAGAGAAGCGAGCGGGCGGGCGGAGGAGAGAAGCGAGCGGGCGGGCGGAGGAGAGAAGCGAGCGGGCGGGCGGAGGAGAGAAGCAAGCGGGCAGGCGGAGGAGAGAAGCAAGTGGGTGGAGGAGAGAAGCGAGCGGACGGGCAAGCAGCGATTACATCACCTCTCTCCAGCCCACCCCGCATCACCGCTCATCCGCCCTCACAGCTGGTGTTCTGTCAGCCTCTTCGATGTCGGAGGTGTGGCGGGGAGCAGAGAGATGACATTTCTCACCGCCATCACCGCTGTCCTGCCTTTACTCAGAACCCACCACTGAACAGAGGCCTGCCTCTGTGCTAAATGGACCCGTGCTGCCACCAATGCAGTGACAATCCACATCGGGTGGCACTGGCAGGCAGCTTGGCAAGTGACAATCCGCATCTGGTGGCACTGGCAGGCAGCGTGGCAAGTGACAATCCTCATCTGGTGGCACTGGCAGGCAGCGTGGCAAGTGATAATCCACATCTGGTGGCACTGGCAGGCAGCGTGGCAAGTGAAAAACCACATCTGGCGGCTGGCAGCATGACAAGTGACTTTTCACATCTGGTGGAAGTTGACATGGCAGGTGACATTCCACATCTGGTGGCAGGAGACATTCCACATCTGAAGGCAGGCGACAATCCGCATCTGGTGGCAGGCGACGTGGCAAGTCACAATCTGCATCTGGTGGCAGGCGACGTGGCAAGTGACAATTCCCATCTGGTGGCTGGCGACGTAGCAAGTGACAATTCCCATCTGGTGGCAGGCGACATGGCAAGTCACAATCTGCATCTGGTGGCAAGTGACGTGGCAAGTCACAATCTGCATCTGGTGGCAGGCAACGTGCCAAGAGACACGCTCAGGGCTCCCACTGATTCTGGATTATGGTTAGTTGAACTATTTCATTTATTACTACAATGTAATAATAGAAATAATGCGCTTCAATCCCCCTGACACCATATCAACGATGATTGAGGGCTAACACCAGCCATTGCCCTGACAAATTACCTGTAAAAAAAATGCCCCATGGCACAATCAATTTTCTTTTACATAGCTGATCCCCAGTGCCAAAAATGTAGAGGGGGGGGGGGTGAGGGTGCTTGGGCAGCACAAACTGTAATTAGCCAGTACCAGAAGAGGAGAGCAAAGAAACCAGGTACGAGCAAAAGACAAACCTATTGAAGCTATAGGAAAGACAGAGGGAGATTAGGGCTGCAGGTTGAAACAGAGGTACAGGTCAGAGGGAGAAGGGCATGGGTTTCTGAGTGATATGATGATTGGTGCTGCCTGAAAAGAAGAAAGCCAAACCAAGAGGCAGAAGTATGCATGACTGAAGAATGAGGCTTGATCAAAGTTGTGCACTGTACACAGCTCTCTGGGTCTAGGTAGCTGTGCAAACAACGTTCAACTTCGAGCAGAAGATGAAGATCCTATCCTTATTTTTTCAACAAAGATACTTCTCCTCTCATATAACAGGCAAATGAATAATTGCAGCTTGACACAATCACAGTACAGATATTACAACTGCTCACCCTTGCTGATGAGCTCTGGTTCCACGTTGCATTTATCCCCAGATTTCAGAGTTGTAATAATGGCACATAGAGTGGAGTTGATCACATCTGGCTCCTGCCGGAAGGCCAAAGCTTCTGCCAAGTGCAAAAACCCACTACGTACTGTGGAAGAAAAATCATTACACAAAAAGATGTCAGTACCTAGAAAACATTCCGTTCCTTATTACTCTGAATACAGTGACAATCAAGGAAAGGAATACAGTGCAATGTGCTCAATTAAGACCAGGCACATTTCAGCCAATCAGTAAATAACCAACCACAGTTTAGCTATTATTAAAATGAATCTTGCAGACAGCTCTATACAGTGTTAAAGACTGCCTTACCGTCACTGATGCGATGCTTTGATGAGTACTGTGCAGCAAAGGATTTGAGTTGTGCTTGCAGTGGACCTTCCTCAACACCTGGGTTGTCCAGCCACTGCAACATCTGCATAAGCACTTTGAAGAAGAGTGATGAAAAAGCAGTATCCTGGGGTACACAACGCTGTAGACAGAAGAGAAAAGTATAATTCTTTATTAGAGGCAGCTTTGCCAGCAAGCTTGAGATCTCATACTTTTTACAAACAGATTTTTTTTTTCTTTATGCCAATAGTGGATAACTGTATTGATGCAGTTCAAGATTTGTGCAGATTCCTTTAGGCCCCTTTCACACTTATACGACTTCAAAGTCGTGCGATTTCACGGGTGCTATTTTGCCGCGATTTGGGAGCAGTACTACTTTGTACGACTTTGCTACAACTTTGGCATTAACAAATGAAAACATACATGGTGTGAGGCTTGTGCTTACAAAGTTGTACTGAAAACGTGTCCATATTATTCATGTACGATTTGCATGCTACTTGAGGGTTTTACATTGAGGTCTATGGAGTACAACTCGCATGGAAGTTGGACCAAAGTAGTGCAGGGACTACTTTGAAGTCGGCATGACTTAAAGTCGTGCCAATATGAATGGTAGTCATTGAAAATCATGGAGAATGACTTGTCATACGATTTTGCAGTACAAAATCGTGGGACAAGTCGTATAAGTGTGAAAGGGGCCTAAGTCTGGGTTAACACATCGCATGTGAGTCGCACCGCATTGCTGTGCAGATCACATGCGATGTCTGTGCGATGTAAATTCAGCCATACAAACTGTATGGCTGAAATCGCATTGCATTTGCACCAAGATAGTGACCCTTTTATCGGTCCGCGCTGGAATCCTGCACCATTTCACAGTTTGCACTGCGATCTGTAAACCGATCTGGGGGTGTCATTGTCTTTACATCGACACCTGTAGCGGGTTGCCGCTGTGAACCACTGGCGATTCAGGAACCCACACAGGAAACGCGCTGGTTCCCACATCGCACAAGTGTGAACCCAGCCTCAGTTCAGTACATCACTGTACCATTAAAATATTTTGTTATGTCTGTTTGATATGTGCAAATACCTGTTGATACTGCCAGAAATCCAGTGCTGTACTCTGTCCTATACTCTCTACAGTCTTATCACAAACATAGGGCACGATAAACTATGATTGGGGGATTGTAGAGGAATGCAGTCTTGCATGGCACATTGCATTTTGTATTAAATATTAGGTTGCAGCGCATAAAGTGGATTAAGCACAGAAACCATGAACTTGGCTGTCTTGTGTCGTAATCCTCTTGGTGCAATACTTCACACCTCTCTTGTGCCAACTATCGACAAACTAACTTTCAGAAAAATAGGATTTTTATAACAGCTTACCTGTAATATCCTTTTCTTTGAAGTACATCACGGGACACAGAGCCATAGTAGTTACTATGTGGGTTATAGGCCACCTTCAGGTGATGGACACTGGCACGCCCTAAATTAACCACTTGCCGACTGCCTAACGCAGATATACTGTGGCAGAACGGCACGTGCAGGAAAAATCCCGTACCGGTGCCCGAGGCAGTCAGCATCGTTAGAGGAGCGATCCATGCTGAGGGGGAGACCACTCATTCGTGGCCACCCCCTCGCGATTGCTCCCAACAAATGAAAATCTTCCTCTGCTGCTGTAATGTAAACAGCGGCAGAGGAAGTGATGTCACCTCTCCTCTTTTTCGTTCCGGTGCCGAGGAGAGAAGACATCTAAGTGCACCAACACTACACTAACAGTAAAACACACTAGGCACACATTTCACCCCCGATCACCCCCCTGTCACAGTGACACCAATAGCAGTTTTTTTTTTTTTTTTCTGATTACTGCATTGGTGTCAGTTTGTGACAGTTATAATTGGTAGGGCAGTTAGTGTTAGCCCCCTTTAGGTCTAGGGTACCCCCCCCCCAATAAAGTTTTAACCCCTTGATCACCCCCGTTGCCAGTGTCACTAAGCGATCATTTTTCTGATCGCTGTATTAGTGTCACTGGTGACGCTAGTTAGGGAGATAAGTATTTATGTTCGCCGTCAGCGTTTTATAGCGCCAGGGACCCCTTTATACTACCTAGTAAAGGTTTTAACCCCTTGATTGCCCCCTAGTTAACCCTTTCACCAGTGATCACTGTATAACTGTTACGGGTTAGTTAGTTTATTTTTTATAGTGTCAGGGCACCCGCCGTTTATTACCTAATAAAGGTTTAACCCCCTGATGACCCGGCGGGTAATATAAGTTAGGTTTTTGGGTCAGATAGGGTCTGCGTCGCCCCAGGCAGCATCAGGTTAGTGCCAGTACTGCTAACACCCACGCACGCACCATACACCTCCCTTAGTGGTATAGTATCTGAACGGATCAATATCTGATCTGATCAGATCAGATCTATACTAGCGTTCCCAGCAGTTTAGGGTTCCCAAAAGGGCAGTGTTAGCGGGATCAGCCCAGATACCTGCTAGCACCTGCATTTTGCCCCTCTGCCCGGCCCAGCCCAGACCACCCAAGTGCAGTATCGATCAATCACTGTCACTTACAAAACACTAAACACATAACTGCAGCGTTCGCAGAGTCAGGCCTGATCCCTGCGATCGCGAACAGTTTTTTTGGTAGCATTTTGATACAGTCACTAACAGTCAGGAGCTTTTTTACCTCTGAGTCTCACTAGTGTAACACTAAATTTAGAGCCCAAAATGGCAAATCGAAGGTACAGTAGTGAAGAGGCCTACACGTTTCTGAGCATGACAGATAGTGAAGAGGAAGTCACTCATCTGTCAGATTCAGGCTCAGGATACGATCCTGTAGACGACATCGGCTCCATGACAGATAGCTCTGACGACGCAGTTGTGGTCCCTGCCAAGGTCAGGCGTACCCGCTTTTCCTTCTGGTGAACTGGCAAGCACCAGTGGCCTAGTACACCGGTCGTAGTCAAACCAGCACTGCAGTAACACTTGGTGACGTGGCGAGTCCCATAAGTGCAGTCCAAGCTGGTGAGGTGGCAAGCACAAGTAGTGTCCTGCTGCCACCAAGCAGAAGACAAACACAGGCCCGGAAGAAGATAAACACAGGCCCGACGTGCCCATAATGCCCTTCTTGCTGCATTCGCCAATCCTAATTGAGAACCCACCAGGTTCTGCAGCACCCGTACTTCCCCCATTCACATCCCCAACCAAATGCAGTCAGCTGCATGAGAGGCATTTTCTTTATGTCCTCCCGAGAACCCCCCCAAAAAAGATGTTGTGTCTGCAGCAAGCTCGGATATAGGCGTGACACTCGCTATTATTGTCCCTCCTGTCCTGACAATCCTGGTCTTTGCATTGGTGAATGTTTTGAACGCTACCATACACTAGTTGAGTATTAGCGTAGGGTACAGCATTGCACAGACTAGGCACACTTTCACAGGGTCTCCCAAGATGCCATCGCATTTTGAGATACCCGAACCTGGAACCGGCTACAGTTAAAAAAGTTACAAAAAAAAGTGTAAAAAAAAAACAAAGAAAAAAAAAAGTAAAAAAAAAAAAACAAAACACAAAAAAAAAAAAATATAAAATAAAAAAATCAAAAATAGTTGTCGTTTTATTGTTCTCTCTCTCTCTCTATTGTTCTGCTCTTTTTTACTGTATTCTATTCTGCAATGTTTTATTGTTATTATGTCATTAGTCAGATCGAGGGCAGTAATTTTAGCAGTAGACCTCCTCTGTAAATCTAAAGTGGTAACCTGTAAAGGCTTTTAAAAATGTATGTAGTTTGTCGCCACTGCATGTTTGTGCGCAATTTTAAAGCATGTCATGTTTGGTATCCATGTACTCGGCCTAAGATCATTTTTTTTATTGCATCAAACATTTGGGCAATATAGTGTGTTTTAGTGCATTAAAATAAAAAAAGTGTGTTTTTTCCGCAAAAAATGCGTTTGAAAAATCGCTGCGCAAATACTGTGTGAAAAAAAAAAAATGAAACACCCACCATTTTAATCTGTAGGGCCTTTGCTTTAAAAAATTATATAATGTTTGGGGGTTCAAAGTAATTTTCTTTTTTTTTTTTTTTTTTAAATTCTTTTATTTTTACACTGAGTGGGTACAACCAGTTACATATTAATTTACATAGCAGTGTCAGAACCAAGCATACAAAATACAAGAGTGATTTAGTGTTCAAAGATAGGAGAAACAATAAGGTCAATATACATGATAACTGACATTTGCACCGCCATCAAAATTCGTGGGGATTATATCCCAGCCAAACACTACTGTCGAAGTACAGGACTTGGGAGGTGCTCTATCATCTATGTTGCTTGATTCGGTACTGGCTCCCTTAGGTGTTAGATTGCATCATTCAGTGATAAATAGTGTTTTCTCTTAAAAAATAATAAAAGTAGAAGGGTAGGGAGCTGAATGGCTAAGGAGCCCAGACATGGGGTTACATGAAAAGGTAAATGGTTTCAGGATTTTCTTTGTATCTGGCCATAAAGAAGCCCATGTCTGAGAATGCGTTAAAAAGAGATTAATACCCCCTGGGGGAAATTAAGAAGTAGAACAAAATGATGGGGGGGGGGGAGCAAGGAGGGGAGAGGGAAAAGAAAGGGGAGCGAGAACGAGGGGTTAAGGTATGAGAAAGAAAGGGTGCAGAAAGTGAGAGAATATGAAATAATGAGATATGAGGTGTATTGACCCCTGCCTGAGGTGAATAACCGGTTCAATCAGTTAATTAGGTTGCGCCATTTCCTTAAGATATGTTTCCGTGTATATAAAGTGTTGCCAGGGTCTCCATGTTTCCCTGAAGATCTCCTCCCTATTATGCAGGGTAGCCGTAAGGTCTTCCATGTCCCTTAATTCATTCACTTTCGTAAACCACAGGGATTTCGCCGGTGGTCTCTCCGATTTCCAGCACAAGGGAATACATGCCTTTGCGGCATTCAGGAGTTGGATGGTAAGAGAGGTCTTATATTTTTTGATGGGTCGTTCTGACAGATGGAGCAAACAGGCTGCCGGGTTCCCCTCCAGGGAGACACCTGTAAGATGTCCGATTGTGCGGGCCACCTCTATCCAAAAAGGGGCAAGTTTGGAACATGACCAAAAGATGTGTAACATCGTCCCCTCCTCAGAGCCACAGCGCCAGCAAAGGCCGGACACCTGAGGGAAGAAGCGATGTAGAATGGCGGGGACCCTGTACCAGCGTGTCGTAATTTTGTAACAGGTTTCTTGCACCCTAGTCGCAATGGAGGATTTCTGGGCAAAGTAGAGAATTTTTTGTCTCTGTACCTCGGTAAATTGGATTCCCAATTCCTCCTGCCATTTAGTGAGAAACGGGGGTACGTATCCCTCCTCTGGTTGTGTTAGGGATGAGTATATCAGTGAAAGGCAATGACGTATCGGTTCTCCACGATGACAAATGTGTTCAAATTCAGTTAGTTTGCGGGTAATACCCGGTTTCCTCAGGTAACTGCGCAGAAAATTCCGCAGCTGTAAGTTGCTCCAGAAGTCTAGGGGGGGTCTGTTACTAATGTCCCGGCATTTAGGGAAAGTTGGCCATTGGGGTCCATGAAATCATGTAAGCATAGCCTGGTGTTCATTGCGAGTCGCTTAAATTGCGGGCTCTGCAAACCAGGTAAGAACTCTGGGTTACCCAGAATCGGCACCATAGGGGACGGCTGTGGGGATACAGATGAGCGTCTAAATGCATCTCTGGTCACCGTTAAGGTACTGCCAAGAGTGGGGTGTTCAATGATATCTTTGGGTAGTGATGTTGCAATCCAAGGCCAGCTCTTAGCTAAACCCCCGGAGTCCTCCTCTTCCATTGCAACCCAGTGTTTCGCCTCCGCATGGCAATGCCAGTCTACTAACCTAGTTAGATGGACTGCTCTGTAGTAGGCCTTGATGTCCGGCAAGCCTACCCCACCCCTGCTTTTTGCCAAGTGGAGAAGTTGAAGTCGCGTTCGTGGTTTGCGGTGGGACCAGACAAACGCCCGGAACATGGAGTCAATTCGCTTGAAAAACGCCAGAGGCAGTCGGATGGGGATTGCCTGAAGCAGGTATAACACCTTTGGTAACAGAGTCATCTTCAGGGCACTACATCTGCCGAACCACGTCAGCGTAAGGGAATGCCAATGCAGTAGGTCAGTTTTAAGACGTATCAGTAGTGGGTCAAAGTTGGCTGAGTATAGTTCCGCTGGGTCAGACGTAATGTCAACCCCCAAGTAGCGTATAAGCTTGGTTGCCCATTTTAGTGGAAAGGTTGAGCGTATACGTTGGGCAGTTCCTGTGTCTACCGTTATGTTGAGGATGGAAGATTTGGTTAAGTTAATCTGAAATGAGGAGAGGGTACCGTAGTCTTGGAGGGATTGTAGCAGGTTGTGGAGAGAGGAAAGTGGTTCCGTTAGGAAGAAAATAAGGTCGTCCGCGAAGGCGGCCACCTTATGGGAACCTGAAGGTTTCGGGTATCCTTTAATGTCAGAGTTCGCCCTTATTGTGCATAGTAGGGGTTCCAGGGACAGGATAAAGATCAGGGGGGAGAGGGGGCAGCCCTGTCGGGTACCATTGCGGATATCAAAGAAATTCGATCTTGTCTCGTTGACCCTCACCGACGCAGTGGGGTGGGTATACAAGGAGAGTATCCATTGTAACATGGATGAGCGAAGACCTATGTGTTCTAGGGTTGCCCGGATAAAGGACCAGTCAACGCGGTCAAAGGCCTTCTCCGCGTCGGTTGACAGCAGGAGAAGGGCCTTTTTGGAGGTCTTTGCCGCATGTATCAAGTTGATGACCCGAATCGTGTTGTCTCTAGGTTCACGTAGTGGCACAAAGCCTGCCTGGTCTCTATGGATCAAATTTGGTATGTGGGGAAGCAGCCTATTAGCTAGAATCTTGGCAAAAAGTTTAAGGTCCGAATTAAGAAGTGCGATTGGACGGTAGCTCCCACAGAGTGATGGGTCTTTACCCTCTTTCGGGATGAGAGAGATATATGCCCTAAGGGTGTCTATTGGAAAGGCATTCCCTTCCGTGAGGGCGTTAAGGGCAGAAATTAAGGGCTTTGACAGTATGTCAAAGAAAGTTTTGTAGTAAACTGGGGTTAAACCATCAGGGCCAGGGGCCTTTTTCGGTTTCGAGGAGGCCAGAGCCACGCCCAGTTCCTCGACCGTCAGGGGCTCTTCCAGTTCTTCCCTTACTTCATCTGGTAGTGTTGGCATGCCTGAGGCAGCTACATATGTTTGGGGGGACTGCCTGCTCTCTAGAGAGAGGTCTCCAGGTTCCATTCTTTTTAAGTTATAAAGGCCTGTATAGAAGGAGCGGAACTCCTCCGCTATATCCGAGGAGGTATTAAGCTTCCGCCCCGAGGATGACTGAATGTGTGGGATATATGTTTTCGTGCGAGGGCCCTGCAGGGCTCTGGCCAGAAGCGATCCAGGTTTGTTCGAGAACTCAAACATGGTACGTCGCGCCCACGCCAGTTTTTGTTTGGTCTTATGGAGTAACAGAGAGCAGAGTTCCTCACGAGCCTTCTGTAGGTCCCGGAGTGTTGCGCGGGCAAGACTAGCCTTATGTATTCTCTCTAATTTGCGGATTGATGCTAGGAGTTCCTCTGTTCGTTTTAGTCTATCTCGCTTGAGGCGGGTTCCTATCTTGATCAGTGCACCTCTCACAACCGTCTTGTGAGCTTCCCAGACCACAAGGGGGTTGGGGACTGACCCCTCATTGACCGCAAAGTATTCCCGCAAAGCGTTCAATATCTCCGCGCGGGTTTCCTCCGATTGAAGCAGTGCTTCATTCAATCGCCAGGATGGGGGGGACCTATTCACTGGTCCCAACTGGAGAGTCAGATGGACCGATGCATGGTCAGAGAAGGATATGACGTCAATGGACGTTGAGACCACCTTGTCAAGATCCTTGTGCGACAGCAACAAATAGTCTAGCCGAGAGTAGGTGTGGTGCACCTGGGAAAAAAAAGTGTAATCTCTGTCTTGGTTGTGGAGCAACCTCCACGGGTCGACCAGGTGCAAGGTGTGAAGGTCCGTCTTGAGGCGCCTCAAACGAGAATAAGACATGTGAGAGGCTCCTCGTGAGACGTCTAGTGTCGGGTCCATGGCAAAATTAAGGTCTCCGCCAAAGATCAGCATCCCCTCCGAGAATTCCAAAAGCTCAGAGAGTAGTCCGCGCAGAAACTGAGGGTGATTCACATTGGGGAAATAAACATTTGCGAATGTGACCCGCACATCAGACACCCTTCCCTTTAGAAGAAGAAAACGGCCCTGCTCGTCTGTCCTCTGTGCTTCAAATACCCAAGGAACCGACCTAGCCAGGATGATGCTGACCCCTTTTGACTTGGAAATCGGAGAGACGCTATGGTATGCTACAGGGAAGGTCCCATTAGTCAGCCTAGGTATAGAACCTGCACGGAAGTGCGTCTCCTGCAGAAAGGCTACATGTGTTTTGCCCCTACGCATGTCAGCCAATAGCTGTGTGCGTTTTTCCGGTATATTGAGTCCCCGCACGTTTAGAGAGGTGATCTTAAGGTGACCCATTGTGTCTTCCGGCAGGGAGAAGATGGCAATATAAGTATGGGAAACTCCCACAATGAGAACCCCCCTCAGGCAGAAGCCAAGGAGAGAGAAGAACAGTACAGATAGAGGAGAGCAGAAAGGTAGAAATAGGAAAAAAAAAAAAAAAAAACACAAAAAGGGGGGGGGGGGGGAGGGGAAGAGGGGTAAACAATTCCTGTCGTAGACTAACTATGGGCCCCTGTTGCACACTCGAGGTGTCCAGTCAGGGGACCGCCCTAATGTGGGGGTGGAAGGTTCGTCGAGATCAACTCAAGAATGAGTAGAATTTAGGCAGAAGTTTGAGTAAACATATAATGCGGAGATGTGAGGGGATGGTGCCACTGAGAATCAAGTTATTACTAATATGAGAACCAACATCGTTTAACAAGGTTAATCATAACTTTTGCTGGAGGGCACCTACCGCGAAGCAGCCAGGCACCCTCCGCCAAGACCACCTAGTAACCGCGTCTCCAGGAGGGCCGCGGACGCCACAGCGGACCACGCCACCCGTGCAATCACATGTGACCGCCGGCATGGCCCGCAACGGCGCCCCGCGGCACCACCCACAGCGCAGGACCAAGAGCCCTGAACCTTTATATCAAGGGGTACCAAAGTAAGCCCTGATGGGCACAAAGCCAACCCAATATTATAACCGTAAAACAGTAAGATGAGAACATAATAAAACAAAATAAAACAAAATAAACCGTTGCATGAGTCATAAAGGAGCATAACAGGTAAAGCACGTTGCCTGTAATTGTCATATCCCCAGGGTTATTGTACATTTCTAGGCCATGAAACCATAAGGCTACCCCCTCCCTCCCTCACCGCACAGTTGTCTGTCTATCCTCCCAGAGGGAGCTAGGGGGAGGAGGGGTCCAAGGGGAGCCCCGGGTGGCGGACTGGACTTCCAATGAACCCGTGACCAAAAAGCTATTGGGAGGGGGAGGGGGGAAGGACACCGGGAGACAGCCCGCGCCTCCAGGGCTATCATATAGGGTCGTGGGGCCCCCCTGACTAAAAAATCGATATCACAAAGTGTCAAGATTAACAGCCCGATTGCTGTCCCCCCCTACCCCATCCGCCCCCCCCAGCCGGCCATCGGCAGTGGAACCGTATGGGAGAAACGGTGTGTAGGCAATCAGGCCCAGGTTACAGGTAGACTGAGGTAACTCACCACCCCCCCGAGCAGGCTAGCAAAAGTCAGTTGACAATCTGTTGTTTCCCACAGGAGTTCAAAGGCACATCTTGGAAACACAGGTCCTGAGTGTGTGATATGAATGGTAGTCAACTTAGGCCTGGGGTGTCGTCAGACGAGACGGCTTCCCCGGCCTCCTGTAGATGTGGGACTAGAGTTCTTGGTGTGCCCGGGAAGGAGATGAAGTGTGAATGTTCATTCTGTCTTACCAGTCCTTGGGATGAGATGGGTGATTAAGCTTCAGAGGACCTCGGGTGAGGTCTAACAGTCTCTCGGCTGGTGGCGCGTGAGCGCGGTCTGCGGGCTCGCTGCGGTCTGGGTAAGGGTGGGCCCAAGGCCTCCGAAGATAGTAGGTAGTCAAACCAGTTGGGGACACTTATAGCCGGCTTGGCTAGGAAGCTGAACAAGTCTGGGAGTTGGTCCGGTGAGCGCAGGTAGAATTCTGTTCCTTGCTTTCGTACGATAAGGTGGAAGGGGTGACCCCAGCGATACGTCGCCTCTGCCGACCGGATTACCTCCAGTAGAGGTCTCAGAAGGCCTCGCATTGCTCTTGTCTGCCTGGATACGTCCGGGTAGATTCTGATCATTGCTCCATCAAAGTCAATTGGGCCACGTTCCCATGCCAAGCGCATGATCTCCTCTTTGATGGTAAAAAAGTGCACTCTGCAAAGGACATCTCGTGGAAGGTCTGTGGCATTAGGATCCTGGGGATCAGCAGGGGGTGTCCTGGGGCCTGGGATACGGTGGACCCTATCCAGCTCTAGCTCTGCAGCAGGCGGTTTTCCTAGTACCTGGTTTAGAATGGCCGCCACAGTTGCGCGCAGGTCTGAGCCCATGGTGGCTTCGGGAATGCCACGGAGGCGCAAGTTATTGCGTCTGCTCCTGTTCTCACCATCGTCCAGCTTCAGTTGAATGTCAACAAGATGGCGGCGAAAGCCACGCTGCTCCTGTTCTATGGCAGCAACGCGAGCATCAGAGGCAGACACAGAGGTCTCCAGCACAGTGACCCTCTCTTCCACTGTGTCTACCTGTTGGCGTAAATCATGTAGTTCCCTTGACAGGGCATTTACTATGGTTGCCGCCATCTCCTGCAAATCCTGCCTTGTAGGTAGGCCAGACACAATGTCTTTGAGCGAGCCCTCTACAGTGTCACCCGGTTCCCTTGTGTGGCTGCAGCTGAGAGAGATGTCAGTAAAGGGGATCACAGGGGACAGTATGGGAGAGGCTGACCTGTCATCCAAAGTGGCTCGATCACCCCCTGTTGTGTGTCCCGGCTGAGTGCCCTTCTTGGAGGAGACGGCGGTGTTCGGCGGAGGCACACGCGGCGGCGCCATCTTGGCCGGCGCGGCTGGAGACGAAGCTGCGTGTTGCCGGAGGAAGTAGTGGGTTATTTCAGCTCCTTTTTGGCCCCCCAAGTCCAGCGGGCGTCCGCGGTCCCCTGGCATGAGGTCTGGTTCTCAATGTCCCGGTTTGCTGGTCTATCTCAGGGCTTCCCCGCACAGAGCTCCGAGGTGTGCGTCCTCACTCTGCCATCTCTTGGCCACCCAAAGTAATTTTCTTGCAAAAAAAATTATTTTTTCATGTTAACAAATCGTGTCAGAAAGGGCTTTGTCTTCAAGTGGTTAGAAGAGTGGGTGATGTGTGACATAAGCTTCTAAATGTTGTGCACAAAATGCCAGGACAGTTCAAACCCCCCCCCCCCAAATGACCCCATTTTGGAAAGTAGACACCCCAAGCTATTTGCTGAGAGGCATGTAGAGTCCATGGAATATTTTATATTGTGACACAGGTTGCAGGAAAAAGACAATTTTTTTTTTTTGCACAAAGTTGTCACTAAATGATATATTGCTCAAACATGCCATGGGAATATGTGAAATTACACCCCAAAATACATTCTGTTGCTTCTTCTGAGTACGGGGATACCACATGTGTGAGACTTTTTGGGAGCTTAGCCGCATACGGGACCCCAAAAACCAAGCACTGCCTTCAGGGTTTCTAAGGGTGTACATTTTTGATTTCACTCCTCACTGCCTATCACAGTTTCGGAGGCCATGGAATGCCCAGATGGCACAAACCCCCCCCAAAATGACCCCATTTTGGAAAGTAGACACCCCAAGCTATTTGCTGAGAGGTATGGTGAGTATTTTGCAGACCTCACTTTTTGTCACAAAGTTTAGAAAATTGAAAAAAATAAAAAAAAAATGCATTTTTCTTTTCTTTCTTCATTTTCAAAAACAAATGAGAGCTGCAAAATACTCAACATGCCTCTCAGCAAATAGCTTGGGGTGTCTACTTTCCAAAATGGGGTCATTTGGGGGATTTTGTGGCATCTTGGCATTTTATGGCCTTAGAAACTGTAATAGGTAGTGAGGAGTGAAATAAAAAATTTACGCCCTTAGAAATCCTGAAGGCGGTGCTTGGTTTTTGGGGCCCCGTACGCGGCTAGGCTCCTAAAAAGTCCCACACATGTGGTATCCCCATACTCAGGAGAAGCAGCTAAATGTATTTTGGGGTGCAATTCCACATATGCCCATGACCTGTGTGAGCAATATATCATTTAGTGACAACTTTTTGTAAATTTTTTTTTTTTGTAATTATTCAATCACTTGGGACAAAAAAAATAATATTCAATGGGCTCAACATGCCTCTCAGCAATTTCCTTGGGGTGTCTACTTTCCAAAATGGGGTCATTTGGGGGGGGGTTTGTACTGCCCTGCCATTTAAGCACCTCAAGAAATGAGATAGGCAGTCAAACTAAAAGCTGTGTAAATTCCAGAAAATGTACCCTAGTTTTTAGACTCTAACTTTTGCGCAAACCAATAAATATACGCTTATTGACATTTTTTTACCAAAGACATGTGGCTGAATACATTTTGGACTAAATGTATGACTAAAATTGAGTTTATTGGATTTTTTTTATAACAAAAAGTAGAAAATATCGTTTTTTTTCAAAATTTTCGGTCTTTTTCGTTTATAGCACAAAAAATAAAAACCGCAGAGGTGATCGCTTGGGTACAGCATTGCATGACAGCGCAATTAGCAGTTAAAGTGATGCAGTGCCAAATTGTAAAAAGTGCTCTGGTCAGGAAGGGGGTAAATCCTTCTGGGGCTGAAGTGGTTAAAAAGTGCACTCCCTATATAACCCCTCCCACTGGTGGGAGTACCTCAGATTTGTAGCAAAGCAATACACGTGTATACTAAAGAAGGGAGGGACCTCTGTGTCCTGTGATGTACTTTAAAAAAAAGTATTTTACAGGTAAGCTGTTATAAAAATCCTATTTTCTTATCGTACATCACGGGATACAAGAGCATAATAGTTACTATGTGGGATGTCCCATAGCAATGCCAACTGAAGGGAGGGAGACACAATAAAAGTAGGGCACCAAGAGACTAGAAGACTCATACTGCAGCCTGCAGTACACTGCGCCCAAAGGCGATATCCTCATGATCTTTACATCTATTTGATAGAATCTGATAAATGTATGGACTGAAGACCAAGTTGCGGCCTTGCAGATCTGAGCCATGAAGGTTTGGTGATGCACTGCCCAAGAAGCACTAACAGCCCTGGAGAAGT
The DNA here is from genome assembly GCF_042186555.1 of Aquarana catesbeiana. Lineage (NCBI taxonomy): Eukaryota > Metazoa > Chordata > Amphibia > Anura > Ranidae > Aquarana > Aquarana catesbeiana. The sequence continues at coordinate 122,882,979 of NC_133329.1, read as the reverse complement.
GTGCTTTAATATGAACAATTGACGAATCCATTTATAAATAGTAGATTTCGACACTGCCTGTCCTCTTTTAGGCAACACAAACAAAACATCTGTTTTATGAATCTGAGCAGACACTTTAAATAGACTTTGACCGCTCTCACCACATCAAGAGAATGCAGTGATCTCTCTTCCACAGAACGAGGTTCTGGAAAAAATTAGGGCAGAACAATATCCTGGTTTAAATGAAAAAAACGATACTACCTTCGGTAGGAGGTCAGGATGGGGCCGCAGGATGAGGCTGCAATACAACCTAATCCTTATGAATAAACCAATATGGCTCTTTACAAGAAAGAGCAGGCAACTCTGATACTCTTCCTGTAGAAGATATGGCAACCAAGAAAAGTATTTTTCCTCGTCAAAAGGACCAAGGGAATATCTTGTGTTGGCTCAAAAGGCTGCTCCTGTAAAGCCGACAGGACTAAAATTTAGGTCCCAAGGGTTCAGGGGTGACCTGACTGGAGGATTAATCCGAGTTAACACCTGAATAAAGTTATAAACTAGAGAGTGTGAAGCAAGTGGTCGTTGAAAAAAAACACTGACATCTGGCCTTGATAGTACTCAAGGCCAGCTTAATTTCTAATCCCATCTGTAGGAATTCAAGGATCCTACGCATGAGATTTTTCTTGGGGTGCCAACCCCTGGATTCACACCAGGAGACATATGCCTTCCAGATTCTATAGTATTACTCTGGAGCCCGGCTTCCTAGTATTAACCAAGTAGAAACTACTGACGCTAACAGCCCACGATCCTTTAGAATGTGGGTCTCAATAGCCAAACCGCTAAATTTAGAGTTTGTAAGGTAAGATGGAATACCGGACCTTGCGAGAGAAGGTCTGGCCATAGCGGTAGGGTCCAAGGGTCCCCTACCGCCATTTTTACGATCTCGGCAAACCAATATTTCCTGGGCCACATGAATCACCACCTTCTCTTCTTGCTTGATCCTGCAAGAAGGCGCGAAAGCAGAACAGGAGGGAACGCATAGATCAGTGAAAAAACTGATCCTACGGAAAAACCAAGGCATCTGTTCCGTATGCCATCGGATCCCTTGTCCTTGACACAAAGTTGGGAATAAGGAAAGAAGTTGGGACTTTATATGAAGCAAACTGCTACATATCATGATATGAACCAATGAATGTATACATAATTTATTGAGTATTAGAGGCATATAGTACATAATATAGTAAAAATTGAATAGAATTACATAGTCGATAATAGGTCACATATATACTCTAAAATACCATCAATAAATATAACATATGGCACTTAGAACAGATAACAAATTGGTAAGCCTATGGTATATATGCCAAATTGTAATAATAACATATGAATATATAGATGACAAAAATTGGTTTTAAAAAACAGGTATTATGATATTAACAGATAAAATGATAGAACATAAGAGACTGACGTTGCATCACAGGAAAGCTCTACGCGTTTCGTGGTTAGTATACTACTCGTCAGGAGCAGATGCGGAGGTTGGATATATCTAGAAAAAATTACCAAAATTGGTATAGTAAACAAACAAGATATAAAACAAAAAAGGGGAAAGAGGGGGAGCAAGAAAGATCCCAATCACTCTTACCGATTTGTAGTATATGGGTAAAACTGTATATAGTGACCATAATGGATTAATGCTAGATATGGCGTCATCCCCGGGAACTGAGGCAGTATGACCTTGAGGCATGGCGGCAGCGCCAACAACCAGGAAAAAAGCATGTGGATAAAGATCATCAGTACTTCAGCTGTATTATATGCAAATGTTAATCTATGATAATGGTATTGCAGATAATTCCATAGAAAATCTGTGAAAATAGATAGTTATACAATAAGCTGATGATAGACACTGAGTGCTGGAGAAGAGAAGATAACACCCAGGTGAGCATGAAGAGTGAGTAAGGTAGAAAGGTATGTGTGTGGGTAACATAGATTAAACTGAAAAGAGTGAGACGGGGTTACATATAGTAAATCATAACTGAGCAGGTAGCCCATGAAGTACGGAAGTAATAGTGAGTGAAAGATAACGGCCACAAGTAAGTGTCCATAGTGGGTAGTGGCAGATAAAAAAGAAGATGATAAGTGGGTGGTATGGTATAAACCAGCCTGGTCATCTCTGATTTGGACCATTTTCCTTGGACAGACGCTGCTCCCAGGACTGCTCCCCAGCCCAGAAGGCTGGCATCTGTTGTTACCACCTTCCAGGTAACCAGTAGAAAGAATTTTCCTTTTTGAAGATTCTTGGATATCGACCACCAATTGAGGCTCTGACACACTTTGGGAGATAAACGCATTGGGAAGTCTATAGCTTGGACCTTTTTGTTCCAAGTTGACAGGATAATGTTTTCCAGCAATCTTGAATGAAACTGCGCACAAGAAACGGCCTCGAAAGAAGCCACCCTCTTTCCCAACAATTTCATGCAAAGTCGAACAGAAGGATTCTTCTTTGTTTTGATCAACTGTATCAGTTCCCTTATGGAACTGATCCTTTCCTGGGGCAAAAACACCCTCTTCTGAGCTGTATCTATGATCAGCCCCAAGTACTGCAATCTCCTTGATGGTTTTAAGGAGGATTTTTCTAGGTTGAGAATCCAACCTAGGTATTCCAGGTAGCTGACCAAACTTTGGTTTCAAGCAGGATGCCGATTGATCTATCAAGAGTAGATCGTCTAAGTAGGCTAATATGGTTATACCTTGAGCCCCTAACCTGGTTAAAGGAGGAGCCAGGACCTTTGTAAACACTCGACGTGCAGTAGCTAGACCGAAGGCAGAGCTACAAACTGGAAATGAAGATTTTCTACCTTGAAGCGTAGAAATTTCTGCTGAGCAGGGAAAATCGGCACATGGAGAAGCATCCTTGATGTCGATTGACCCTTGTAGGATGGAGACTACTGATCGGATTGACTCTATGAGAAAAAAACGGTATTCAAAAACCGGTTTAGATCTTTGAGATCTAAAATGGGTCTGACATCCCTGTTAGGTTTTGGAATCGTGAAAAAGTTTTAATAAAAACCCTAATCCTTGCTTCTCCAAGGGGACCACCGATATCACTCCTTGAGACAAGGGATGATCCAAAGCTAGAAAGAGAGACTTCTTTTTCACTGGATCTCTGGGAACGTTTGAGAAAACAAGGAGACGGGAACCCTCAGAACTCTAGTTTGTAACCTAGAGAAATTGAGGAAGCCACCCATCTGTCTTGACATTGTTCCTGCCAGACCCTTGAAAACTGTAGAAGCCTTCCCCCAACTTGAGCGAGCGGGGGTGCCCCTTCATAAAGAGGCTTTAGTATTTTGTTTTGTGGGTTTCCTTCCCCAGGTCCTCTTTTTGTCCTGGGACTAACCCTGAGGTTTACCTCTTGAACCTGACGGTGGAGGCCGTCATGACTGCCTGGAGGCTGATGCCTCTTGCACCGAAGAAGAAGCACGTTTTAAAGGAAAAAATGCTTAAACTTCTTTTTAACCAGTAAAGGGAACTTTTCCCATTAGAAATTCTTTGGATTTACCTATTCAGATTGTCTCCAAATAACCGTTTACCATGAAAAGGGAAACTGGCCAAGAGCTTTTGCATGGCGCTTTGGCTGAACAATTTTTCAACCATAGGATTCTATGCACATGTACCAGCCCTAGCATGAGCCGTGAGGCCTGGAGAATAGAATTTTTCATAGCGTCTACCGTAAAACACAACGCTTCTGATATCCCGGCCAAATCTTGGGCCTGCTGATCAGGAATAATCTTAAGTATCTCGATACACTGGTCCTTTAAGGACTGAGTTACTCTGATCGCTGCCAGCGCAAGCTGAACCTGCGAGTGAAGTATAGTTTTTAAAAAGGAATTCCAACTTCTTATCTGTTGGATCCTTTAGCATATGAGCATTGTCTACTGGACAAGTCAGGTACAGAGGATATAGCAGCGCCAACTGCTGGAAATCTCCATTTCTTATAGAACTTTTCCTCCGTAGGATAAAGTACTGAAAAACTTTTTTGGAGGAAAAAAACTTTATCTGGGTGCTCCCACTCAGAATACATAAGCTTTTTTAGCCATGAATGGATAGGAAAAGCATGAACAGATTAAGGAGGCTTTAATGAACCCAAACCAGGAGTGGGCTCATCGATTGACTGCGCTTATTGGCAGTAAACATGTTGAGCGGACCAATTCAGTGTGAGACTGTACCAACCAATTTTCCTGCGAACCTGATCCTTTCGTATTAGGTTATTCGGACATCAGCCTCTTCCTGGTCCCTTGAGAGAAATTTGTCATCTCTCGCTCCTTGTTCCTCATCATGAGGGTCCTGAGCAATGGACGGGGAACCGTTATGCTTAATCCCACTCTGGTATGCGATTAAGCATCAATTTTTTGCTCCAAAGTTAGAATGTTTGGAGTAAAAAACTCCTTAGTCATATATACATGGGTTGTAATGCTAAAAGCAGCTGCAACCCTTGCCCCTCCTGATGGCTCACTCTGACCAGCCATATTACTCTCAGGGGAGGATGCCATTTTTTTTAGATGGATCTAGGCTCCCTAGTGACTATAGTCTTTCTAGAGCCCCTTTTTTGAGGTGATTTTAACCTCCCTTCCGACCATAGCCCGATGCACAAAGCCGGAGGTCTGCTGCCAGCCGGAGGAAGAGAAAACTGCTGTTTCCTGGACACATCGTGGGCTCTCTGAGACGCATGAGACGTAAGTGCTCTATACAGCCCCCAGTGGTGACACATAGGCATGACAACATATACTAATTAAAGGAGACAATCATAAGAAAATTTTGAAAAATTCTTATAAAAACTCCACTTACCTTCCCTGCCGCAGGGTTTTCTGTGGTAAACCAACAGACCCAATCTTCACTCTTCACGGTGGGTTTCCTTAAACCTTCAGGAGCTGGGGATCCTCGAGGAAACCCACAATCCTGGACCTGCAATAGCACTTCCGCCAGTAAAACTTTATGGCCTTAATACCAAAAAGTACTGGACCCAGAGGGGTCCAGCTCTCTAAAAAAGAGAAGCGTTACAGGCAAGACCTCGTTTGTTCGGATACGAAGCCCGGGTACCATTCAATTTGGCCAAAAAGACACTTTGAACGGATCCGGCTGAATGGCTAGCCCCAGCAAAGATTGCTGCAGTGGAGCTCAGCACAGCACATCTTTACCTCGTGACCAACACCTTAGACGCGAAAAAAACTGAGGTACTCTCACCAGTGGGAAGGGTTATATAAAGAGTGCACTTTTTAATTTAGGGCATGCCAGTGTCCATCACCTGAAGGTGGCCTATAACCCACATAGTAACTACTATGGCTCTGTGTCCCGTGATGTACGATAAGATAATTATTTGGCACAGATTATGTGACTTTTGTGCAAAATGCTGGGCTTTGATATTTTCCAACATTTTGCACACCTTACTATAAATACCCTTCAACTTGAACAAATATTTAGCACATATCATAATTCAGTGTGAGCCAAATATCTGGCGCACCATCAAAAGTTTATTGGGTCCAGTGTTCAGGAAGTGACACCTTCACCATAAGTTATGGGGATTAAGAGAGGAGGTGGCCTTTTGCAGTCCTAAGGCAATTTCAGTCAATGTTCAATTTCAGTTCCTAGTTCACCCTAGAAACTAAAGTTGCACCAATACCGATTTCGGTGCTGATAATAAGCATTTGCACAAGTATCAGTACTCATGAAAATGCTCCGATACCTGAAACTGATACTCTCAGACTCGGTTCTTTAATCTGTCAGCGGGATTCCTCCACTGACAGCTGATATGTAAAAAAAGAAAAAAAATTCAATTATCGGTTGTTAAGGAGCGGGGCCGCCGCGTCCTAAGCAATCGATAACTCATTCAGCTGTCAGCGGAGTTCCCCTGTTACAGCTGAAGTATAAAAGAAGTCCGGTGTTTCGTCAGATTAGGCAACCCGTCAGAATTTGTAACGGAAGTGACGTTTCGTCGCCGCAATGTTGGTACACCCTGCAGTCGCCCACAGGAAAGATACAGTGAGAAGGCGGCAAGCGGACATCTTGTTACACCCAACTGGAATCCTGCATTTCGCACTCAGTAAACTGAGCTTATATAGTGAAATTCAGTAGTTAAAAATCCGTCTGTTTAGATGTTGAATTTTAAAAGTAGCGGCAAGCCTGCTGATCTGACAGGTTTGCTATTGTGACAGAACACCGCTGCTTTGAAAAATCAACATCAAAACAGTCTTACGCATTTTAAAATACTGAATTTCACTATATAAGCTCAGTTTACTGTTACTGTACATTGTTTCTTCTGATCTATCTTTCTGTTTATTCATTTACGAATCAAAGGCATAATCTTCGGTCTGAACATGAAGTCAGTTTAAAGGATATGTAAACCTTTGTTTTTTAAAACAAACATGTCATATGTACCTCCTCTGTGCAGTTCGTTTTGCACAGAGTGGCCCCGATACTCCTCCTCTGGGGTCCCTCAGCAGCGATCCTGGCTCCTCCTCTTCTCGAGTGCCCCGTCGGAGAAGCGCTCTCCCTCGGGGCACCCGTGTGGGCGTGCTCCCATGTCCTGCTGCTGCGCCCATTGACACAAACAGCAGGACTCAGCTCCGTCCCTGGCTCCTGCGTCACTGGATTTGATTGACAGCAGTGGGAGCCAATGGCTGCGCTGCTATCAATCTATCCAATCAGGACCCGAGACACCGGCTGGAGCAGGTGTGCTCGCCCCTGGTGCAGGAATGATTGGGCTCAGGTAAGTAAAAGGGGGGCTGGTGCATTACAAGAGCTTTTTCACCTTAATGCATAGAATGCATTGAGGTGAAAAACCAGGAGGGTTTACAACCCCTTTATTAAAGCAACCTATTAAAAAAACAAAAACTATTTTCGGTCTTATTATTGAAATTGTTACTCTGTATAAATCCTTATTAACCCTTAATTTACTCCTTATTCTCCTCCATTTATAATTTTGCTGCCGATTGGTTTTTGTTCACTTCTATTTTATAAACTATTAATAATTAAAACTTTTTTTGTTTGTTTTTGTGAGTGTACGGCTTGTATAACAGTGTAAATTTGCTGTCCCCTCAAAATAACACACAGCCATTAATGTCTAAACCGCTGACAACAAAATTGAGTACACCCCTAAGTGAAAATGTCCTAATTGGGTCCAAAGTGTCAATATTTTGTGTGGCCACCATCATTTTCCAGCACTGCCTTAACCCTCTTAGGCATGGAGTTCACCAGCGCTTCACAGGTTGCCACTGGAGTCCTCTTCCACTCCTCTATGACGACATAACGGAGCTAGTGGATGTTAGAGACCTTGCGTCCTCCACCTTCCGTTTGAGGATGCCCCACAGATGCTCAATAGGGTTTAGGTCTGGAAACATGCTTGGCCAGTCCATCACCTTTACCCTCAGCTACTTTAGCAAGGCAATGGTCGTCTTGGAGGTGTGTTTGGGGTTGTTCTCATGCAGCCCCAGACCATGACACTCCCACCACCATGCTTGACTGTAGACAAGACACATTTGTCTTTGTACTCCTCACCTGGTTGCCGCCACACACGCTTGACACCAGTTGAACCAAATAAGTTTATCTTGGTCTCATCAGACCACAGGACATGGTTCCAGTAATCCATGTCCTTAGTCTGCTTGTCTTCAGCAAACTGTTTGCGGGCTTTCTTGTGCATCATCTTTAGAAGAGGCTTCCTTCTGGGACGACAGCCATGCAGACCAATTTGATGCAGTGTGTGGTCAGGTGTATGGTGTGAGCACTGACAGGCTGACCCCCCACCCCTTCAACCTCTGCAGCAATGCTGGCAGCACTCATACGTCTATTTCCCAAAGACAACCTCTGGATATGACACTGAGCACGTGCACTCAACTTCTTTGGTCGACCATGGAGAGGCCTGTTCTGAGTGGAACCTGTCCTGTTACACCACTGTATGGTCTTGGCCACCGTGGTGCAGTTCAGTTGTAGGGTCTTGACAATCTTCTTATAGCCTAGGCCATCTTTATGTAGAGCAACAAATCTTTTTTTTAGATCCTCAAAGAGTTCTTTGCCATGAGGTGCCATGTTGAACTTCCAGTGACCAGTAAGAGAGAGAGAGTGATATCACCAAATTTAACACACCTGTTCCCAATTCACACTGGAGACCTTGTAACACTAACAAGTTACATGACACCGGGGAGAGAAAATGGCTAATTGGGCCCAATTTGGACATTTTCACTTAGGGGTGTCCTCACTTTTCTTACCAGCGGTTTAGACATTAATGGCTGTGTGTTGAGTTATTTTGAGGGGTCAGCAAATTTACACTGTTATACAAGCTGTACACTCACTACTTTACATTGTAGCAAAGTGTCATTTGTTTAGTGTTGTCACATGAAAAAAATATAATAAAATATTTACAATAATGTGAAGGATGTACTCACTTTTGTGAGATACTGTACGTTTCACATTGAAAAAAGCGGAAGAAAAATGGAAGAAAAAAAAATTTCCTTTGTAAATAACTTTTCAATGCTTTTTACCATTGCTGACAGCTATAGTGTAAACAAAAATGCTGTAGTAGGTACTAGCAATTAATATCGAGTACTAAAAAAAAAAAAAAAAAGTATTGGTACTCGTAAAAAAAATGGTGTTGGTGCATCCCTACTAGAAACCCCTAAAAAAGTGTTTTATTTACAAAATTCAACAGATGAAAATTAAGGGGAAATATGCCTGAAAAATTAAAACCAACTTCGCCATCACATCCAACAGCTGGAAAGCTGCAATATAAGTTGATTTTGGTACTTGGCTAGATACATTAACAAAAAACAAAAGACAAGAGGAATAACCGCATTCTAAATAGTATGAAGAAAAAAAAATCAATATACTGTATAAATAATCGCACGCGCTTTCATAGTACACTCTCCCTCACCATAACAATATTAAAAACCTGATATACTTGTGGGAAAAGAAAAAATTGACAATTGTCAATATTCTCCTGGGAGATCCTATTCTATGGATAACAATGCTAATACAATATACCAAAAAATGTTCCTTATACATAGTCAAGGGGTTAAAATGTGCTGAGCCCAGACGAGAGGTTCAATCACACCCCTCTAAATAGAAAACACCAATACTATTTGCACATGCATTAGCCACAAAAGTGAATAAATCAATTAAACACGGGTCTCTCCTAAAGCTGGATATAAAGCATCTAATCATAGAATTTTACTGAATGGCAGACCTTAAAACCATTCATACATGATGACCGAAACAGCCAGCATACATATGGCTGATGAAGGTAATATGCTGAATACAACCTCTCAGATATTAGATAATCCTTAATAAGCCACTAAACATTGAATACTCAAATATATGTAATATTTCATCATGTAAAACACTTTGGGGTTGATTTACTAAAACTGCATATAGGAGCAATATATAGCTTATTTACTAAGTGTATACTTAGTATACACTGGAGGGCAGTTACTAATGCAAGGTGTTTGAAGCAGAACTACAGCCAAAAACAACTTAAAGAGGGAGTCCACCTAAATCCACCTAAAAAAAAAAATATTAAAAGCCAGCAGCTACAAATACTGCAGCTGCTGACTTTTAATAAATGGCCACTTACCTTACTTACCGACGCCGATAACCCGCTCGATTCTCGGCAGCTGCCGCCGCCATCCTAGGTGAGGGAATCAGGAAGTGAAGCGTTGCGGTTTCACTTCCCGGTTCCCTACTGCGCATGCGCGAGTTGCGCTGCGCATCGTAACTGGTCCCCGCTATCTCCTGGGACCTGTGTGTTTCCCAGGAGACAGCACGGAGGGACAGGAAGAGGCATAGACTCCCGTGGGAGTCTATGCCGGAAGTGGATGAAAATACCTGTCTTAGACAGGTATCTGCACCCCCCTCCCCCCTGAAAGGGGCCAAATGTGACACCGGAGGGGGGAGGGTTCCGAAAAGCGGAAGTTCCATTTTTGTGTGGAACTCCGCTTTAAAAAAGAAGAGCCCATTATAAGACCAAATAACAAAAACAGATTTTGCTGCAATAGTCAGCTTCAATACAGAGATTTCCCCAACTGTACTTTTGTCTGCCACTAGATGTCCTTAGTTTGATGGTCATCATCATTTAACAAACTTCCTCTAGGCCCAGGTTGTCCTGGACACATCCCAAGCTTGTGACTGGACAGTGAAAGGAGAAGCAGCACAGTGTTGAGCTTTTCTCTCCGTCACTCTCTCTCTTCCTATCAGCAGGTTTCTTGTCAGCACATGGACTGATTGGCTGCTTGTGCTGTTTCTGCATCTCACATGCCAACTTTGCTATGGGGGAAGATGATTACACTAAAACTTGTGTCTTTTATATCTGTCTAGAATTTCGTTTTAAAGTGGTATCAAACCCAAAACCAAAAACGTAAGATATTACAGCTTAGCAATCGTAAAATGTGGTGGCTGCATTCGTTTTCTTCTTGGCCTTTTTCCTTCTGTTTTCACCTGGTGATCTAGCCAGTAACACACCTCCTATATTACCATGTCCCCACTCCAGATGAAGGAGCCCAGCAGCATTGTCAGTCGGGGGGGGGGGGGGGGGGGGGGCGAGGGGAGTGTTAGATGTACTAGCAGATTTGGATACACTAACAATCTGAAGCTAAACTCCAGGTTCTGTCAAACGGTCATGCTAGAAAACCAATGGCTGCAAGCACTGATCAGTGTATTTTGACGTGGGGGGGGGGTTCCCTTATCAGAATACAATGTCAGAGTGGGAGAGATCCCTGCATCAACATTTCTTGTGCCGAAGTGAGATCTGCCCGTTTTTAATTTTTTGCTTAATCCATGTCAGTGGCAAATTGTTTATCTCAACATTGTTAATGAATACAAGCTTGAATGAAAAACAACAGATCTATTGGCTGAATTACCAGTTGAAAATAAGGGCAAGAAAAGCCTAAAAAAGCTAATGCAGCCATCATATCTAAGAATTAGTAAACTGCAATATAATAAATGTGTGCATTTGGGTTTAATATCACTTTAAGCTGCTTACCATATATGAATAAACAATTTCGCATAATCCCCATGTGCAGACCACTGTTGTTCTCCGATTTGATGGGCATGGTAAACACAGGCACCAAAGATTGCTAGAAGGTGGATGGGTCCAAGGGGACAGTGATACTATACAGTATGCATGTATTGTTTACAAAAGGTTGGAGGTGTAAAGTGAGAGAGGCTTAAAGAAATATAACAACATTTTTTGCTGTGACTTTCTTACCTGGTACTGATAGAGCTGTCTCATGAGTGGGCAAGATATGAAATGATTCCTGTGCATAGCCAACACCAGAGCTCCGCTGTGAGGTGAGCTAAGTAGAGCTGCAATTGCCTGGAGCAGCCGCACTGCAATTCCAGTCAACTGGGTGTTTCCCTGTCGGATGCGAGCCAACTCATGGCCCAGTGCTTGCTGTAAGGCCAGAGATATTGGTCTCGGGTTTGTGTTCTGCCATCGCGGGTCTGGATTTAACGGGAATAACTGGAAGAGAACAGACCATCAAGATTCCAGCATTACAGTGGGAAAAAAATAGAATATTTTAATGTATCTGACAAATGGTTATTCTGAAAATGCGACATACAGGAGTAACTTGTCTTGTAGTAAGAGTTACCACCTGTTTGTTGAGAATTTAAGAACTTGTCTAATTATATGGATGGATGCCATCAAACTATAATGATTTTTAAATCAATTGTATTTTGCCTTTTATGAATGTTAATGGCATATAAAAAGATTTTATTTGTCTGTCACCGATGGAGACATTTCCAATCGTTTCCTACCGTAAAATGTGGTAGGAGAAAACCTCCATGATAGGGACAGCAATTTAATTTGTCAGAGCCTCTATAATCCCTCATTGCTCCATCCAAAATGAAGCTAAAAGAAATCACGCTAAATCACATACATATAACCATTTGCGTCAGTCAATGTCCACAATCTAAGTCTCTTCCACACTAAAGCACAGAAAAGGGGCAATTTTGAGAGGCAGCTGATTAACTAACCAAAACAGTTTAGATACTTACAAGTAGATCCAGAAAACTCAAGCATACATGGGAAGACAATGCAAACTCTTATAAATGTGAGATGTAGCTCTAAATTTTAAAATTTCCAGGAACTTGGTCCACTCACAAAAAAAATAGGATTTTTCCTACAGCTTACCTATAAAATCCTTTTCTTGGAGTACATCACGGGACACAGAGCAGATATAATAATTACCATCTGGGTTATACGCCACCTATAGGTGAATGGACACTGCCACACCCAAAAGACAGGAAGTCCCCCCTCTATACAGGAATTACCTCACTTTTGTAGCAAGCAATTCCCAAAAGAGGGGAGGGACTCCTGTGTCCCGTGATGTACTCCAAGAAAAGGATTTTTACAGATAAGCTGTAGGAAAAATCCTATTTTCTTTATTGTACATCACGGAACACAGAGCAGCTATAGTAATTACTATCTGGGATGTCCCAAAGCAATGCCCCTGAGGGGAGGGAGACACCATCATAGAAACTGCCACCAAAGAAGGACCTACTCTACTATTTGTAATACGCTGAGGCCAAAGGCAGTATCTTCTACGTGATTGACATCGACCTGGTAAAAACCCTGTAGATGTATAAACAAAAGACCAAATAGTGGTCTTGTACACCTGGGCCACTGACACCTGATTATGGATGGCCCAAGATACTCCCACTCCTGGGTAGAGAATCTTTCCCCGGATAAAAAAATGAGTTGTTTGCCATTTAAACCATAGGCATCATTGATAAACTGGCAGATCCACTGCTAAATATTCAACCTGGATGCCGCCTGCTCTTCCTGGGCTCTTCTGGCAGCACAAATCAGGATTCCTGACTTGTGCCGACAACTCAAGCAGACCCTGAGCGTCTGAACTACCTCTAGAGTAGGTAGCAATATTTCTCCTGCCGACTGTGGATTAGGAGAAAAATAAAAGGCAAGACACTGTCCTGATTCAAGTGAAAAAGTAGAAACCACTTTAGGCAATAAAAATGGATGAGGACGCAACATCATCTTATGATGTGAGACCAAAAATGGCTCCTTGCATGAAAGGGCCAACTCTGACACTCCACTTCGTGAAGTGATAGCAACCAAAGAAGCCACCCTCTGAGATAAAAGGACCAACAGAATCCCCCGGTTGGTTCAAAAAGTGGCCTCTGCAAGGACAGTCAAGATCAATTCAAGTCCCATGGACACAAGAATGGCCTGACAGGCGGGACTGTCCAAGTTACATGCTGTATGAGGTATAAAACAAGGAGTGAGAAACAATTGCCCCTGGAAAAAAAATGGATAGGGACGAACTCTGACCCTTAACGGTACTTAAGGCCAAATTCCTTTCCTCTAGCGATTGGAGAGAGAAAAAGAAAATCTCGCACCCACATATTTCTGCGGGTGCCATTTCCTGGCTTCACCCCAGGTAAAAAAATATATATATTTTTTCAAGTCCTGTAATTGAAGCTCCCCGAAGCTGGCTTCCTGGAGCTCAACAGTGCTGAGATACAGGACTCAAGACCATCAGGTCCCGCTGGACTGGGAGTGTCCAAAGGAGCAACCCCCGCAAGACTCGCTATGCCTGTGCACCAAGCCCCCCAGGGATAATTTGGCCAACACTAATATCAGTTACCACCTTACGGATTCTTCGCAAAAGATGTGGCAGAATCCCCGCAACGGGGGGGGGAGTCAAATAACGGAGAACCAGACCTTAATGTGTTACCAGAACATGTACCCTTATTGGCAGTGGGACTCTTGTCCCGGACAACCCTGTCCCAAACTGTTGTAGAACTTGGAATCTAGTAGATTCCCCTGTAGAGTTCCCCTTGCCACTACCCTATACCTGGAATATGTATTGGCGATAGAGTCAGCACCTGTACTGTCCCAGACAAAATGTGGTACACCTCCCTGAGTCGCATGACCTCTGGTGCCACCCTGGTGGTTGATATATATATATATATATATATATACATACACACCTGCAGAGGCATTTCCAGATTGAACCTACAACAGGTTTGTCCTATAATCCAGAGCAAGACATACTGGTCAAAAATTCCAAGCTATTGGACAGTATTCTCTCCTGTGGAGACCAAGCCCACTGAACTGTAGCCAGCCTCAAGTCAACTTAGTGAGACTGGCATCAGTGGTTATTTTCCAAATTCCTGAAAAGGAAGACTATCAAGCACCAATTTTTGCTCTGCAACCCCCGGAAACATAGCCTTCCGGCACTGCAATGCCTGGATCTTCAAGTTCCAGACAGAGAATGAATCTCTAGCAAGACCTGGAGTAGGGCTGTATGTAGAGAACGTGCTTTGACCTAAACACAGCTTACTCCTGTAGAAATATATCAAAGGAACCCCTGGAATTGACTGCTTCCTGAGCAAAGATTATTGAGGTAAAGAGTATGGAGGTGTTTTCAGACGCTTTGAGAACCCTCCGGAGCTGTGACCAACCCAAAGGGAAGATTCACAATAAAAACAGATTTCCACTGCAATTACAGAAATCTTTGATGAGCCTGGAAACAAACCGCCACACGAAGATGTGCGTTTACAGATTATTATGGCCCCCGAAATCTACCTCTTGCAGAGAGGTCATCACTGAACAGTCTAGCCTGTTTGAAACAGAAGGATGTTCAGCGGCTTGAGATCTTAAGATAGACCTCATGTCCCTATTTGGCTTTGGAACTGCTACCATTTAATTGTCTCAAAATAATGAGCCCATAACTTCTGCTCCAAGAGCATATGCAAGGCAAAAGACTGACGACTCTGTGACAGACCCAGACAGTCCCAAGAGGTGCACTTAACCTATCAGATTTCTGCCAGCTAAAGATGGAACAAACCACCTCAGAGACTGCCCTAAGATTTTCTTGCCCGAGATACTCTCAAAACCCAGCAGCCTCAGATGCCTCCCTCACCCAGGTGGGGAAAGCTCACAGCTTCTGTATTCTCGGGCAGTCTCCGATCTATATACTAACCAGGCTTGATCCTGCTTAGGCTTCGATCAACCGAGATTAGGCATGATCAAGGTGATGCGGCCACAGTCTGACGAAAAATGAATGCGCCAGGAAACGCTGCAATGCCAAACACCACAGTGGTTCAGATGCACCAGACACCACTGTCCATTGGGAGATATGGACACCGCCAGATCCTTGAACCTGAGAGCGGTGCCCCTGTTTCCCCCGGCTGCCTCTCTTTTCTGGAACTATTTAACTGGTATAACAAGAAAATAATGCAGCAACTATATTATCCAATCTAATATACAGTCCTCCCAGGATGCAGGCCTAAAACAATGTTGGTTTATGCAACCCCTTAGGTATGCAAACATGCAGGTCTACAAGTATTCTTGCCATTCATGCATTTATGTATGCAGTACAAGGTCAATAAGCACACACGCATGTACCCCCAGGCAAACAAGCACCCAGGCAAATAAGCCCATATGCATGTAGTCCTATGCAAATAAGCATATATGTATGTAGTCCCAGGAAAACAAGTACATATGTATACAGCTTAATGTAAATAAACATACGTATGCAGTACAAATGAAAACATGCCAGCATGTGTTTAAGCAATATGCGTTTATGGAAGCATGCGCTTATGCAAATATGCATTTAGGCAAAATATGAAAGCATGCGCTGTACACACGCATTTATGCAACATGTGCCCATGGAAACAAGCATTTTCGCAATAAGCAAGCATGCGTTTATGAAACGTGTTTATGCAACATTACACAACACGTATCTATGCAGACAAGTATAAACACGCATCTTTATGCAACCATGTATCTTTATGCGATCATGTATCTTTATGCGATACAGTATCGTTATGCGATTAAGTATCTTTATGAAACCACGTATCCTTATGCGATCATGTATAACCATGTATATTTAAGCAAACATGTATAAACATGCATATTTATGCGATCACGTATCTTTATGCGATCATGAATAACCACGTCTATTTATACAAACATGTCCAAACATGCATCTTTATGCAACCATGTATCTTTATGCAATCATGTATAACCATGTATATTTATGCAAACATAAATAACCATGCATCTTTGTGCAACCATGCATCTTTTGCAACCATGATCATGTATCTTTATGCAAACATGTATAACCATGTATATTTATGCAAATATGTAAAAACATGTATCTTCAGCAACCGTGCGTTTCAGTTAGTTTGCAAGCAAGCACCTGCTTAACTGCAGTTGGCCCCATACTAGTCCTGCACGATTTAGCCAAGCACATATGCACTATACTGGAGATACAACTCCTTAAAATGCACCCATGCTAATGTTTTTCCAAACGCGTATATTTAAACATGCATTTAAGCAACAATTTTGCAAGCATGCATACTACGTTGCATCTGTCTACAGAGCAGTCAACAACACTTTAAGGTGAACTGCTAACCATCCAGGGATGTATCAACTTACAGTTATACAGTCCCCCGGATAAGCAGTTAATATGCAGCATATAATCATGACTTGTCTTCACACAGTTATCGCTTAGTAAGTACTCACACTGTTAGTATCCATGGGCTGCTGTTATGTCTCCAGAGGTCTACTGAACCTGTTGCCACATGGCATGGCCGCCCTTCCTGCCCATATAAAAATAGGCCATACCCAGCGAGCCTGTGCCCTCTAGTGGCTGGAGGAGAAACAGCAGCCCACATGAGTAAGAGTACATCGCATGATTAAACAGCACACTGCTCCCAGTGGTCACCGGGAGGACAGTCAGACCTCTTTTTTTTTTTTCAAAAAAAGGGAAACTGCAAACAAATGCAAACTTACCATTCCTACCGCAGAACTCTGAACATAACAGGAGTCCAATCTTCACCCATTATGGCAAGCTTTGTCATAAAAGACCTTCAGAGACTGGGTCCCCCCTTAATCTGGGGTCCACTCCCCTGGACCTGTATAGCACCCTGCAAGAAAGATCCTTTGCAGGAAGCACTGCAAAGGGTTCCATTACGCAGGGTTCAGCGCCGTAAAGGGTGCATTACAGGCAAACCTTGAGGAATCTTCTCTCCTTCCAATGAGGCTCGTGTACCATCCATTTTGGCTGACAGCTTTTTCTAACGGATCTGATTTAAGTCCATGATTCCTAATAGAACCGTCCAGACCTCCAAGTATGCTCCAAGAGCACATGTATCACATCAGTGACCACCATCTTACAGACACTGGTGAAAAAACTGAGGTACTTCATGTATAGGAGGGGTTATATAGAGGAGGGATTTCCTGTCTTTTGGGTGTGCCAGTGTCCATTCACCTATAGGTGGCATATAACCTAGATAGTAATTACTATAGCTGCACTGTGTCCTGTGATGTACAATAAAGAAAGTATGTTTAAAGCTGCTGCCCACTTATTTGTCAAAAAAAAATCGTCTTCACACATGGTTTATCCTCACAGGGGTTTGTCAGCACCACACCAACTCAAAAATCAAGTATTCTAGCTATGCAGTTAGCCATGTTGAGCGTTACAGGCTTTTTGCCTATTCAAGCACAATCTCTCTCTCTGCAAAAAAGCGACTCGGCTCTCTTTCCACCAGACATCAATCTTGTCAAAGCACCTGATTACAGTCTATATCAAGGTGACGTGCAAAGATATCTCTGTATGTTATCTTGGTAAAGAGGGCTGTCATGCCAAATGTTTTTGTATTTTGCTTGCTGATATGAGACCTGGATCTACAGTTTGTATACTGCCTATTTGTTGCTGCTGGACTAACATGGTATCTGCATTTAGCCTTGCATCCACACAAGGTGTGCGATATGATCTGATGAGCTTTCCAGGGTTAAACTGGCATGGACATGTGCTCCACACACAGGCTGATCCTGCAGAATCTAAGCCCACAGGAGAGAACAATGACGAATTGGAGAACACTCGCTCTTCTGGGCAAAACCAACCTATCTCCAGTCAGTAACAAACCTATTTAGTGACCCCTTCACTGCTGAAACAAGCTCTCACTCTCAACCATCAGTAACTAAATCTTTGCTTCAAGCCGCAGGTAGCCCTGTCAGCACCATCCAGCTCGATAAACAAAACAAAGTTGCTGGGTGGAAAATTGTTTGTCTATCAGTGACTGAATTAAACCAGATGCAGTTAGTGCTTGGGTATTTTAACAGCTGCAGATGCCAGGTGTTAGACAGGGGAGATGCCTCCATCAAAGCCGTTTAGAATGGATAACTGGATCTATTCGATTGCTCTCATTCAGCCTCCGGGCTGAAAAAGAGAAATCTATACGTATGTTGCTAGCCTTAGTGACAGGCCATTTGTCTGTCACAACAGGAAGTGCCAGAGGCCCCAGAGCTGCAAGCTGAAGGTTCTACAAACTGAGGCACTAAGCTAATGTGCTGACCGCTGACTACTGGAATTTAGGTATTTTAGGAATCAAAATTCCAATATTATATACCTAGGGAGAATCCGAAAGCATTAAAAAGCAGATGTCATCTACTTTCATTAAAACCTAAACAGCAATAAAATAATTGATATAATGAAGGAGCATTTTACCTGCAGGAACATTCCAGCTAAGTCATCCTCTGGACCAAGCACTGGGATCTGGGTGAGACCCCTCGGCCGTACCTGTCCTTGGGGTGTTTCACTGCTTGGCTTCCTTTTAATCACATCAGTACTGTCTGTAAATTTAAAGGACCAGATGAATAATATAACATTGATACAGAGCAGTCCAAAATGTGAAGACACAAGATTATAAAACCATTCCACCTGTAAAGAACGGTCTAATTTTTAATAAACTAGTTAGGATCAGCAATCTTTTTTCTTCAGGACACCAGGGAAAGATCTGTGTGTCATTGAGTAGTGCTTGTTTTATTGTTGCTTACACAATACAAAAATATGTGTTTGAAAAAAAAAAAAAAAAGGTTAACTCGTATTAAACCATAATAAACAATGTGCATCAAACACTGTAAATGATAAAATATATAAATGTCCAAAGGGGAAATAATGAAAATGATGACTGTCCACATGTATCCCAAATCATCTCACAGACAAGTGTGCCAGTTCCCTCACAAGACAGTAATGATCTCCAAATGATAAGAGATCAACAGCGCAGGAAAAATCCAATTGGGGGGCCACAACTCAGGATACCACTGACTCCACCTCTTCCCAGGTCATTCACTGGTTATCCAAAGCCAGCAAAAAAGTTAGAGAAAAACAGCCAAAACACACCACACCAGAGATCAATAGCGGGTGTACCACATCATATGTCACTGGCCTCACCCTACGAGTATTTTGTCTGGTGCAACGGATTTCTTCAGGGTATAAAGAAAGATAAAGAAGGGTGCTTTATAGGTTCATAGTGTGGCCCTATATAGCACCTTGTGGCTGACTAGACGCTTTGCACCAAGTGCTAAGGTGAGGTAGGATCAAGTGCCTGAAGCAACATTACAGGCTGTCCTCACAATATGGGTTCCAGGTATGGATCCCAAAATTTTACCAAGGTTGCACAACTCCTATTTGTGGTATTAGAAGGCAGTGATGAGTTGACAGAAGAATTTGAAGATCGAATAATAAAGAAAAAAAATGTGGTTTAAGCTAAGAATGATTTCTCTGTGAAGGAAGAGAGGTCAATCACCTTAAGACACTAGTAAAAAATGGAGGGCTCAAAAGGTGGAGTAGGGTTATATGGGTGACGCCCAGGGAGCGTGTTCGAAAGCTTTGCTAGTGTTCAATCACCTGAAGTTATGAGCCCACAACCCAGGGTCTATAAATACTTTGCCGGTGCCCTGTACTGTACGATTAAAATAATAAATTACATTTTTTTTAATACCTGCTTTCAGCTCTACGTTAATAAGAGTACATGGTTTTTATTGGGGGCAAGTTTTGGTTATAGTGAAGTTTACCTCGTGTGGGTGGTATAGAGGCTGTCAGCAGACTATGAAATGTTTGTCCTCCTGTAGCACCTCTTTCATGCTGAACCTCCACTAGATGCGCCATGTAATCTGCCAGAATAGAAAAATAAACTTCAAGTAAAAACAAGACATACTTGCTAGCCATTCAATATCTGGGTGTCCTTGCATGACACTGACCATTACAAAATACCACACACTAAGATAGAACTAAATTAATATTGAGAATCCAATACTCACTTTTATCCATAATATTTTGTTCCAAGGACTGTGGTTCATGGGAAACAGCCTGGTCTAGGTACTGCAGTAATTTACTCATACTGGACACTGGGATGCCAAAAGACTGAACGAAGAGCAGGAGCTGCTGGGGCTCTAAATCTTGTAGCGCTGAAAATAAAAGTATCATAAACAAAAGTAGGTTTCATATCACCAGGTTGAAATTGTAGGTAAAAGCACAGAAAAATCAAACATTGAGCGCTTACTTCCGGTGGTTTTCCTTTCCATAAATTATTTATTATTAATTGCAAAGGGCTTTTAAACTTGCTAGAAAATGTGACTACTCCAAAAGAATCAATTCCCCAACACAGTTTCCTCCCTCCTTGCACAACATGGCCCTCTCCCCTTTCGGGAATGTCTGTGCTGACACAGCACCTCCAAAGCTTTTTTAGCCACACTTCTATGGATCACAGGAGTGCAGTTTGTTCTGCACTCCTGTGATCCGTTTTCAGCTGACAGCAGACTGAAGCCCGCTGTTGGCTGACATCACAGAGCTGGTCCAGGCTCTGTAAAGATCCTGACCATATTGTTCGGTATCCGCCCAGAAGCCTGGATTGGCACTGGACTCAGTCTTTCAGCGACCCGCTAGGAGCCTGAGCCAGCCCCTCCCACCCCTTCCACAACCTGGTGCTCCAGTGAGCACTGAAGGAGAAAGGAGAGAGCAGAGAGCCAGTGACTGTCTGCTCAGAGCAGAGTGGGGAAAACTAAGCGATCAGTGGTGTTTGATCGCTCAGTTCTCATTAAAGAGCCGGCGGGGGAAAGATACAGCATCGGATCGATGCTGCATTCACCTTGGTGAGTATAAATGTTTTGTTTTGTTTTTTTTAAACTTAAAGTTTTAAAGTGAAACTAAACTTTACTATTAAAGTGGCAGCAAACTCTACCAATTTTTTTTTTCTTTGGGCCCACGCAGGTTTATGACATTATGTGCTAGTATTGCACCACATACTAGCACATTACGACAGACTTGCCTTTTAAAATGATCCCTCCAGCACTGTGCTGTCACCACTGCTGGCACTTCCATCTTCATGCAGTTTTCTATCCAGGTTCACACTCTCCTGGGCTTGAAATACCAGGCCATGATAACACCACTCCCACATTTGTACACACACAGTGTGCCCTAAATGAAAGGCTACTGCACATGTTCTAGTGTATAATATAGTCAAGGTACCTACAGGTATAAGCTTACCTGTAGGTACAAATTTATAACAGTTTACTATTGCTTTAAAAAACTGGGAGCAGGCAGCTTTTTCTAGAAGAAGAAACATGCAACGTCTCTTCTGCAATTTTAAACACTTACCCACCTGCTTGTAATAACTCTTCTAATAACTCAAACCGAGCTACGCATTTGCAGCTCAGCATGTAATGCCAACAATAACTCCCATGAGCATGTTGGGGATAATGTCATTCCACTACCGGCCAATCAAGAGGCTGAAAACTCGGCAGTAGCAGGGGGAGAGAATTATGGTGGCCAGTAAGAGATGTAACCGCTTAATCGCTGGATGGTGGAGGCATTTCTGTTTTTTTTTTGTTTTTTTTTTTCAATTTTGAAGTCTCACACAATCCTTTTGAAAGATTTTTGTAGAAATTAATGGTATGACAATATTCCAGATGTAATTTATTGGGTATCATACCGTCACACAAGATAAAATATAAAGCTCTAGTCTAACCAGATAATGTATTATACTGCCAGAAAAGGAAGCAACCTACCAGCATCGACAAGACGAGGGACCTCAGAACGAATCATTCGGAGTTTCAGCCAATCAGGGAGCAGTAGGGCTTCTTCTGACGTGTCCACTAGAAATGCAGTTGGAAGAGGCTTCTTCTCAGGAAACCAGATGTCCAGCAATAGAAAAAAATCATTGTGACCTGTCAGGAAATTGAAACACTTCTTTAGTTCTATGTGGCCACAGCAATTCTGAAAAAAAAATAAACTATGGTCCCACAGTAATAAGAATGTGCTGCAGCACTTAGCTATAATTTTCTCTTAGCCCCCCTGCAAATTTGCACCTGTTGAGCTGCCAGTGAGATCCACCAAATGCAGCTCCTTTTGCGATGTGACAATGATAATGCACTGCTCCTTAATTCAGAGCCTGCTTGTACTATCAGTGGGATTTTTTTTCAAAAATGCTGCAGTGGCTGTAGCTGTCAGCATTGTAACTGCTGATTCACAGTGTTGCCCACTGCTTTCTGGGTTGCTGAAACTATCCCACTGTAAACTCCTGCTTCCAGGGATGGGAAACATATGAGACGCAAAAGAAGGCGGCAAAAGAAGAAGGAAAAGCAAGTTTATGCACCACATAGTAACTGGATTTGGTACTTTTTAATATTTACATATAGGAGCCATTAGTTGCACTATATTGGCAAATTCTACCTCGAGGAGGTCCAAGCGTCAGAAGAATGACCATGGCATGAACGACCAGGATGTGCATCGTTGCAGTCTCTCCAGTAACCCAACGCAAGAAAACTTGATCCTGAGACTCAGACTGTAAACAAAAAAACACAAAGATACCACAAACACCATGAGCAAATATCCACACAGTATCCGGTAGGAATACACGTCTTACTGAGAAATACGATTGTGCTCTTGGTCAGGATTGTTGGGTTTGCAATAGCTGAACCAATCTTAGATGTCATGCGCTTTTTATTTGATTTTAGAGATTATTTTCTATTCATCATTTGAACCAGTGTGTGTGTGTGTTTTTTGCACTCTAGCCCCATTAACTCTGTAATGCCAATAATGATGGGCTCAATATGGGGTGGTGGTGCGATGTTGGTCTATTGAGTGAGGTGGACCCACATCCCAAAATTCAGGGAGAAATGGAAATTTGATCCTCTTACGGGACTTTAAAGGGGACACCTACTCATGAGTAATAGAGTATAATAAGGAGTGTAATAGATGTAGGTTTGATTGCAAAAGTTTAGGTGTTTATTGGGGTAAGGATTCGGGTAAATTGGGGGTACAACAGATGAGGCATAAGGTACAGGATACAAGTTACAAACATGGAAACATGGCAATACAACATGCAGAAGATCCACAATCATGGGACTCCAGGTGTGTATGGAGCACACACCCAGAGAGTACCCAACGCATTTCGAGATAAACTCTTCCTCAGGGGTGTCTGATAGGGATCAGCAAGCACAGAGGTATGTCATATTATGTTGCTTGGAAGGCATGTATTGCTGCATTGTATCCAAAGAAGCACTCAAAAGAAAGGGGGGGTTTGGTTTGTTGGGGGGATAAAAAGACACACCACTGGACTTCCACGGACCGCTCGCCCCCAGTCCACGTCAGGCCCGTGACACCCAAAACCCGGCGGGGCGGCCTGAGAGAGAGAGAGAGCTCCCCAGCAAAGGGCGCCACAGAGCCACTGTAGAGAAGAGTAATTCTAAGTATGCTCCAATCTGGAGAGGGCCGAGAGAAGGCCCATGCAGGCAGGAGACTGCAGGTCTCCAGAGGGAGGTTTTTTTTTCTTATTTCTTAAGGTCCGGCCTGGTGAGCAGGTGCAATGGTCCTGTATGCTGTCCCAGACTGTGTGCATCCAATTCCCTATGAGGGTAGCGGTGCCCCAGGGGGGTGATGGCAGTATGGGAGCAGTGGAGATGAGTGCTCCAACAGGGGGTCCAGGCCAGGAAGTCCAACCTGGTGGTTGTAGCAGCGGCGTGCAGCGATGTATGGCAGAGGGCCATGTTTCCATGTTTGTAACTTGTATCCTGTACCTTATGCCTCATCTATTGTACCCCCAATTTACCCGAATCCTTACCCCAATAAACACCTAAACTTTTGCAATCAAACCTACATCTATTACACTCCTTATTATACTCTATTACTCATGAGTAGGTGTCCCCTTTAAAGTCCCGTAAGAGGATCAAATTTCCATTTCTCCAATAATGATGGGCTCGGGCATGTCTGAAATCCCACATGCCCGATCCCCCCCAGGAAGCCGTCACTGCACACGGCTAATCACGGGCAGTGAGACATTTCCCGATCTGTGTAGCTGCAGACCGGGAAATGTCTTATTGCCTGTGATTAGCCAGGCGTGTGGGATTTCGAATACGCCTGAGCCCATGTCTAAATGCCAACTGTAAAAACACCACAATAGTAGACACATCATTCACTTAAAGAATAATGTCCGCCCTAAGACTGCAAGCAAAAAAATAAAAATAATTTTAAGGGGAAAGAACAACGTATAGGAAAAAAAGGCTGTATAATCACTAATTAAACTAAAAGGCTTAAAGTGGTTGTGAAGAAAGGTGGAGTATCATATTAATGCATTCTATGCATTAAAACGTGATTGTAAAGTCTCATTGCTTTTCACCTTAATGCATTTTATGCATTAAGGTGAAAAACCTTAACTTCTGCAGTTGCCCCGAGAACCTCCCTTTTTTCTTACCTGAGCCCGATACGATCCAGTGATGAGCACTGGACAGCTCCAGCTGCTGTCTCTCTCCTCATTGGACATATTGAAAGCAGCAGGAGCCATTGGCTGCCGCTGCTGTCAATCAAATGCAGTGACACGGGAGAGCGGGGAACGGGGCCGTTGTCCCGATGTCTGTCAAAGGACGCAGCAGCGGGACTCGGGTGCGTGCCTGCAAGGGTGTCCCCATGGAAAGCTGCTGAAAAAAAACTGTGTGCCCGCAGCCCCCCTCAGCCGCCCTAATACTTACCTGAGCCCCATCTGGATCCAGTGATGTTGCACAAAAGCCTAGGCTGAACAGGACTCTCCCTACTGTTTGGCTGAGACACAGCAGCAGGCGCCATTGGCTCCCGGCTGCTGTCAATCAAAGTCAGTGAGCCAATGAGGAGAGAGGGGGTGGGGCTGAGCCACAGCTTCGTGTCTGAATAGATACACAGAGCAGCGGCACTCAGCAGGAGGGAGGAACCAGGAGTGCCGGCGAGGGACCCGAAAAGAAGAGGATGTGGGCTGCTCTAAGCAGGTAAGTATGACAGGTTTGTTATTTTTAAACAAAAAAATAACCAAGACTTTAATATCACTTTAAGGTAGATTTGTCACCACAGCGTCACTTGTTTACAGTTACATGCCTGTAAAAGAAGAGGGAATATTCGTACTTTTCTGTGGCCCGTGTATTGAAACGCAGCTACATGTATTCCACAAATTTGTGTGTGTAGAATAGCTGCTCCCCTACTACACACCATGGTTCCTCCCACCAGCTCTTACATTACTACAGGACATACAACCCAGAGTTGTAACAGGTATTTGACACACGACAGTTCGAGTACTTGCAGTAGCCCAGGATGAAGCTGAGGAGCAGAGTTTCAATGCATGAGTCACTAAAAAAAGTGAGCTGCACCTAGGAGGGGAAAAAAATGAACGCTTGCAGTGAGGATCCCCCCCCCCCCCACAACAAGGGTTAAATGCTTTGCATGTGTGAATTTGGGGGTGGTGGAGGACATAGACGCTTCTCGTCACTGCTCTGACAAATCACAGACACTCTAATACCATCAGGTACAATAAACGCAAAGCAGTCCTGCAATGTAACCAAGCGCAGCGAGGGCCTGCCCAAAACCCAGCCCATCAGAGAGAGGAGAAAAGTGCTGGCTCCCAGGAAACAAAGGAGAAGTTAGGTATTGTTGCTTTCTCCTGTTGCCCATAGAAGATATGATCATTTACCCTTGCAGACTTAGGAAAGCTCCACTGCAAGGATCTTTTTTTTTTCTTCTTGGAGTTCAGTTTTACAGTGAGTAACTGTATATAGGGTCTCACAGACTGAAGACACGGTACGTGACCAGGGGGCTGATATGCATATACTAACAACTAAAGTTAAAGTACTGGAGGCCCGGGCTGAGAATGACGAAAATTGCAATCAACGAAACAGCAGGACAACCACTATAAACATCCGACGCCTCCTCACACATCTCTCTAGGGCAAGCGGGGACGGTCCGGAGGTGGTAGCCTCCTTGGTCGCCGAGAAGGCTTTTGACTCGGTTGAGTGGGGCAATCTCTGGGCCGTCCTACGTAAATTTGGGTTTGGCCCTGTTATATAAAAAATGGGTTCAGATGTTATACCACAGTCCCACAGCCCGCATACGCACAAACAACTCGTTGTCGTCACCTTTCCCCCTGTCCAGGGGCACCAGACAGGGCTGTCCACTTTCCCCTGGACTGTTTGCGCTAGCCATGGAAGCCATGTCGACCTGCATCAGATCGCCCCCCTCGGTGAAGGGAATTCGGGTGTGGGTAATAACAGATAAAATATCCCTATATGCCGATGACACCATCCTTTTCCTTAAGTTTGTTTCCTCCCTTCCACCAGCACTTCAAATAGTAGATGTGTTCGGCTCGTTCTCAGGCATCAAAGTCAACTGGGGGAAATCAATCCTCTTCTCGCTAAACGCATCGGGTCATCACCCACCAACAGGTACCTCCTAAACTGGGCACCCGAGTTTAAATACCTAGGACTAATTGTTGGAACCCCGCTGTCCTCATACTTTGAGCTGAATCTCCAACCACTACTCAAAAACTTCACGCAGAAATGTATGGCCTGGAGGACTCTTCCCCTCTCACCGGTGGGTAGGGTAAACTTAGTTAAGATGGTATACCTGCCTAAATTTCTCTATTTCTTTCGAAACTCCTCTCTAATTCCTCCCGCCTCATTCTTTGCCAAATTAAAAAGTACAATATCATCCTTTGTCTGGAATGGGAAGCCCCCACAACTGGCCATCTCTACCCTTCAGCTTCTCGTCACCCAGGGAGGCCTGTCCCTACCAGACTTCTAGGTCTACTTCTGGGTGGCTGTCCTGATGACGGTCAGATGGTGGTTCTCTCAACCCCATGACAACCCAGCAGTGACTCTGGAAGCAGCTATAAAGGGGTCCTACTCCTCCCTTAGCAACGTGGTGTTCAGGGGGGCGAGATCCCACCCTGGCATCACGGAAATGGTGCGTACAACAAATCACGATATAGCACAGGGCCAGGATCCGTTTTAACTGCCCCAAGACATTCCCCCCTCACATCCCCCTCTGGGGTAACCCTAACCTACCACACATGAACACTGTTCCAGATCCTCAGATCTGGGCGAGAAAGGGAATAGTGAAACATAAGCACAGTGTCATGGGAGGTAAACTAAGATCTTTCTCTGAACTCAAGGATGCCTACTCATTACCAGGCTGGATGTTGTTCCGATATTACCAGCTCCACCATGCCTATAGAAAACAGTTTCCCCCACTCCTCACACTAGAATCAGACTCTGTGGAGGGATTGCTTAATGCCAAGATCATAGATAAGCCCCTGTCCTTCTTATATTTCCATCTGTCCATAGCTCCCACAAAGAAACTTGAAAAAACTCTGGACAAATGGAAAATGGATATTTCTGACCTCTCAGAGGACGAATGGGAAACGTGTATATCCTCCTTTGTTACCAATGTGATTTCGGAAAGAGACCGATTTATGCAGGTCAAGTTCCTCCACAGAGCCTATTACACCCCGAAACGACTGACAATTATGAATCCTAATACCCCGGTGGCCTGTCCCAGATGTGGTCTAGAGTCTGCCTCCTTGTCAGGTCACCTTGAGGCTAGGTGACAGATGCACTCTGTAGGAGTCAGAAGTGCACCGCTAGGTAGTGGACCCTAGGACTGACTGCTGCGGATTGAACCCTGGGAGGTTCAGGAAGCAGGTCTACTGGATCACTGACACAGATCCCACTGGGAGCTAGAGCATAGATTCCCCAGGGCGCGGAGTCTAAGAGCCAGCAGGTGTTCACCAGAGCCTCTAGTGGTGAGGTTGGACTGCGCTGCAGTCTGGCTCCGGGTCGCGGCCCCCAGGGTCTCACAGCTCACGCTCACGGTAGACTACAGGAGAACAGGAAGGAGGCAGCAGGCTGGAACAACAAGGAAAGTAAGGGACAAGCCAAGGTCGGGGCCACAAGCAGACAAGGACAACAGAGTTCACGCCAAGGTTCAGGGTTACAGGCAAACAGGGATGGTCGGGGACACGCCAAAGGTCAGGGTCACGAGCAGACAGGAATAGTTAAGAACAGGCAAAAGTCGGTAATTGGAATCATACGTAGGAAACACAGCAAGTACATATGAAAGCTAACACACAATGGTTGATCAGCACTGCTGGCTTGCAGTGCACAGGTTAATATAGGGTTCCCTGATAGGAGCTGGGGTGGAGCCATGCTAGAGGAGAGTTTACAAAAGCAGTCAGGTGAGGGTCAGCTGGTCTCTAGAGATGAACACATGGAGACAGGTAAGCTGACAGACAAACTCTATTGCATAACCATGACACTCCTTTTTCCACATGGTCTGGTCCTGCCCCCGCCTCGGAGACTATTGGTCGGGAATAGTTGACAGCCTTGACCAGATTACCTCTCTGGATCTGGGAATTAACCCAAAACCATTGTTGCTAAATGTTTTCAACCCTAGTGTACGGGGCAAATACACTAAATTATTCCTAAGCCACTGTAAGGACGCTATGCCTCCCACGGTGTTCTCATGGCACTTAGTCTTGAATTCAGTGCTGCCACTGTACAAGATCACCTATGCTAACTGAAATTGCCCTAATAAATTCAACAAGATATGGTCGGGATGGATGGATGCTTGGGGTACAGAGTTGGCAGATGACAACCGAGACATTGCTGATGCACTCGCTCCATGAAAATGGGCCACTGAAATGATCTCCTGTATAACCATACACTGTCTATGTCATGTGAATCCAACTACTCGGATGAGGTCACCTCTCTCCTCCCCTCCCCCCCCATTTTAATTTATCCTACTCCTCTCCTTCCCTCTCCCCTCCCCTCCCCTCTGGACCTCCTTAAATCAGTTTGCCGAGACCTACTACCTCCGTCCAGTATCTCTTTGTAATGATATAAAACAGCTTTGAACACCTCTCTCCTGTTTACATCACTGAATCAAATGTCTTGTGACAATTTATGCAATATTATGTTTGTAACTAACTGTGTATCTGCATCGCTTGTACTGTAAAACTTTGAATAAACATTTTTTTTTTTTTTCACAAAAAAAAAGGATGCACTGGTTGACCCAAGGACTCCCGACATTTATCCCATACCACCGGGATATTAAGCTGCAGAACTCTGGCGTGAAACTGCACGGGGGACTGCCTCAAAGGCAACTACAATCTTACTCAGCTCTCTCAAGTATGTCCAGATCAAGGACCTTCAAACGTCCTTAAGAGACTCCATCTGGGCTTGAAGAGAGAGGCACTTCTCCTGCAGAGGCAGTATCAATGCCTGAGAAGTATCCAAGATTAAACCCAAGTATTCCAGGTGTTGGGTCAAAACCAATGCTGACTTTTGAAGATTTAGCACCCAGCTAAACCTCTCCGAGGCTTGTACCATCATTTGGATATTGAGCATTTGTCTTTGATGTGATTATTCTTGTAGGAGAAAGTCATCCAGGTATCCCACAATGAGAACTCCTCAGGTTCTGAAGAACCCCAGAACTAAAGCAAACACCTTGGTAACAACCTAAGAGCCACAGAAAGGCTGAAAATTATTTCAAGAAACTGGCAGAGGCGATGATCCACTGCAAAGCACTGAAATTATTGGTGAGCTCAAAAAATTGGGATGTGTAGGCAGGCATCCATGATGTCAACTGATGCCACAAAATCCCCCTTCATGAAGTGAAGCAATCACTGACCAAGACTCCATCCTGAATTCTTTAATTTTTCAGGAACCCGTAGAGACCCTTGAGGTCTAGAATAGGCTGGATGTCTTTGTTTGACCTGGGAACCATGAAACAGGTTGGAGTAAAAGTCGTAAGAACTTTCCTCTACCAGCACAGATGCAACGACTCCCCCTGGGACTGTAGACTATTCAGGGCTACAAGAAAGCCACTCTTTTTAGTGGATCTGAAAGCACTCGAGCACATAAGCCTGAAGGGAGAAAGGAGAGAAACTCCAGCTTGTATGCTCTGGACACTATGCTGCGGACCCAGTCATCTGAGTCCAAATTGCTGCAAATACCCTTATCCACCCAAGCAAGTGGAATCATTTACCGAGAGGCAGATTTGCCTCCAGGACTGGTGGGTTTGGGGTTCCAGTACTTCTGAAACTGGGATATGGGCTTTTATTTGGAGTCCAAGGCTGGTTGCTTCTGAAAAGAACTCCTCTTGGACTCTAAAGGGGTTACTGGCTCTCCTTTTAAGAGCCAACAGGATGCTCTTCCCAACAGTCACCTTCTGCATGTAAGCTTTCAAGGGTGGTCCTCAAAGGGCAACCTCCTAATGTACTTCCAACAATGTAATGGAATTTAAGTTCCACCAACACGTAAACACGATCCACATGGAATCATCCTAGGCATCTAGCGAGAAGCTCAGGGCTCTCTGATAATCGCCCAGTAGTTGCCAAATGGCAGAAAATTCTGGATCAGATTTGCTGGAACATTTGTTTGCCCAGACCTTAAGGGCTTGGCGCATCTAAAGCGGCCACAAGCAGGCTGCAGAGCTGGTCCCACCATAGAGAATGATGCCTTGAAGAGGCCTATCAACCTCTAATCTGTGGCATCTTTAAAGAACATAATTCCCCAGGACCTACTCAAAGAGAAAATAACTGAGTAAAAAACCCCTTTTCCTGTAGAATTCTTTCTCCATGGCTAATGATGAGCAAACCATTTTGGTGGAGAAAAAAAACCTTTCCTGGGTGAGCTCAATCAGCATAAATCACATCCTACAAGTGAGGATTCACTGGAAAAGACATATTTTCTTGGCAGCCACAAAGACCCAAAACCAGGGACTTAAGGGAAGAAGTTTCAGGTAGCAGTAACTTAAGGTCAGTGCGACACATACACCAGGAAACCTACTTTGGCCTTCTGTGTCTGAGAAAGCCCTGAACTCAGGCCATGCCCCTTTTAAACACTGTCACAGCCTGTATATCAACCCAGAGGGAAAAACAAATCTGATGCCATCCTGTGCTTTAAAACACAACACACAGAGGGCCTGCCTCAACTCCACAGAGGCACTTACCAGTCCACACTGCAGGGCCAATAGGCCAAAACTTCACCCATGATGGTGGGCACACCTTGTAGTGTAGAGCCTTCAGGGACTAAACTCTCCTCCAGGAGAATAACTGCCCTGGACCTGGCACCAGAGCACCCTGCCAGCGAGATCACAGTGTATGCTGTACATCGGCAGGCTGCTGTATGCAGGATCCAGCACCAAACAATAGACATTATAGGTTGGCCCCACTTTTGTATGTGGGGTCTGGGTACAATTGCTCATGTTATAGAAAAATTTGTGCACAAAAAACAAGTATGAGACCAATAGTTTAGTTTGCTGCAATCAAAAATACATGCCTCCCTAGGGTTGGATGTTAAATATGAATTAATGTGTGGATTGCGCTAACTTGTAAAAAATAATACCATACCACTTCTAATAACCAAAAAATATATATATATATATATATATATATATATTATATATATATATATAATCTATTTATGTGTGAACTCCTTGCGGGTATTTTTCTTCGTGCTGACAATTTATATATGTGTCCAAACTTCACCACAATATAATACTCCCATATGAAAAAAACGTTTGTGCAATATTAACGACAAATATTTGTCAATGATTTAAAGTGCAAGTGCCAAATATATAAAATATAGAAAAAAAATTTGAAAAACGAGAAAAATTGAGGGTAAGGTTGAGAATAAACTAAAATTTACAGATATTATGTAATCAAACAACTCAGTCCATTGAGTCCATACATAAAAAATATGTGTATAGCAAAGTACAGTGAATGTTCACAGTGAGTGATCAATTCCTTCCAATGGTGACGTTCCTTAGTAGCGTTTAAGTGCTTCCACTTCCACCACCATAATGACTACATCACCACCTAGTGAAATGGCCACTCACCAGATATAAACAATTATGCGCCTTTGGTTCATCAATTTCAGATAACCACTCCAAGCAGTGTACTAATGCCTCTTGCTCTATTGGTTCTCATAAAACATATAGATTGCCATCATAGTGTAGTATGTAACTATATTTTTATTAAAAAAGTTAAAAAACACACAATTGAACTCACATGTTCAGGTGCCTCTAAGCCGGCACCAAGCTAATCCAGCGGAGTACGTGGAGTGGGGACTATCAGTCTATCTGCCCCTACGCTTCCTTTTAGCAGCGTGAGTTCTTAGCAGGAAGTGACGAAAATTATCTCCCAGGAATTATATTGTGGTGAAGTTTGGGCACATATATAAAATGTCAGCACAAAGAAAAATACCCGCAAGGAGTTCACACATAAATAGATAATAGATGTATATATACATATTTTTTTTGGTTATTAGAAGTGGTATGGTATTAATTATTTTTTAGACGTTAGCGCAATCCACACATTGATTCACAATCACTCATGGCTTGTTGGCCAATCCAGGGAGGACCCACCTCTGCCCACACAGAGGTGTGTTAGGAACAGACCTAGAAATAGAGGAACAAAGTCTCAAAAAAGAGATCTTCAGAGACTCCCAGGAAAACATCCCATCACTTTCAGACACTAGCACAAAACTGAAGCTTAGTTAAGCTGGGAGGAGTAACCCCAAACCCTTTTTTGGCCAGTGACCATTCACCTGAAGATGGTGGCACAACTCTTGTAGTAATGACTAATAACTTTTCTGTGTACTACGATGTACAATAAAGAAATGGTTAGCTTTCTTGTGATATATTCTTGCACTACCTTATCCATGGTTGAATTTAAACTATACATCAAACCAATAAAAAACACATGACAACAAACATACCCAGCTGTACACCTCATCACCCTCTTTGCTCTTCCGCATTCGTCTGACATAGCGCGAGAAGATGGAAAGCAACGCAGACAGGACAGCGTTAGACTCAGTGCAGTAGGACAGCTTGGAGAAGAGATGACTCATTATGGTAGAACGTTCCACTGTTAGACGGGCCACATCCTACAAAACAAAATCTAAACCTATTACATGTGTGCCCACAACAGACTACATAAAAATCTGAACATTTCAGAAATGTAAAATATACATACCAGATATAGCAAAATAGACCTGCAAATAAGTTAAGTTGGCATTCTGTTGACAAAAAAGGTAAACCTGAATGTCACTGGCAACAGCACAGTCCATAAAAGGAGGATGTTTTTTTACTGCCCTTTTAAAAGCAAGAGAGCTTATCATGTGCAAAATACAATAACCCAAAGCAACCATGAAAAAGAGAAACGTCTAGGCATTGCATAGCTGAGGTACTTGATAATTTGGTGCCAAAAAGATTAAAAAACACCTGTATGCCATGCATGGGTTTAGATGCCAATTAGTGTAATTAACCACCTGACCTGGAAGATTTACCCCCTTCGTAACCAGGCCATTTTTTGCGACACGGCATTGCGTTATTTTAAGTGACAATTGCACGGTTGTGCAACACTGTACCCAAATAAAATGTATATAAATTTTTCCCACAAATAGAGCTTTCTTTTGGTGGCATTTGATCACCTCTGCATTTTTTATTTTTTGCACTCTAAACAAAAAATAAACAATAAATATATATATATAATTTTTTTTTTTACTTTCTGCTATAAGACATATCCAATAAAAAAAAAATTAAAAAAAACACATCACATTTCGTCATACATTTAGGCCAATATGTATTCTGCTACATATTATCGGGGGAAAAAAAAATCCCAACAAGCGTATACTGATTGGTTTGCGCAAAAGTTATAGTGTCTACAAACTATTGCATATTTTTATTTATTTTTTTACTAGTAATGGTGGCGATCAGTGACTTATAGCAGGACTGTGATATTGCAGCGGACATTCTGAAACTGAGACTGTGGAATACTTTTTGGGAACCAGTGACACTAATACAGTGATCAGTGCTAAAAAATATGCACTGTCACTGTACTAATGACACTGGCTGGGAAGGGGTTTTCAGGGGCGATCAAAGGGTTAAGTGTGTGCCTCACCAGTGTTTATGTGAACTGTGTGAGGTGCTTTAACTAGAAGAAGAGATGGAATTTATTTGCTGCTTTGCAGGGACACAAACTCCATCCCTCCCCCCGTCAGAACGGCGATCTGCCTTGTTTACATAAGCAGATTGCAGTTCTGTCTCTTTGCCTGAAGATCAGCGGGTGCTGGTGGACAGAGTACCCAGTACCTGCCTACCCGGAACTGTGGGATCATGTATATAAACGTGATGTGGTGCACAACTGCCAGCCTGTAGCAGTAAAACTGCTATAGGGCGGATGGAAAGCGGTTAACAGAAGCCCTGTGTAAGCTCCAAGGCAATGACGCCTCCTCTGTCCCTTTGTGACAGTAAAATGTATTAGATCAAGAAAAGCCCTATTTTCATTAAAACCTTCCTAAATATTCATTTAAAAATACAAGAAACATTTATTTATTGTCACCAACTAGTTCATAGTTAGCATCCACAGGATAATAGGATTTTTTAAAACAGCTTTAAAATCCTTTTCTTTCGATGGACATCACGGGACACAGAGCCACAGTAATTACTGATGGGTTATATAGGGTATCACTGGTGATTGGACACTGGCACACCCTAACCAGGAAGTTCAACCCCCTATATAATCCCTCCCCTTGCAGGGATACCTCAGTTTTGTAGCCAAGCAATATAGTGTATTAGTAAGGGGCGGGACCTCTGTGTCCCGTGATGTCCATCGAAAGAAAAGGATTTTACAGGTAAGCTGTTTTTAAAAATCCTATTTTCTTTCTCGAACATCACGGGACACAGAGCCACAGTAATTACTGATGGGATGTCCCAGAGCAATGCTATCTGAGGGGGGGGGAACCACAACCAAGTAGGGTGCAATCAGACCTGAGGACCCTGTACCGCTGCCTGCAGCACACTACGCCCAAAGGCGATATCCTCATGCCTTTCCACATCCACCTGATAGAATGCGGTGAATGTATGAACTGAAGACCAGGTTGCGGCCTTGCAGATCTGAGCCATCAAGGCCCGGTGATGTACTGCCCAAGAAGCACCAATAGCCCTTGTGGAATGTGCCCTGATCTAAAACGGAGGAATCTTTTGTTTCAAACCGTAAGCTTGAATGATCAATTGTCGAATCCGTTTAGAAATGGTAGCTTTTGATGCTGCCTGTCCTCTACTGGGACCCTCTGGCAGCACAAACAAAACATCCATTTTGCGAATCTGAGAAGTCGATTCCAGATAGGCTTTAACTGCTTTTACTACATCCAAAGAATGTAGTGATCTTTCTTCCGGAGAACAGGGATCTGGGAAAAAGGAAGGTAGAACAATGTCTTGGTTTAGATGAAAATCTGAAACCACCTTCGGCAAAAAACTAGGATGAGGGTGCAGTATCACTCTATCCTTGTGTACAATCAAATAAGGCTCTTTACAGGAAAGAGCTGCTAATTCCGATACTCTTCTAGCAGAAGAGATGGCTACCAGAAAAATGTACTTTCTTGTCAGCAAGACCAAAGGAATCTGACCTATTGGTTCAAAAGGCTGTTTCTGTAACAGAGACAGAACCAAGTTCAAGTCCCAGGGGTTTAGGGGCGCTTTAACCGGAGGATTAAGACGCGTCACCCCCTGCATAAAGTTTTGGACCAAAGAATGCGAAGCAAGTGGCCATTGAAAAAATACTGATAAGGCCGAGACCTGGCCCTTGATGGTACTCAAGGCCAGCTTCATGTGGGCGGCACAGTGGTGTATTGGTAGCACTCTCCCCTAGCAGTAAGAAGGGTCGCTGGTTCGAATCCCAACCACGACACTACCTGCCTGGAGTTTGCATGTTCTCCCTGTGCCTGCGTGGGTTTCCTCCCACACTCCAAAGACATGCTGGTAGGTTAATTGGATCCTGTCTAAATTGTCCCTAGTATGTATATGAATGTGAGTTAGGGACCTTAGATTGTAAGCTCCTTGAGGGTAGGGACTGATGTGAATGTACAATGTATATGTAAAGCACTGCGTAAATTGATGGCGCTATATAAGTACCTGAAATAAATAAAATAAATAAATCTCTAACCCCAATTGTAGAAAGTCAAGAATTCTACCGATCACATACTTTCTGGGATGCCAACCCCTGGATTCACACCAGGATATATAAGCTCTCCAGACTCTATGATAAATCATTCTGGAAGCTGGCTTCCTTGCATTGATCAAGGTAGATATCACAGGACCTGAAAGCCCACGACTCTTCAGAATGTGGGTTTCAATAGCCAAACCGTCAAATTTAGCGTTTGTAAAGCAGGATGGAACACTGGACCCTGAGATAACAGGTCTGGTCGTACTGGTAGTGGTCATGGGGAACCCACCGTCATCCTTACAATTTCCGCATACCATGTCCTTCTGGGCCAAGCGGGGGCCACCAGAAGTACCGACTTCCTTTCCAGCCGGATCCTGCGAAGGAGTCGTGGCAGTAGCAGAATAGGTGGGAATGCATAAATCAGTGAGAACCGATGCCATGGAATCACCAGCGCATCCGTCCCGTATGCAAGAGGATCTTTTGTCCTTGCCACAAATCTGTCTATCTTTTTGTTGAATCGGGATGCAAAGAGATCTACATCTGGAACCCCCCATCTTTGGCATATGGCCCAAAAGACGTCGGGATGCAGAGACCATTCCCCTGGAAGTAACTGCTGGCGACTTAGATAGTCCGCCTGCCAGTTCTCTATCCCTGGAATGAAAACTGCCGATATGCATGGCACATGCATCTCTGCCCAGACTAAGATCTGGTTCACCTCCTTTTGAGCAGCTCGGCTCCGGGTGCCTCCCTGATGATTGACATAAGCCACTGCTGTGGCATTGTTGGACTGGATCCTGACCGGGCAACCCTGTAGCCTGATAGTCCAGGCTTTTAGGGCTAGGTATACTGCCCGGATCTCCAGAATATTGAAGGGTAAGGTCCTCTCGGTTTTGGACCATAGCCCCTGGATCGCAGACTGTTCCAGAACTGCTCCCCAACCTGACAGACTGGCATCTGTTGTTACCACCGTCCAGGTGACCGGTAGAAAGGATTTCCTCTTCTGCAGGTTTTCGGGTATGAGCCACCACTTGAGGCTCTGACGCACCGCATGCAACAGGTGCATCGGAAAGTCTAATGCCTGAACCTTCTTGTTCCAGGCCGACAGAATACTGTGTTGCAGCATTCTTGAATGAAACTGAGCATAGGGAACTGCTTTGAATGAAGACACCATCTTCCCTAGTAGTCTCATACAAAGACGGACAGAAGGACCCCTCTTGGTCCTGATGCCGGAATCAGCTCTCTTAAAGCAGTGATCTTTGCCTGAGGTAGAAATATTTTCTCCTGGCTTGTAACTATGATCAGACCTAAATACTCCAGTCTTCTTACTGGTTTTAGGAAAGACTTTTCTAGGTTGGGGATCCAACCCAGGTGTTCCAGGTACCCGACTGTGGTCCTCAAATTTCCGTTCAAGGAGGCTACCGACCGGTCTATCAGGAGCAGGTCGTCTAGGTATGCTATGACAGCTATACCCTGAGCCCTTAATCTGGCCAGAGGAGGAGCCAAGTTCTTTGTAAACACTCGAGGTGCAGTGGCTATCCCAAAAGGCAGAGCCACAAACTGGAAATGGCACCCTCCTATCTCGAAGTGCAGAAACTTCTGATGAGCAGGAAAAATGGGCACCTGCAGATATGCATCTCTGATGTCTATTGATGCCAGAAATTCTCCTCCCTGCAGGGTGGAGACTACTGTCCAAATTGATTCCATGCGGAAGGATTGAATCCTTAGGAATAGGTTCAGATCCCTTAAATCCAGAATGGGCCTGACATCCCCATTTGGTTTTTGGACCGTAAAAAGGTTGGAATAAAAGCCTAATCCTTGATCCTTCGCGGGAACTACCACAATGACCTCCTGCGACAAAAGTCGCTCTAACGCTACAAGGAGCGACAGCTTCTTCTCTGGATCTCTGGGGACACTTGACCTGAGGAAACGGGGAGAAGGGAACTCCTGAAACTCCAGCTTGTACCCTAAAGTTACCGTGGAGATTACCCATCTGTCCTGGAAATCCTCCTGCCAGAGCCCTGAGAACTGTCGCAGTCTTCCCCCCCACTCGAGTGAGCGTGGGCGCCCCCTCATGCAGAGGTCTTAGTGTTTTGCCTAGTAGGCTTCTTCCCCCAGGACTTCATTTGTCCCTAGGGTTGACTCTTGTCTCTGGACCCAGATGGAGGAGGCCGTCGAGACTGCCTGGAGGCTGAAGCCCCCGGCGCTGGGGAAAGAGTCAGTTTAAAAGA
This sequence comes from Aquarana catesbeiana, assembly GCF_042186555.1. Taxonomy (NCBI): domain Eukaryota; kingdom Metazoa; phylum Chordata; class Amphibia; order Anura; family Ranidae; genus Aquarana; species Aquarana catesbeiana. The sequence goes on along the minus strand of NC_133329.1, from coordinate 122,844,676 downwards.
GGGACGCTTACTCTTCTTCTTAACAGGTAAGAGAGTGCTTTTCCCACAAGAGATTCTCTTGATATAGTTATCCAAGTCTTCTCCAAACAATCTTTCACCAAGAAATGGAAACCCAGCCAGGAGCTTCTTACATGGTGCTTCGGCTGACCAATTTTTCAACCATAGGATTCTACGTATATGCACCAACCCCAGTGAAAGACGGGAGGTTTGCACGATAGAATCTCTAATGGCGTCAACAACAAAGCATAAGGCCGCTGGAAGGTTAGCCAAGCCCTGGGCCTGCTGTTCAGGTAAAACTTTGATGACCTGTTTAACATGGTCTCTTAAGTATTGACAGACTCCAGTCGCTGCTACTGCAGGTTGAGCCACTGAACCTGCTAAGGAGAAAACATCCTTCAATAGGGATTCCATCCTTTTATCTACAGGATCCCTGAGCATCTGAGCATTGTCTACAGGACAAGTCAGACTAATATTGACAGAGGAAATGGCAGCATCAATGGCTGGTATTCCCCACATTTTAATAAACTTTTCTTCCATAGGATAAAGTGTAGAAAACCTTTTCGGCAGAAAAAAAAAGTTTATCTGGGTGATCCCATTCAGCATAAAGGAGCTTTTCAAGTAAATTATGAACAGGAAAAGCCTGTGCTGTTTGAGGAGGTTTCAGTGAGAAGAAGAGGGTTCTTTAACTGATTCAGATATGGGCAACTTAAATGTGGAGCGGACCAATCCAGTAAGGATCTGCACTAAGACTTTCTCCTCTTGGGAAGTTGCAGAAGGTCCCTCTCCACCCGATTCCTCCGAAGAGGAATCATCCGTCTCATCCCGATCCTCTGAAAGGGATTCCTCTCCTTTATCCCAGAGCTCCTCTTCCTGAGGGTCTTGGGGAACAGAGGAAGGCCTAGTGCGTTTTCTTTCACCAAGTGAAGACGTAATCACGGCCATTAATCTTTCCTCTAAACCATTAATGGTTGAGGAAAAAACCTCCTGTGTAATATATACAGGGGCTGAAGTGCCAGAAGCAGGTATAGCCCCTGACCCCAACGGCTCTTCCTGGCTAGCTGTCCTGGCCCCTCAGGGGGGAGGATGCTGCAGACAGGGGGCCCTCAGAACCTGAACAAGATCCCCTAGTGTCTCTGGTTCTTGGGGTGTTTGAACCTCTTCTACCCATAGTGCAAAGCAACAAGGTGGAGGTATCAAAAATAAAAAATAAACACTGACTGCTGAGCGATGTAGTCTGGCTAAAAGCCTTGCTACCCAATGCTCAGTCTGGTGTTACTTTAATAAACGCTGCCTAGGAGAATGCCTGTGTCCCACCTTACATGCGACCGTAAGCTCTGTGTCCCTCCGGAACGGCTTAGTGCACCTGTAATTAGTGCCTTTAATAGCCTGCAGGCGGTCCTGTGGGCGTCTGAGCACACTGTGCTGATGCCCCGCCCCCCCCCCCGCCAACTGTGCCCCCCCCTTAGTTTTTTGAAAAAACGAGCGCTTCCCGCGCTAGCCGACCCTTCTAAATCCAACCTGGAGGAGGCTGGGGGGAGGGATAGAGGCTGGTAATGATGGGCCTGCCTGTGTAATGGCGGCGGCGGCGATGAAAATGCGGTGTCCCCCTAGTCTGGGGGGAGATATCCCTGAGGAGAGCCCCCCATCCCATCTTACCTGGAGCCGGCCGGAGGAGCTTGTACAGCGTTGAACACTCGAGGCAGACATCAGCATGAAAAGGTATGTGCTCTTGGCAGCCCCCGGAGGTCACAATAGGCATAGCATGCATTTACCTTAAAGGAGAAACCTACCAGAATTAAAAAATTCTGTGGAATCTCCCTTACCTTATCCAGCCGCAGGGTTCTGTTATACAGACCCAATCTTCACCTCTCACGGTGGGCTCTGTTTGAAAAAACCTTCAGAGACTGGGGCCCCCTACGGATAGGGGGATCCTGCAGTTCTGGCCCTGTAAAGCACCCAGCCAGAAATTAGGAGGTTTAAAGCCATTTTCTGATCTGTGGGGTTCAGCTCTCTAAAAAGAGAAGCATTACAGGTAAAACCTCGTTTCTTCGGACACGAGGCCCGGGTACCATCCAATTCGGCCATGAAAAGACACTTTGGAATGGATCCGGTTCGCCTGGCTTGCCCCAGTATAGGATATCAGGATATTCCCTTTGGAGCTTCAGCACAGGACATCTTTAAACATCCATCACCTAAGACACTGGTGTAAAAACTGAGGTATCCCTGCAACGGGAGGGATTATATAGGGGGTTGAACTTCCTGGTTAGGGTGTGCCAGTGTCCAATCACCAGTGATACCTATATAACCCATCAGTAATTACTGTGGCTCTGTGTCCCGTGATGTTCGAGAAAGAAAACAATGTTGAAGTCACAAATATCACTGAAAATCGTCTTGACACTCACCAGAACAAGTTCATTGTGTAGTGCCTGATCTTCTACCGGTGCATGCTGGGAAAGGTAAACTAGATAGGCACTAATGGTCCGTAAATCAGTCTCCATATGAATAGCCTGGGGGAAGAACAAAATAAAAGACTTTAGACAACACAATGACACAAAGGCAGTTATAACTGAAAATCCTTCAACTTATCCTGAAGGAATTATTACAACAGGGGACCATGACTGCACATGGATTAGATATTTGACATCTGCCTCCTCTGATATTTGAGGCCCTAGAAGTTTTCCTGGAAAAGAGCAAACTTTACCCCATTTTGTTAAACAAGAGTTCCATCAAAAGTTTCAGAACCCACAGGTGTTGGTATATGTTAAAGCAGAACTAAACCTATAAATTTGTTTCCCAAAACAGTTATATTCAAGGCATGTGTGAATAATAACTGTTAAAGTTGCATTCGCTCTCAACTAAACTGTCAAGCTATCATATGACTAGCATTATAACTGATCACATATGCAGCACCATGACAACTGCAGATCAAACAGAGGCTAAGGAGACAGCTTCCTTGACTGCAAAGGATAGGAAGGTTTAGTTCTGCTTTAAAGTGGAGTTCCACCCACTTTTACAACTCTTCAGCATCCCTCACTAAACTGTGCACTGTAAACGAATTGGATATTTTAAAAAATTTTTTCCCACCACCTACTGTATATCTGCTGTATTCATTTTTCACTTCCTCCTCCCTGGCCGTGGCCCATCGCATCATTTCCTGTTTGCAATGCCTTCTGGGAAGGGGCGGCAACTTCCTCTGACACTGTCGTTGCTATGGAAACCTGACCTGAAACCTATTACACTGCTTGTGCTGTACTGAGCATGTGCGAGATCTGCAAGGATGAGATCCAGGAAGAAATACAGTCTGGCTTCAGATGCCCACACTTAAGATGGCCACGGCCTGCTGTAAGTTTATAAAATAACAAACTACTGCTATAAACTAACAAAACAGACCTTAGTTTACAGACTAACTTTACTAGAATACATTAAGCTTGTGTATTATAGGGGTACTTTAATTTAAAAAGTATAATTTCGTCCGGAACACCACTTTAAGCTTTTGCATCAAGGCCTGGTGACTCAAAGTAACACCTAACTGAAAAAAACTGAGAATGTATACCATTCACTTTGGTTGCATACCTGCTGTAATGCTGCAGCAGTAGTCCCCTTAACACTATCAAATAGTGGAAGTTTTGGCAAATCTTTAAGTAGCCACTGGTAGCCAGGGATCAGCTCAGAGTCTGCAGAGTCTTCATCCATAGGCTGGTCCTTTTCTTCTCCATCTTGCAGAGCCCCCACTGTCAGCACCATGGAGAGGCCCTGGGGAACCAAAAATATACATATGTGAGCTGATCTAGACAATTTTCAATGTGGTCAACTATATGCTATAGCTTTTGTAACACAAAATGTAAACCACACTCACCTTCATGGCCAAGACTCGAGAAGAAACCTGAGGTGAGCTGAGACGTCGAAGAAAATAGTCCAACACCTCACAGGTTGTTTGCTCATCTGCTTTTGGGCCTAGAAGCAAATCTTGAAGCCGGCTGAGAAGTTGCCTCTGTTTTTGCTGCCTCTGCAGGAAATCATAATTGTGTTTAAACAATTGCCTGGACTGTCCCCTAGCAAACCAGATTAAAAATTGAAAACGAATGTCTGCTGGACAATGACATATGAAATCTGGAAGCTATGGAACAACACACATTTGGAGATTAAGTACACTGTTTTAAGTGAAACCTGTTACAATGTTTTGTACAAAGCACCACAGGTCTGCTGCACAGTAAATTTGTGATTGCACTACTGCATGGCTGAAAATTGTGTTTGCACTACACAGATTGTAAAAAGTCACAAAGGATCACCGTAAAAAGCCACAAAGGATCACCTAATGGCACAACCGTTTATTACCATAATGAGTAACTGGGACTTTGTAGAAACCTGAGTAAAACCCTTATTATGGAGCTTGCATTCTTGTGTAGACTAGGGGCAGTCACCTTACATGCAAATGCTACTGCATATATGAACATAAACATGCAAACATTTATACTTGTGTAGGTTAATAATCACAGCTATTTTGACCTTTGCGTTTCAAATTTAAAGAATCATGGAAAATCAATCTACTATCAGGCACTCAGCCAGGATCATGGAGGTGAGAACTTCAACTTAAAGCAGAGTTCCGGTGGAAAAATAATTTTTTTTTTAATTGATCCCATCATTATCACTAATACAATTCAGAAACTAGTACCTGTATACAATGTTTATTATGTATTTAGCAAAAATATACATTTCTTACTGAATATTTGCTGCCTCCTGTTGTGGTTGTTGCCATCGTGATTGTGGGCATGTGAAGCCCAATCGAGATCTCTTCCTGGGCCATGGAGCACAGGCGAGGGAGGAAGGGACGAGGAGCTCCGTGGACCAGGAAGTGGCAGATTAGGAGGACTACATAGCAACAGGGCGATTCCGGCAAGCATAAAAAAAATGTTTTCTTCAAAATGTTTTTTTTTTAGGTTTAGAGGAGTCAGATTCTGAAAAAAAAATTTTAGGGTGGAACTCCGCTTTAAGCAACATTTTTCCTGGTCTGGTAAAGAAAAGCCTCAGAATGTACTAAGGCCTTGTTCACACTTGCTAAAAATACTGACGCTGAACAGACACGCATATAGCGTTAATGTGTATTTTTGGAGGCGTTCATTGTGCTTTTAATGCACATTAAAAACACTCACAAAATGCCTTGTGCGCATTTGACATGCATTAAAAGGAGAGTTAAAAACACACCTATTTTTTTTCTTCTTGTGACCAAGGCTTAACGCACCGATAACACGTGACGGCGCATTTATGGCATGTTACTATTGACTTGAATGGAAGGTGTTGAGATGCTTTAACTCCTTCCAAAATCGACATGTAGCTTAATTTTTAATAATGGGAACAGCTATGTGTGCTGTCCATATTATCAGTTACAGACTGCTTTACTAGGCGTTTGAGAATCATTAAAAAAACGCACCTCAAATGCCTGCTTTTAATGCCAGTGTTAACAGGGCCTAAGATATACATCAAAAATACAATAACATATGTTACATCCAGTGCATGCATAAGATTGCGGTTTTTGATAAGAGGTAGACAAACAAACAATTCTGTTGCTTGAAATTAAAATGCTTCCATACTAGTAGCAATCTTCGTCATTAGCTATTACAGTTGTGCTCATAAGTTTACATACCCTGGCAGAACTTATGATTTTTTAGGTCATTTTTCAGAGAATATGAATGATAACACAAAACTTTTTTCACAAATGGTTAGTGTTTGGCTGAAGCCATTTATTGTCAATCAACTGTGTTTACTTTTTTTACATCATAATGGCAACAGAAACTACCCAAATGACCCTAATCAAAAGTTTACATACTCCAGTTCTTATTACCGTGTATTGCCCCTTTTAACATCAATGACAGCTTGAAGTCTTTTGTGGCATTTGTGGAAGAGGCTCTTTATTTTCTCAGATGGTAAAGCTGCCCATTCCTCTTGGCAAAAAGCCTCCAGTTGCTGTAAATTGCATGAACTGCACGTTTTGAGATCTCCCCAGAGTGGCTCAATGATATTGAGGTCAGGAGACAGATGGCCACTCCAGAACCTTCACTTTATTCTGCCGTAGCCAATGACAGGTCGACTTGGCCTTGTGTTTTGGATCATTGTCATGTTGGAATGTCCAAGTACGTCCCCATGCACAGCTTCCTGGCTGATGAATGCAAATGTTCCTCCGGTATTTTTTGATAACATACTGCATTCATCTTGCCATCATTTTTTACCACATTTCCTGTGCCTTTGTAGCTCACACATCCCCAAAACATCAGCGATCCACCTCCGTGTTTCACAGTAGGAATGGTGTACCTTTAATCATAGGCCTTGTTGACTCCTCTCCAAATGTAGTATTTATGGTTGTGGCCAAAAAGCTCAATTTTGGTCTCATCACACCAAATGACTTTGTGCCAGAAGGTTTGAGGCTCGTCTCTGTGCTGTTTGGTGTATTGTAAGCAGGATACTTTGTGGCAATTGCGTAGTAATGGCTTTCTTCTGGTGACTCGACCATGCAGCCCATCTTTCTTCAAGTGTCTCCTTATTGTGCATCTTGAAACAGCCACACCACCTGTTTTCAGAGAGTCCTGTATTTCACCTGAAGTTATTTGTGGGTTTTTCTTTGCATCCCGAACAATTTTCCTTGCAGTTGAGGCTGAAGTTTTAGTTGGTCTACCTGACTGTGGTTTGACTTCAACAGAACCCCTCGTTTTCCATTTCTTGATTAGAGTTTGAACACTGCTGATTGGTATTCTCAATACCTTGGATATCTTTTTATATCCCTTTCCTGTTTTATACAGTTCAACTATCTTTTCCCACAGATCCTTTGACGATTCTTTTGCTTTCCCCATGACTCAAAATCCAGAAACGTCACTGGATGAAAGATGCAAGGGTCTGTCAGGAGTCCAGAAATTCACTGACCTTTTATACACACACCAATTACAAGCAAACAGATCACAGGTGAGAATGGTTACCTTTAATAGCCATTCAAACCCATTTGAGTCAACTTGTGTGCATGTTATCAGGCCAAAATCACCAGGGTATGTAAACTTTTGATCATGGTCATTATTGTAGTTTCTGTTGTGATGATTTTAAAAGAGTAAACACAGTTGATTGATAATCAATGGCTTCAGCCAAACACTAACCATGAGTGAAAGAAATGTTTTTGTGTTATCATTCATATTCTCTGAAAAATGGCCAAGAAATCATAAATTCTGCCAGGGTGTGTAAACTTATGAGCACAACTGTATAATTTAAATGAAATAATGCACATGATGTTTGCAATTTGTACACCTGGCTCTAATGATTTTTATCACTAGTTTCATATTAAGACAACTCACTAAATATACAAACTCATTTCAACTTTCTAATGCAGCATTCTTTGGAGCCACTCTTGCATGCAGAGTTAGAGCTGTCTCCCTACACTGTGTGCACCAACTGAAACACAGAGCCCCAAAGCCTAGGATAGCAAGCCACTCCCTTAATTAAACCTCCTCCTCCAAGCTAACAGACAAACTGGAGACCATGCTGAACACTGCCAACACTTTCCTGTGAAGGCGGGAAGGACCAGGAAGCAACAATGAGAGAGCAGGAGCCAGCAGCATTGAAAGCTGGAAACTGCAAATGTTGGCATAGGAATTTTAATAGTTTACTGGGGAATGTTTATTCTATTGTGCTTAAAGTGTTAAACTAAAAATGGTAACAGTTTATTACTACGGTCCAGGACCCACCCGGCCTGTGAATAGACAAAGGAGCAGCAAGAGAAACTTTAGGGCATGTCTCAGCTCTCCCCTCCTGTAAGCATGTTCATAATATTAGACTGACACAACTGTGCAAAATCATGGAACCCTGATTTGTTCCTAACACTGACATTCATCCCAGTCTATATACATGAGCCCAGAGAGCTTTATAGAAGGATGTAAAATTGCTTTCAGCTTTAATACCAATAAAACATATAATGAATGAAAAAATCTGTGAACATTGTGCATGGCAGTTAGTACAAATAATTATTGTGTTTTGTTAGAGTGATATCAGTGGAAGTCCATGCAAAATCTAAAATCCCTGCATCTATAGACACCAGAGATCTAACACTAAACCTCTCTATCCCTGTAAAGAATAAATTATTATACATACCTTTTTGGAAGCCGTTCTGACCCGCTCCGACCCGATCTCCAGCGGCAGAAGCTCTGCAAAGGACACGAACGACAACGGCTGTGAAATGACATCACCCATAAAGTTACTATGGGGCTGCCGTTGTCCTCCATCTCCTCTGCACCTGCCTACACAGTAAAGCCGTGGCTGACAGCTCAGCGTGGGATCCGGTCGGATCACGTCAGCTCGGCTTCCTAAAAGGTATGTATAATCGTTTTTTTTCTTTACAGGGATAGAGAGGCAAGTGTTATATCCCTGGTGTCTTTAGATCCAGGGATTTTAGATTTTGCACGGACTTCCACTTTAACCAAATTAAGTGGCACAAAATAGCAAAACCTACCTGGTGCTTTTTAGCTTTTTGTTCCTTGCTCTCATTTTCCTCATCATCTTCACCTGTTCCAGATTCATCAGCAGCATCATGCAAAAGAAACTCACACAGGCACTGCACAGGTAACACATCCAAAGACCCCTCACTAGATTGGACCAGGTCTGCCAACCAGGGCATCGATTGAGAGGATGCCTAAAAAATAAATGATTCTTCTGTAGTCACCATATAATCCTTTTCTCATTGAAGGACACAGCATTACACTCTTTTCTACATTTATTGGACATGGTTTCCCTCATTACCAGGGACTAGCAAGCAGAGTCCTGCCAACTACCAATCCACAGTCCAATGAGACTGCCTCAGTGACAGTAAGAGCAATTTCACTGGGCAGGTGATGGATCTTAGATATGAAATCAGAGATAAATTAGGCCCCAGCTACTTAATAAAACCAAAACAGAGAGGGTCACAGAAGAGGCTTTCTAAGCTAATAAAAGTAATAGCACACTTTTACATTCAGAAAATAGAGTACAGGTTCTAATTTGGGGGAATGGGAGGAAGAAATGCACTACTTACTAAGAATGAAAGCATTAACTTCCACATTATTGAAATGTGATTCCTGTGGAGATCTTTTTGTACAAACCCTAAATTTAGGCAGCTATTTTAAATGGGGTATTTTTTTGCCATAGAACATAACAGATTAGGAGATGTTGGTCTGTGGGTGGGGGAGGTATCTTTCCATGTGGAAGAAATACTTTTTTTTTTTTCTTTTTCATTTTTTTTTCCTTGTGTGTGACTGAATCTAGGTGTGCCACCATCATATGGAATGCTCTCTTGGAAAATAGAACTTATAAATTGATGACATATGTTTTGTAGCTGTATTTATCATTAGTAGAATAATGGTTTATATTGGCTGTATAATTTGTGATTTGTAAATAAAGAGATTTTGGGGAAATTGTGCTGAAAAATGTAATAAAAATCATAATATTAAAAAATGAACAGTTCCCAGAGCAGGCAAAGCATTTTACAACAATTTGAAAAGTGGCTTAAAGTGAACCCCCCACTTCCTTTAAGCCTGAGAACATCTGAATGTATAGTTGCTAAGCCTGCAGAGCTGCCCAAGACCCCCTGTAATCCAGTGAGTTTTAACACTTGGCAAACAACATATCCATTTTCTTAAGTCATGCTTGGCACTATTCCTTGCCACCTCTAGTTTCACCGATCAATAGTGATGCAAGCAAGGCAAGAGGAAGAGAGGCCAAGGGTGACCTCAGGACCTGAAATCACTAACTGAATATTAGCATTACTGAAGAGCTAGAGTTCCTGGGAACCATTAAAAAGGCATGTGACCGACAATCTCATTAAACATATTTAGCTGTGTGCAGTTTAGCAAACAGATTTACCAACATCTCAAAGAATTACACTTGAATTGCTTATATACCTTGATAACAAATTGCATAATACAACTATTTATGCTTTGTTGATTACAAAACGTGAAATTCACAGAAATTACACACTAGTTTGGTAATTCTTTCAATATTGATGTCAAAAGTTATTTTGAACTAAGCACTATAAGTAAACATACCTGTCTCTGGATGATATTGAGCAAAAAGTCAGGATTTCGGCTGCGACAAAGCAGATGTCCTAACCGTAATGACTGATTTAATGATTTTAATTGTTCTATGGCATTAGGCGGAGGACGTCGAGGAGGACCCCTAAAACATGGAATGAACATAAATCAGTAAAGAGTTTAGTCCACTTTTCATCTTTTATTTGGTTCAGTAAATGTTTCCTTGTACTGAAGTTGTTGGTACAGTCAGTGAGCAATATGTCTAACTCAAGAACAAAAAGCGGACTATACTGAGGCAAAGATGAGTAAATATAGGTGGAATGTGAACAATAGGTCAGCCAGTAAATGCAGTGAAAAATCACTTTGCAATGTTTGGACATACTGTGGATCCAAGCTTGTCAGCTGAGATAACAGCAGGCTGTTACTCTCTGTAATGGTCTGCTTGGTAGAAGCTGCGGCCAGGTGACTCTCAAATGCCAGAATTTCCTGCTTCTCACGCTGGGAAATTTGTAGTTCTCTGTTGATAATTTCTGTCCTTGTCTCTTCATCCGTCACTGTGCATGGTGGATATGAGAAATTACTGAGGAAGGTGGAAAAAGATTATATTTTTGTGATCAGTAGTGATAAACATGTGAAAACAAAAAAAAAAAAAAATATATATATATATATATATATATATATATATATATATATATATATATATATATTAGTGATAAATACATGAATGATAAATGTATAAATGATATGTCCACAATGTTTCCAGAGACTTAATGGTCTACTTCCTTTAAAGGTTTAGAGAGCACAGGAGAGAATTAACTGTGAATTAAAGGAAACCTTTGTGTAAATCAAAACAGCAAAGCTAACGGACAGCAGCTAGCTCAGGTACCAGAGATGAGAGTTATCATTAAAGAGGAACTGCAATCTGCTCACATAATTTGTAATAAAAACATCTTTGCCATTCTGAAGCTTCCCTCCAACCACTTTGCATATTATTTTATATATACAGTAATACCTTGGATTGCGAGTAACGTGGTTTATGAGCATACGAGTAATAATAATATAATAATAATAATACAAACTATTATTTTTTTTAAATCCTGACTCAGTTTGCGAGCGTCGTCTTGCCAGACTAGCAGGATTCAAGTCTCTGGGGTGTGCATTACCGCATTTGGGCAGAGGTGCGGGGACGCCGGTGACACTTGGAGCCGCTCAGAAACTGCGTCTCCGAGTGTTTCTGAGTGTCTCCGGTGCCCCCCCCACACACACACACATCTGTCCACATGCGGTACTGCATACAATAGCAGTCACTGTGGAACAAATTATCTGAGTTACCATTGTTTCCAATGGTGAAACTCGCTTTGATATACGAGTGCTTTGAATCACAAGCATTCTTCTGGAATGAATTATGCTCCTAATCCAAGGTACCACTGTACTGTGATTCTGTACTTGCCAAATATGCTGCAGAAATCTCACTCCACAAAGTCTGGCTGCAGCCATTTTAACTGGGGGCAGCTGAATCTGCTGCCTGTTTACTTCCTGGATTTACAGACACGCAGAGGCACACCTCCAGCTCTGCAGCTTTTATTTGCCCTCTTATGACTTATCCCCCCCCCCTCTCTTTCTGTCAAACTCTCATGAGAGTGCGAGAGAGAGCTGTGCATGATGTTATAAGCCTAGGCTAATGACCAGACAAGAAACAGGAAGTGGGCTGTATAAGGTATTTACTGGCAGTAAAAATATGTTTTACTATCAAAAGTTAAAACGACAAGGGCAGGAGATTTAATAGATGGAAGGTTGAAAAAATGACTGAAGGTCCGCTTTAACCTACATAACTGCTTCAGCAGTATTTTGGACAACACAACACCCTCCTGTCATATAACTGCCTGTTACAAACATATTTTCAGATAACTACGGAGAATGCTACTGGAGCCTGAGAACAGATCAACGGTATTTTCAAAGGCTGTTAAAAAAAAAATAAGGGTACTGACAGTTTACAGTTACAGTAGAAGTTTGGGATGTATAAAAAAAATAAAAAAAAACTATGCACTTGCCTGCATGCTGTAGCATTGGTGTGACACTGTAGCTGTCCCACACCAGCTCTAAAGACCAAGAACTGAGCAATCACATGTCTGTCAGTCACTGATCTCTTTGCTCTGCTCCTCCTGCGCTCACTGGGCACCATGCTATGAAGGGGAGGACTTGACTGGCTCCAGCTTTCAGCCACATGCTAAAAGGTGGAGCCACCTGTCAACCAAGCAACCAGGTGGATCTCAGCAACACTGTCAGGATCCTTTCCGAGCCTGGTGCAGCTCGGACCTGTTGTCAGATAGCAGGCAATAGCCTGCTATTAGCTGACTCTGGAACACAGGAGAACAAAAGTGCTACTGTGACCCTTAAGAGATGCAACAGCCAAAAAACTTTGGCCATACTTCTCTTTTAGGCCTGGTTCACACCTTTGCATTTTTTAGTGTGTTTTCAGTTTTGCTGAAACACACTACAGTCCATTTAACATGGTTTACTATGGGTCACATTCACTTCTGTGCATTTTATGGAAAGGGCCAGGGACGAGCAGGTTGTGTTTTTGGTTCCATAGACTTCAATCGATCAAAAATGCAAAATGCACCTGGAATATGCATCAACTGCAACATGCATAGGTGTGAACCAAGCCTTAGGAAGAATAATCTTAAACTAGCCATACAGATTTAATTTTCTCTTCTTCAGAGAGAAATCCACAGATTCCTTCATGTCAAACAATGTGGATAGAGAAATATTCCCTCCCTATTGTATTCAGACAGCTCCAGCACCCATGGCTGCCTGAATACCCTAGCAATGACTGCATCTGACACAGGCTACAGTATGTTTGGACAATCATTTTTCACCTTTCGCTGAGGTGGGTGATGCTAACAGGGCTAACCCATGGCTTGATCTCTGGCCAATTCAACTGCAATCAGTCAAAATTAAAGCCAAAAATGGCCAGCTTAACTGAAAAAAAATAAATAAATGACCGCCAATATGAAAGTTATACAGTCAGGTCCATAAATATTGGGACATCAACACAATTCTAATCTTTTTGGCTCTATACACCACCACAATGGATTTGAAATGAAACAAACAAGATGTGCTTTAACTGCAGACTTTCAGCTTTAATTTGAAGGTATTTACATCCAAATTAAGGTGAACGGTGTAGGAATTACAACAGTTTGTATATGTGCCTCCCACTTTTTAAGGGACCAAAAGTAATGGGACAGATTAACAATCATCCATCAAACTTTCACTTCAGCAGTAAAGCGCTGCTAGTCTTAGCATGTTTAAGCAGCGCTTTTACGGCTGCTAGCGGGTGAGGAAGGGGTTAAAAGCGCCCATGTTGCAGCGCTTTTTAGGTGCCTCGGAAGCTCTGCCCATTCATTCCAATGGGCAGGGGGGGTGTAGAAGCACTGTATACAGTGCTCCCACACCACCCCAAAGATGCTGCTTGCAGGACTTTTTTCCCATCCTGCAAGCGCACCGCCCCAGTGTGAAAGCACTGAGGCTTTCACACTGGGGAGGCATGAGAGGCAGTTTTCAGGTGCTTTTTTAGCGCTAAAATGCCTGAAAACTGCACCTCAGTGTGAAAGGGGTCTTCAGACCCCCTTAACTTTTTCACTCTTTGTTATATTGCAGCCATTTGCTAAAATCATTTAAGTTCATTTTTTTCCTCATTAATGTACACACAGCACCCCATATTGACAGAAAAACACATAATTGTTGACATTTCTGCAGATTTATTAAAAAAGAAAAACTGAAATATCACATGGTCCTGAGTATTCAGACCCTTTGCTGTGACACTCATATATTTAACTCAGGTGCTGTCCATTTCTTCAGATCATCCTCGAGACATTTGAGTCCAGCTGTGTTTGATTATACGGATTGGACATGATTAGGAAAGCCACACACCTGTCTATATAAGACTTTACAGCTCACAGTGCATGTCAGAGCAAATGAGAATCATGAGGTCAAAGGAACTGCCTGAAGAGCTCAGAGACAGAATTGTGGCAAGGCACAGATCTGGCCAAGGTTACAAAAAATTTCTGCTGCACTTAAGGTTCCTAAGAGCACAGTGGTCTCCATAATCCTTAAATGGAAGACGTTTGGGACAACCAGAACCCTTCCTAGGGCTGGCCGTCCGGCCAAACTGAGCTATCGGGGGAGAAGAGCCTTGGTGAGAGAGGTAAAGAAGAACCCAAAGATCACTGTGGCTGAGCTCCAGAGATGCAGTCGGGAGATGGGAGAAAGTTGTAGAAAGTCAACCATCACTGCAGCCCTCCACCAGTCGGGGCTTTATGGCAGAGTGGCCCAACGGAAGCCTCTCCTCAGTGCAAGACACATGAAAGCCCGCATGGAGTTTGCTAAAATAAGCCTGAAGGACTCCAAGATGGTGAGAAATAAGAATCTTTGGTTTGATGAGACCAAGATAGAACTTTTTGGTCTTAATTCTAAGCGGTATGTGTGGAGAAAACCAGGCACTGCTCATCACCTGTCCAATACAGTCCCAACAGTGAAGCATGGTGGTGGCAGCATCATGCTGTGGGGGTGTTTTTCAGCTGTAGGGACAGGACGACTGGTTGAAATCGAGGGAAAGATGAATGCGGCCAAGTACAGGGATATCCTGGACGAAAACCTTGTCCAGAGTGCTAAGGACCTCAGACTGGGCCGAAGGTTTACCTTCCAACAAGACAATGACCCTAAGCGCACAGCTAAAATAATGAAGGAGTGGCATCACAACAACTCCGTGACTGTTCTTGAATGGCCCAGCAGAGCCCTGACTTAAACCCAATTGAGCATCTCTGGAGAGACCTAAAAATGGCTGTCCACCAATGTTTACCATCCAACCTGACAGAACTGGAGAGGATCTGCAAGGAGGACTGGCAGAGGATCACCAAATCCAGGTGTGAAAAACGTGTTGCATCTTTCCCAAAAAGACTCATGGATGTATAAGTTCAAAAGGGTGCTTCTACTAAATAATGAGCTGTGATGTTTCAGTTTTTCTTCTTTAATAAATCTGCAAAAATGTCAACAATTCTGTGTGTTTCTGTCAATATGGGGTGCTGTGTGTACATTAATGAGGAAAAAAAAAATAACTTAAATTATTTTAGCAAATGGCTGCAATATAACAAAGAGTGAAAAATTTACAGGGGTCTGAATACTTTCCGTCCCCACTGTACATTTGCCATGAAAGGACTTCTTTAGGCTAGGTTCACACCTGTGCCGTCATGCGGGGCGAGGTTTGCACGGGTACGAGAGTCTATTCATTTTAATGGACTGCCATGCCCAACAACAAGCAGGAAAGAAGTGTCCCTGCATTATTTTTGAAAACAAAGCCTCCATGGCAACTTCCGTTCCCAGTACAGTTGCGATTTCCAGTGTGGGCGGCGTACCAGTAGGATTAATGGCACCCGTCTGTGGGTCCTGCATTTCTCTGTGTGGGTGATTGCGGCTGCTGGTATTTGTGTGGGTCCCGCAGCAGCACCACAGGCACAGATGTGAACCTAGTCTAAATGTGAAGTTATTCATCTGAAAGATCACAATAAGAATCTAGAGATGGGTTTCAGTGTGATTCTAACAGCTTAAAAACCCCTACATTTACATTAGAGGACTAACAGCCTGCCAAGATCTGCTCTAGAAAAACAAAGTATCTGTGTTATGAACTTCAAAAATGTATATTTCTTTACAATGCTTATAGAGAGAAAAATTAAGACTTGTTCTAAGGTGCTTTTAATGCTTGTTCAGAACATGTAAATGCTTGACCTGGAGACAGGTTCACTTTTTATGAGGTACAGCAATGTCGCAATGAGCATAAATCACAATAGTTTTTAACCTTCCTTATATAAACCCAGAACTTACTTTGTCATGACCATTTCCATAAGCATCTTTAATGTTGGATATTCTTCCCATGCAGCTAACCCTGGCAAAACATAAAACATATTACTTAATTTCTATCTTGCCTTTAGTTTATCAATACAACCCTTACAACAAAATAAAAATATCTACCAATATTCTCTGGGTTAAAAGCAGCTACGACGAGGAGGAGAGGCCATGCTTTCCAGTACAGTGTCGAAATGGCAAGGTTAGGAGGCTGATACCTGTTTTCCAAAAGGAAAGTTACTCAATGTTTAAAAATAAATAAATTATATATATATATATATATATATATATATATATACACATACACACATACATACACACATACATACACACACTCCGAACTCCAGGCAAACTGCTAAATATACAGATGAAATGTGTCTAAAGGGAGCTGCTTTACTTGAGAATAGAATTGTATTTTTGTCCATCCTGTCTGGCAGGGCAAGAGACCTGATTTTCCACTGCTGCAGTTCATTAACACCTACGGGTCTCCTCCCTACTCCTTTTCCTGTGACTGGACAGTAAAAGAAGAAGCAACAGCTTCTCTATCACTCTGCTCTCTTCCAACCACAAGGCTCCTAGCGCTGTAGTATAACTGTCTGATTCCTTGAGCTGTTTTCCCTAACCTGGTCTGAGCCCAGCTGTAATGAGATGGCAGGAAGCTGATATCAAATTAAATTCAGGTCCTCACACTACGTGTAATAAACTATACATTTAAGGATGTATTAATGAATAGCTGCATTAATTTGTGTATTTTAAATTTGCCTGGAGTTCAACTTTAACTATGCAGTGCTTCAAGTGACTGGCACATTTGAATTTTGCCCAGAAAGCAAAATTCAAAACCATAATGCCTCTACCACGTGTTACTATTATCCAGCATCCTATTATTCACTCTACCTCTCTTTCTTAACTGTGTTGTGCTGTCATATCAAACAGGTGGGCAGGAGCATACTATATTTCGGCACACCAATGGTTATTTCTCCATAGTTGCAAAAATGTTTCAAGGTATAAAACATAGGAGAATGGGCATAGATTCCAGAAATGTACCATATACGTAGAATTCTTTTATTTTTCCTTGAAGCTTTATTTATTTTACTGGCAGTGAGCTATAAATATGCTGGATCACCTGTTATTCTCCAAGTGAAGTATAGGTTCAGTTATTGTAGTATGATGGTAAAAAAAAAAAATACACAACTTACCCTGGAGGAAGCTGAATGTTTTCAGGATGGTGATATGTGCAAAGATTTAATACAGCATCAAGCAGCTGAATCCTTTCAATTCGGAGGACCTCCAAATCTATAAAGAATTAAGAAAGTGCTGACTTTCAGTTAATTTGACAAACAGGAAATCAGACATAAAATTCTAGTTTAAAAAGAAATAATTTTATTTAAGTATGCATTTTTAAATTTAAAAACCAGCTGTCGCTCTCAGCCTCCCCTCAATCTCCAAATTCCTTTGTTTTTGCTGCTATGATCCAAATTCCGGTTAGAGGGTGGCTACGTTTGTTCTCCATTGTCCCACTGTATATGTAAGAAGAAAAGACAGTGCTTCCCCTAAATGGACTTTTTAGGCACTTGAGGATGATCAAACAACTACAAACATGTCTATAAAAATATAAATTTTATTGAAAAAACTTTAAAACAAGTGAAGCAAGGCATAAATTATTGTGCATCACATGCATAATGATATGAAAAATAAGGTAAAGGTGCTCTTTACACCCAACGCGTTTCGATATACGTGCCAAAATTTACGGATGAACATTAGGTTTCAAGGCAGACCAATCATCTCCGGAATAAACTCCATCAGCGACAATGCCAGCAAATTGGTAGACGAGTACTTTAGACCGTACATGTCGGCATTGCCATCTTATGTAAGAGACACCGTTCATCTACTGTAAATTTTAGAGGAATTAAACATCTCTGATCAAATCTTATTTGCCACAATAAATGTGGAAACACTGTATAGTTCTATCCCACATGACAAAGGTTTGGCAGCTATAAAACATATCCTTGGGCAAAATCTGGCTAATGACCCTAAGTATGACGAATTCATCCTTGCTTTACTTGAATACATTCTGAAGCATAATGTTTTTACATTTAACGGTTCCCACTACCTCCAGGTGCAGGGAGTTGCGATGGGGACTTGTTGTGCCCCATCATATGCTAACCTGTACCTGGGGGAGTAACAGATGTTCCTGACTGATGAGGAACTATCAATTTATACTCGCCACATAGTGGGATGGCTACGCTACATCGATGATATTCTAGTTTTTTTGGGACGGTCCTCCTCAAATGTTGGATGAATGTCTCCTACACATGAATAAAAATAACTTCAACCTTAATTTTACTATGTCCCATGATAGACATTCTATTACGTTTCTGGATCTAGAAATATACTGGAATGAACAAGGGAAACTCTCCACAAAATTATATAGGAAGAAGGAGACCGCAGGGAACACAATACTCCATGCTACTAGCCACCATCCACAGTCTCTAATCTACTCCATTCCATATTCTCAGTATTTGAGAATTAAACGGAATTGTACTGATGAAGAACACTTTGAGAAGCAGACAAACTACGCACTAGACTACTCACCAGGGGCTATTCACATGCTTGCCTTAAAAGATCCTTTAAACAAGTGTCAATAAGACCAAGAAATACCTTATTGCATAATACTAAACGTTTGGGTAGCAACCCACTAAGAATCTTAACTACGTTTAGTCAACAACATCAAATTAAAACTATTATAGAAAAGTATTGGCACATGTTGACCTTGGATCCAACTATAGGTCACTTTGTTCCTGAAAAAACGCTGCTTACCTTTAAAAGAGCCCCCTCTGTTGGCGATAGAGTTGTCAGTAACGAATTTAAAAATGAATATAATAAAACACACTGCAAAGTGAGGGGCACCTACATGTGCGGTGCCTGTCACTATTCCAAGTACATGTTAACTCAAAAAAAAAACAATTTTACCCAATGCCAAGGTGTTTTATCCTAAGCACTTTGCCAACTGCAAAACTTTTGGGGTCATCTATATGCTCCAATGTAGTTGCACCTGCTTCTACATTGGTAAAACCAAACAGGAATTCTGGAGGAGGGCCTACAGGCATATCATCAGTATGCAAACCTGTGACCCAGACCTCCCCCTTGGACGTCACGTCACTATTGTGCATGGGGGCAAATTTCCCAGGATTAAATTTTTAATACTCGACAGGATACACCCCAATCCAAGGGGGGGGGGGACTGGAATAAGACCATCCTCCAGATGGAAGTCAAATGGATTTATTCCCTTAAAGCCACCTCACCCCCAGGCCTGAATGACCCCCTATCTTTTAAACCATACCTTGAGGGGTTTTCATCAGGGGGAATGGAGAGATAAACATCTCTTTCTCTCCTTTTCCCCTTTGCTCCCCCCACCATAAAATTTCCCCCCCCCCCCTTTTTCTTTTATTAGTGACATGTTACACAACAAGCGGTTTCTATCGCCAACAATAAAAATATTAAAATATTAACAACAAAAACGCGTTTTTTTTCTTATGTACATTTGGTGAATTAAGTAATAAACGCATTTATATAACATATAAGCCTGTCTGCTTTAACCCATATTTCAATAACTTGTCATACATGTAACGATATTATGTTGTTATTGTAACACAGAGAAAAAACTATATTGCTTAATTATGTATCCTCAATGTGACTTGCAATGGATGTTTGTATATTTTCTCCTTGTACAGGATGTGCAATTGGATTGGACCTACTGGGCTGATGTACAATCTTTTGTTTTGATTTTATCTCCAATACATGAGCAATTTATGCACACCTTTTGTTTCCTCATCCCCTGCTCTTTTGTCACTTCCTTTTACTGTCCTTTCTCTTTCGTTCTCTCCTTTTTTCATTTCTTGCTCTTTCCCACTCTCCCTCCCCCTGTGTCTCCCCTGTCGACGGCCAGCCATGGGAGTTACCCGGCACGGAAAGCCACCCAGCCCCTGTGCTGGGCGGCTTCTTTTTGGAGGATGATGGACGCATTCCATCTCCTCCCACATCCTCCATCTTGCTACTCCGGCGGACATGTGCAGTCCACCGGAGTGACTTTCCGTGCCGGTGGGCTGGATGTGTGGGACGTCGTGGCGGCGCCGCGCACAACGAGCCCAGGGGGCAAACCATTGAGGTTTCCCTGACGACTAGTCCTGATTATCAGCTGTGAGCTATTACAGCTCCAGCTGATCAGGATTAAACACCATACAAAAGCCTCCATTACACCGCTCCCAACCCAGGCATTACTGCACTGGACTTGGACTGAGTGGTTGATGTGTCTTTGAGGCTCTTCATTCACCACAGGTATTGATACTTTATATAACTTAATCCCTAAACTCTTTTCATAATTTTAATGGAATCTCCCCTAGCATTAATATATAACAATATTATTCATTGACACAAAAAAACTTTTGATACAATGCCTAATAGAGTAATTTTTTCTCTATCAATGAATAAATCTCCAGTAGCATTACTTAATGTATTTTTACTGCCTGTATTTTTTCATATAAGTTTTCTCCATTACCTACTCTTTAACTGGAATTGCTAGTTTGGTCTGCAGATATGACATACATGAGACTCTTTGGCCCGTAGACAATAGGGCACCTTTCTCATGCAAAATATGGAAGTATTTTATATGAATAAAATTTATTACCTGCCTTCACCTACACACATAGATATGTGTACATATATATACATATATATGGATTAATCCTTCATTCTATTTAATCGATCCATTATATATCATCCTATTTGCTCTGATATATTACTTTTCTTCCTCTGCTCCAGACCACATCTAGCAATTCCACATTATCTTCTGCAGCACATCATTAATACTACCAGATATAAATTAAATCAACCATTTAATATATCATTATGAATCAACCTTCCAATTTCTTTATATATTTTATATTTTTCATTTTTTATTATTTAATATTTTTATTTATACACTCATACTTTTCTTTACCTTCAGGGATCCCTCTCCATTTTTGCCTCAGTACACTCCCCTGGCCTGGCCGCCCTCCGTTGGAGTACATGAGGGATTCCCTTTCACTTCTTTATTGGAAAATTCCCGTGTACATGAAAAGTTGACATATATGCTCGTTTTGACCGATCCATTACCAGTCCAGTATCTCGAATGCCACTCCAATTGCAAGGTCCTATGATAAGCAACGAACCATGATTTAAACATCCTACTAACCAGCTATATGTAAGTGCCAAAATATATACTTGAAACCTAATGTTCATCCGTAAATTTTGTGTTGTGAATTTTTTTAAACCGATTCTTTGTATAATTAAATTTATTTTTAGAAAAGGTCCTCTTAAATCTTCAGACCCTTGAAGAAGATTTTGACACGTATATCGAAACGCGTTGGGTGTAAAGAGCACCTTTACCTTATTTTTAAATCATTATGTATGTGATGCACAATAATTTATGCCTTGCTTCACTTGTTTTAAAGTTTTTTCAATAAAATTTATATTTTTATAGACATGTTTGTAGTTGTCTGATCATCCTCAAGTGCCTAAAAAGTCCATTTAGGGGAACCCCTGTCTTTTCTTGGATTAATTATTGGATGTGGCACTCCCCCTTTACTACATGGTTTGCCTGTCCATTTTTCTTTGTACACTGTATGTAAGAACGTAGCCACGCTCTTTTGTTTGCTCCCAAGATGGGCTATGGGAACAGTACACATGACTGCAATGAACATGCACTGCTCGTTCCAAACAGAAGTGAGAAGGAAAAAGAGAGGATCGGAAGGTCACAAAGAATATTACATGGAGGCAAAAATCACAACAAGATTACAGCACCATCAAGTAATGGACGTGTATGGATTATTTTTGGAGATTAAGGATTTTATTAAGTGTCACTTTAACACTGCTTTTTTTTTTTGTTTCAATATTTTTTTTTTTTTTTTTTTAATTTTTATTGAGACACGAAGAGACCAGTACAAACAAGTTGACTAGGTAATGGTAACAAAAAAATACCAACTCTAACAATGTGTCACAAATTTTTCCAAAGTAATATGGGTAGGAGGAGGAGAGGGAGATGGAAGGAGGGATGAAGGAAGGGAGTAAGGGAGTAAGGAGCCGATGTGATACTCTAAATACAGGAGGTGTCCGAATAGAGCAGAGATATGCAATTAGCGGACCTCCAGATGTTGCAGAACTACAAGTCCCATGAGGCATAGCAAGACTCTAACAGCCACAAGCATGACCCCCAGAGGCAGAGGCATGATGGGACTTGTAGTTTTGCAACAGCTGGAGGTCCACTAATTGCATATCCCTGGAATAGAGGCATCAGTCAGCATTTAGCAGTGCTCTAAAGACTTTGAAATGAGCCTAGGTTAGATAATAAGATGAGTAAGGAGTGGATTCCAAGGCTAAACGAGCTGCAGTGAGTAAATTGTTGTATATTAAGGGTTTACTCTGGTAGACAGCACCGTAGACGTAACCAAGGATCCCAGTCTAACACATACAGGTAAATACATAAAGGCATAGGTATATTAAAATTCCAGTTGGAATGGGTAAATGAAAAGCAATAAAAAAGACACTTTTTTTTTTATTATGGATGTGACAAAAAACAGCTATAAGACAAGGTCAATGACAAAAGGATAAACAGTACATATATAGCTCAAATAAGCCCCCTACTGCCACAAAGGAAAATAATTAAAGCAGAGGTGGTCTATGGTCAAGGAACATCATTGTATGGCAGCATAATGTATATAGCAGCACCAAACATGAAAGAACTGGGTGGTGTTTACTTCTGGGGATCCCTTGCCCGTTTCCAGACACTGGAATCGTGTGATACATGCACTTCTTGGCAGACATTATTCCTTGGCCTCTGTGGATACATTACAGACGTCTTCCTTGAAAAGGCATACATGTGAGGCACCTCTTACAGGGATCCAGCGCTTTCCTCACCTGAGCCGTTACTAAAATGGGCTTCAGGTCCAGGTGCCCGCATCTTAACTAAGGAAAAACAGCTACGAAGCCTTGCAACTTCACAGCCAGCTTCCCACTGCGCATGAGCGAACCACACTGCGCTTTGTGCAGTTTTCTGGGACGTGATATGTCCCAAAAGGTTGAGGGTGAAGGGGGTTTGAACCTATGTTCGGATTGGAAGTGGGAGGGGCCACCCACAAAAACCAGGTACCTGCTCCCCCTTCCGAAAAAAAAGTGCCAATTGTTAAAGAGGAGGGGGGGGGGGGAAGAGGCAAACAAGTGGAACCCCCCCCTCTTTGGGCAAAATTACAAATATTAGGCTGTTTTCACCCATTTTTTTTCACATTTCTTAGCCCAGATATCAAATCTGTTGCAGAGATGCAAACTGTAACACTCTTAAGACTGAAGGCACCCCTTCATTTTGAGAAGGGCTTTAGTAATGGCTTGATGGCCTTTTTGGGCCAAACTCTGTGCTGAAAGAAAGGGCGGAACTTTGATTTTAAAGTTAAAGCCAGGGAAGAATGTGAAGGTGCTCTAGGTTTAGAGGAGCTAGGAAAACCTGAAGAGAGGGGTTTTGCCACTTTTCTCCGAGAAAGCAAAACTTTCCCACCTGTACCCTCTTAAAAATTGGTCAACACTGAAGAGTAGGTGAGTATTTAAGTGAAATACTCATACCAAAATACCAACATTTTCAGAAAGTAGAGTTGGTCTTTAAACCCAAACAAAAATAAACTCACAATATCCACAAAACAAAGTCCATGCCATTCATATACCATTTCTAATCTATTTTGATGTGTAAGAGGTCAAATCACACAAGCTGTGTCACCATCACACTGCCCCAGGTCCTGAAACACTTGCAATGCAGACTACTTACCATCGGCTTGGACAGCTGCTGCCCTTTTTACCAGGTGGTCAGCAAGCTCCATGGCATCTGCTGGGCCGAGAGGAAGTTCACGAGAGAGGCCAATGACAAGGATACGCATTAATGTATCTTCCAGAAGGGGCACTTCCGAGCACAGGCGAAGAAAAAAACTTGGTGAAGAGAAAGATACTGAGTAAGCTAGTAGCATAAAAGAGAAACAGCATAAATGTATCTGAATATGAAAAGCGGTCTGTAAATGTATTCTAGCATTTTTATGCTGCTCAATCCAATAGATTTTAACCACTTCGGCTCTAGAACAACTCTTTCACTTTTTGCACACATGTAAAAATCTGCATTTTTGGCCATAAAATTACTTAACCCCCCCCCGATTATTATTATTATGGTTATTAAAGGATTTATATAGCCCCAATAGTTTGTACAGCACTTTTCAACATGAGGGCAAACAGTACAGTTACAATTCAATAAAGGAGAAATCAGAGGGCCCTGCTCTTTAGAGCTTATAATCTAAAAGTAACATTGTAGGTTTTGTGAAATCAGGAGCCCTGCAGAATAAAAAGATAGTGGCAATTTTTTTTTATATTGCATGCTATTTGTACAACTGTTTAATAATATTATATTTTTACTGAAAATACGCATTTGATAATCTTAGTGCACATAGACACAATACCATACTAAGTTTTTAGTAAAATTAAGTTTTGTAAAAGGAGTTGCAGTGCACATATAGATTCCAAACATGTCAAGTCTCAAAGTAGAACTATAGGCAAAAAAAAAAGATTTCTTCATGTTGGATAGAATAAGGGAGGGTCACAACCCCTGTCAGATTTTTTTTTCCGCCATCTGTGTCCCATTCCAGAGATTTCCTTTCACTTCCTGTCCCATAGCCAAACACGAAGTGAGGAAATTTCTGCTAATTAAGGGAATTCCTTGGGGACCCCCCAGGTCACCAGAACTAGTATCCCCAATGGAAGATTTCCCCACTATTACTTTTCTGGGAACAACCCAAAATTTGGGATTTCCTTTTACTTTCACTTTCAATGATAACGGTAAACAGGACAAATTGAGAGGGTGAATCTCCCTAACGATAGCACAGACAGCACAAGCACAATCATAGCTGCAGTTCAGCCGCTTGATCATTCTTACAGGGAGCGGGAGGGTTTGTCACCCCTCCCCGCCGCCCTCCGGTGCTTCTACCGGCTCACCCGTGCTAACGTCGAGCCGGGGAACGAATCAGTCGCTGCCCGAAGTTGAGCATAGAGATTTCTGGTGACCAGATGGTCCCCAGTCATCTCTATGACCATCGGAGGCCCAGGCGCGACGTTATGACATCACGCCTGGGCTGGCGGAAGTAAACATGTCAGGGACGCGGCTGGAAAGGCCGAGACCATTTAATTTTTTTTTTTATCTTGGTCTTTCCTGCCTGAAGGAGAGATGTGGGGTCTTATAAACCCCACATCTCTCCATAAAGAGGACGTGTCACACACTATTTATATTACAAGGGATGTTTACATTCCTTGTAATTGGAATAAAAGTGATAAAAAAAAATTAAATTAAAGAGGAAGTGTAAAAATAAAAAAAATTAAAGTTAAAGAATAAAAAAAAAAATTAAAGATACAGAAGGGAACGCATACGTAAATCGCACCCACATATGTAAACGGTGTTCAAATCCACATGTGAGGAAGAGCAATAATTCTAGCCCAATTCTAGCTCCTCTGTAACTCTAAACAGGTAACCTGTAATAAATTTTAAAGCATCACCTATGGAGATTTTTAAGTACCAAAGTTTGGCGCCATTCCACGAGTGTGTGCAATTTTAAGGCATGACATGTTGGGTATCTGTTTACTTGGTGTAACATCAACTTTCACATTATACAAAAAAATTGGGCTAACTTCACTGTTTTTTTAAATTCATGAAACTGTTTTTTTCCCCCAAAAAAACGTGTTTGAAAAATCGCTGCGCAAAAACCGTGTGACATAAAAAGTTGCAATGACCGCCATTTTATTCCCTAGGGTCCCTGCTAAAACAATATATAAAAAATGTTTGGGGGTTCTGAGTAATTTACTAGACAAAAAAATTATGATTTTTACACGTAGAAGCGCCAGAATCGGCCTGGATGGGAAGTGGTTAAAAGCCTTTACTACTCATTATTTTAGAGCTAACCGTGAGCCATGGCACTTGAATTACTGCTCTCACTCTGATGTTTGCAGCAATATCGCACATATGTGGTGCAATAGCAGTTCACATGTGCACACCCTGAGAACATGTTTGCATTTGTGGGTATGTACAGGGCAATAGGGGTTACGTTTAATATTTTTTGCTATTGTTTTTAATACATTTTATTATTAACTTTATTCATTTTTATTTAACTTTAGTGTTATCACAAGGGGTTACCAAACCACCAGGGATATTCATTGGGCAGGTGACAGGTACTCTTTATGGAGACAATGGAGGTCTATTAGACCCCAATATTTCCCCTGCCCTCCAAAGCATCTAACCGAGTACATATCGGCTCGGTTAGCTGCTACCCTGGCTGTATCAGCCAGGGAAAGATAGCTCTGAAACTGGAAGTGAAAAAATCACCATCTATCCCAGCTTCATTCACTAGGGAGGTTGAGAAATAAATGCCTTCGGACATAGTCTTAGGCTTTCGGGTTAGAGTGGGAGAGCTCAGGAACCACAGAGGGAGGTGCTGGAGGGAGCCGGCTGAAGAACACAAGCACAAGCTTATGGTATGTTCAAAAAGCTGACATAGTTAAATAGAAAATGAATGGATTTACATTAGTCCTTGACCCATAGTGATCCACTGACAATCCCCCATACCAATATTTAAAGCCACAACAGTTTGCATTCTATTATTTGATGGGTATAAAATTCAGATATATAGAGTATTTATACTTGCGGTCACTTTCTGGTGGCCAGTTGTCCCACTTGTAATATGTTTCTGGCTGTTCGGTAAACAGGACTTTGTGCAAACTGTGGAATGATAAAAAGAGGACAAAAAAGTAAAAAAATGCATGCACTTTAAATACTATAAATCACGAATTTAAAGGCAAAATCTGAAACAAAAAAAAGTATTTTTGTGATTATTGAAAAAGAAAAAAAAACACCATGAATTTTTCAAATGCAAATTGTGTAAACACTTTAATTTCAGCTTCTTGCAATTCCCTGTGCAGCAGCACTCTGCTGTGTGCCCAATCAAAAGCACTCCAAACACATGGGCTGATAAAGAAACATGCTAAGAATAGAGTAGAGTAGAATAGAGAGATAGCCTGACTAGTCTGCTGATACTCCTTTAGCCCAGGTTCACAATGACAGCGGGAATGAACTCATGTGAGTTCAGCTGAACTTGCACGATTTCATTCCCACTTGTCAGTCCCGACTTCAGGGGCGAATTCAGAGACATCTGCGCGGGTTTCTGCACAGGTGTCTATTGAAATCGCACCCAAAGTCGAGAAAAGTAGTACAGACACTACTTTTGGGAATCGGTGCGGCGCCACAAAGTCGGTGTCACACCAATTTGGACGGTGCCATTGCCGGCAATAGCCGCCGATTTGGCATGCATTTTGACATGTCAAATCGCATGCCAAAACGCTGCAATGTGAACCAGGGCTTACTGTCCCATTATAAGCTGAGGCAGGAAAGTAACGTAGTTGTGTTGCTTAAGACCCCTTTTCACACATGCGGACTGTTTGTTCGTTTTTCATCCATCCGTTGACTGATAAAAAACAGACATCAATGCATCTCTATGGAAAAACAGATTTAAATGGATGATTATACATTTGCATCCGCTTCCATCAACATTCATTTTTTGGAAGGGATCAAAGCCCTATTTTTCTTCAATTAAAATAATGGATCGGATGAAAAAGGGTCAAACGGTCCATCAGCCTTACTGATAGATAGACAGACAGACAGATACACACATCCAAAAAGTCAGGCACTCATAGGGTATCGCAGCAGATAAAATTCAAAGCAGCGGCACTTCTATTGTGAATATTTTAAGCACCCTGGCATCACTTACCGCACAGTGCTACGTTTGGGACTATATATATTTATCCCCTGAAGCTCAACTTTAACTTTGGTAATTGAACTATAGTACATGAAATAGTGCTACTATAAGCAACATATATGGTAAGTGCAAATGTGCATCACTAAAGCAAGCTTGGGAGAACATGATAAATCCACCCCAACACTAAAATCCCTACATCCTGCAACACTAAAATCCCAGACATCCATGATCTTACACTAACCTATCTAGACCTGTAAAGAAGAAATCGGTATACATACCTTTTTTGAAGCCGATCTGATCCAGTCTCGAGCGGCGGAAGCTCTGCAGAGGACACAGCCTACAAAGGCTGTGAAATGAATGGGGAGTGACGTCACCCATAGACTTACTATGGGGCTTCCGCTGTCGGCTGTGTACTCTGCACCCGCCTCCACAGTGAAGACGCAGCTGACAGCTCAGCGTGGGATCGTGTCGGTTCGGCTTCAGAAAAGGTATGTATACCGATTTCTTCTTTACAGGGCTAGATAGGTTAGTGTTAGATCGTGGATATCTGTAGATGCAGGGATTTTAGTGTTAGGTGGACTTCTACGTTAAAAAGAAACTATAAAAAAAAAATTCTGCATGACTGAAACTAGAAAGTTTTACTTAAAGAGTTTGTAAGCCTCAGACATGAAATATGAAAGCATATCCCTCTATTATGTGTACTTGTCTCAATCCAGAGCACTAAGTGTCATTTCTGTCTGCTGCTGCATGCATCTCCTATCAGCGTGAATCACTTCTGAGAAGTTTCCCTGACACCAAGAGAAAAAAGGTGACGGGGAAGGAACTACAGCAAACAGCTTGCAATTGACAGCCTCAGCTCTGTTCCTGTGTGAATGGGTGTATTTCCCCTCCCTTCAATCAGGGCTGAAAGCTCCTCTCCCTGAGCTTTGCAGGGGGTAACTTCAACTCTCTGACCCCGTTTCCTGAAAGCTCAGAAAATCTTTATAAATTCTGGACTTTGAATGGCTGGAGAGAAGAGAAGACTGCAGATAAAAATGTACAACTTATATAGGGTATTGGTATTTAATTCCTGTGCTTCACCCGAGGCCAGTCACTTTACTGGGTATATGTAAGAGCTTACAACCACTTTAATGTATTTATCAAGTGACCGAAAAATACATTAAAATCATAGTAAAGTCAGCTTTGTCATTTTTACCTACAGGTAAGCCTATACTATATGTAAAATGAATAGCTCCTAAACGTGCACCATTTAAAAGATATTCACACTGGATGCAGCCGGTAATGTCACAGGCGCATGCACTCTGAAGGTCTTGCATACCGTGCATGCGCGGGGTGACGTCAGCGCGGCTCCAGCCACTCATACAGCTGGAGCCCCCAAGGAAGACTGGGGAAAGATGGAAGACTGGGGAAAGATGGAAGACTGGGGAAAGATGGAAGACTGGGGAAAGATGGAAGACTGGGGAAAGATGGAAGACTGGGGAAAGATGGAAGACTGGGGAAAGATGGAAGACTGGGGAAAGATGGAAGACTGGGGAAAGATGGAAGACTGGGGAAAGATGGAAGACTGGGGAAAGATGGAAGACTGGGGAAAGATGGAAGACTGGGGAAAGATGGAAGACTGGGGAAAGATGGAAGCCCTGTCAGCAGTGACAACGAGCCGCTGGGCTTCGATCTAAGGTAGGTATTTCATAATGTTCTAGTATGCGATGCATACTAGCACATTGAAAAATTGCCTTACAAATTTTTTTTATTTTCTTTTGTAATGCTGCAGTTAACTACTGCTTTATATGATTAATGCGCAGTTTGAATATAAAATTCCGGTCACGCTATAAAGTTAGAGGGTAGTGTTATTATTTAAAACCTATAGTTCTGCAAGTTTCCTATGTCACCTTTCTGTCTCTAGTCTGCCCATTAACTTTTAGTCAATATCATACACCTGTACAGTCCCCGGCAGACTCTGAGCTGACACCCTTCATGATACTCTATGGTATTCACCTTTGCGCCTCCCCTTGCAGATAAAGAAAAGGTGAAGGAGCTGGGTCACCAAAGAGACATTTCCAGAAGAGAAGAGGGCTATGAGATGTAAGGAGGGAGAGCGCTGTGCTAGGGAATGGACTCTTCTGGAGTAGTCAAATTTTCTAGAAAGTTGAAAGGCACAGTGCAAGTGAATACAAATATATTATGAAAAGTAAAAACATTGAAGAATATACCAGTGCACATATTCTTTAGGTGGCAGCTTGCTGATGGTTGGTACCACTGTATGAAGCCACCACACCGAATCCCGCTGGATGGCAGCAATCTGGTTCTGAAAGGAGCGCAGTACCTCTAAACCTATGAGACGCATATAGATATTAGAAAAATAAAAATAGTAGTTACAACTATACAGGTCAAAACCTATAAAACAATACAGGTAACTCATGACATTATATTTAGAAATATATATAGCAAACTGTCTTTAAAAGATAAAGGGATCTTACTTTTTTTCTCTCCCTTGTCCCAAGCAACCCCTGCTTCCTTCACTTGAACTGTAATCCCCAGCATCATAGACACTGCAAGCAGGTCAGTGATATGTATAACAAACCGTTCCTGAAAACAGAAAAGAGGAGAGCTATTTAAACAGACCAAAAAGACAACTACTTTTCCTAAGTTTCACACAAGCTCTTCCTGTCTGTAGCCAAGTTAACATGTAGGAATAGGAACCTCGGCCAGACTTTGCTTGCTGCACCAGACAGTATCAAAACAGAATATCCCTAGTTTTCCTAGTCTTTAAAAGAAAACTGCAAAAATTAGAATTTTCATATCTTGGAGTACAGTACAGGACAGTAAATCATAGACCGTAGGTTGTATGCCATCACTTTCAGGTGTTTGGACAATTGCAAATCTGTGCTGGGAACACACTCTGTGCACCTTTATATAACCCCACCCACTCAGGTTTGTAGCACACAATAAGGAGAAACACAGGACAGAGGGGAGAGACCTGTGTCCAGTAATGTGCACTCTAGGATATAAAATGTAAGTCAAAATTCCCCTCATCTTAACCGTACAGTACAAGACAGCAAGTTAAAGCTTGAGATGTACCCAAGTATACGGAGGTGTGGGCAACAACACAGTAAATAGAAACAAAAAAACCCCCACAAAAGCAGGGACCTTAAACGCCTTGAAGGACCATGTTGTCAAAGCTCACATCATCAGAGGCCTGAACATCCACCTACACCTAATAAAACTTTGAAAAAGTATGAATGGAAGAACAGGTGGTTGCCTTGCAAACCTGCATAACAGATGCTTGACGCTGAAAGGCCCAAGAAAGATCTACAGATTTGGTGGAATGAGCCCTTACAGGAAAAGGAGGAACCCATTCCTTGAGGACGTAAGCCCTGGAAATTAAAAACTTGAGGCACCTTGTCGAAGAGAGATATAGGTAAATAAATCAGTGAAAAAGAGTAAAGATGAATAATAAAATGCAGCTGAACACCAAAAAATCTTTCACATATTCAAACAGGTAATAGTATACAGAGGAGTGCAGCGCATATCAGGGCTCAATAAAACATAACAGATGTGATATTAAGTCCATATAGATCCAAAAAACAAGAACAGGTGGTGAACTAACAGTCCCAGCAGGCAGAGATTCCACATGAGAAAATTTCAATGCAAGATTGACTTTCCCTCCACCTCCAAAGCAATCGCTTCGCTCACCTCTAAGTGTTGACCGTCTGTTAGTTCAGTGGTCCACACTTAGAGGTGAGCGAAGCGATTGCTCTGGAGGTGGAGGGAAAGTCACTCTTGCATTGAAATTTTCTCACGTGGAATCTCTGCCTGCTGGGACTGTTAGTCCACTATCTGTTCTTGTTTTTTGGATCTTAATGGACTTGAGTTTATATCACATCTGTTATGTTTTATTGAGCCCTGATATGCGCTGCACTCCTCTGTATACTTTACCTTGTGGAAGAGGAAGCAGGATGTCCCTTTCTGGGGCCTTTAGGGAGGACAAAAAGGTACATGGCTACATCCAGACAATGGAACAAAAAGTTCTTGGTGTGTTTTGGAACAGCGCATAGGGAAAGGAGGAAAATGTCCTCACCGAGGCGAAAGGAAGGGATCACCATGGTACAGAAGGAGGGTCTGGATCTCAGAATCACCATGCCCCCTCTGTAAGACAAGAAAATAGGATTTTTTTAACAGCTTACCTGTAAAATCCTTTTCTTTGAAGTACATCACGGGACACAGAGCCATAGTAGTTAATATGTGGGTTATAGGCCACGTTCAGGTGATGGACACTGGCACGTCCTAAGACAGGAAGTTCACTCCCTATAAAACCCCTCCCACTACTGGGAGTACCTCAGTTTTTGTAGCAAAGCAATACACGTGCATACCAGAAAGAGGGGAGGGACCTCTGTGTCCCGCGATGTACTTCAAAGAAAAGGATTTTACAGGTAAGCTGTTATAAAAATCCCATAGAAATGCCAACTGAAGGGAGGGAGACATAACAAAAGTAGGGCACCAAGAGACTAGAGGACTTATACTGCTGCCTGCAGTACACTGCGCCCAAAGGCGATATCCTCATTACCTTTTACATCTGCTTGATAGAATCTGGTAAATGTATGGACTGAAGACCAAGTTGCGACCTTGCAGATTTGAGCCATGAAGTACTAACAGCCCTGGTGGAGTGCGCTTTAATATGAAAAGGTGGAACTTTCCTCTTTAAACCATAAGCTTGAACAATCACTTGACGAATCCATTTAGAAATGGTAGATTTCGATGCTGCCTGTCCTCTCTTAGGACCTTCAGGCAACACAAACAAAACATCTGTTTTATGAATCTGAGCAGTCGACTTCAAGTAGACTTTGACTGCTCTCACCACATCAAAAGAATGTAGTGACCTTTCTTCCGCAGAACAGGGTTCTGGGGAAAATGAAGGTAGAATATCACATCACATAATATCACATCACATAATAATATCACATCACATCCTGGTTTAAAGGAAAACCTGACACTACCTTCGGTAGAAAATTAGGGTGAGGACGTAATACAACCTTATCCTTATGAATAATCAAATATGGCTCGTTACAAGAAAGAGCAGCCAACTCTGATAACCTTCTTGCAGAAGATATGGCAACCAGAAAATCGAATTTCCTTGTCAGAAGGACCAAGGGAATACGTCGTATTGGCTCAAAAGGCTGTTTCTGTAATGCCAACAGGACTAAATTCAAGTCCCAAGGGTTCAGGGGTGACCTAACTGGAGGATTAAGCCACGTTACCCCCTGAATAAAGTTACGAACCAGAGAGTGCGAAGCAAGTGGTCATTGAAATAACACAGATAAGGCCGAAACCTGGCCTTTGGTAGTACTCAAGGCCAGTTTCATTTCTAATCCCATCTGTAGAAAGTCAAGGATCCTACCTATGACATATTTCCTGGGGTGCCAACCCCTGGATTCACACCAGGAGACATATGCCTTCCAGACTCTATAATATATGACTGGAGGCCGTCTTCCTTGCATGAACCAGAGTAGACACTACTGAACCCGATAGCCCATGCTTCTTCAGAATGTGGGTCTCAATAGCCAAACCGTTAAATTTAGCTTTTTTTAAAGGTAGGATGGAAAACCGGACCTTGCCAGAGAAGGTCTGGCCGTGGCGGTAGGGTCCATGGGACTCCTCACGCCATCTTTACGATCTCTGCATACCAAGATCTCCTGGGCCACAAGAATCACCACCTTCCCTTCCTGCTTGATCCTGCAAAGAAGTCGTGGAAGCAGCAGAACAGGAGGGAATGCATAAATCAGCGAAAACTGATTCCACGGGAAAACCAAGGCATCTGTTCCGCATGCCAGCGGATCCTTTGTCCTTGACACAAAGTTGTCAATCTTTTTGTTGAACCTGGACGCAAACAGATCCACGTCCGGAATTCCCCATCTTTGACATATTGACAGAAAGATGTCGGGGTGAAGAGACCATTCTCCCGGGAACAACTGCTGGCGACTCAAGTAGTCTGCCTGCCAATTCTCTATTCCTGGACTGAAGACTGCCGATTGGCAAGGTACCGTATTTATTGGCGTATAACACGCGCAGGCGTATAACACGCACCCCAAGTTTAGGAGGGCATTTTAAGGAAAAAAACTTTTAGGAGGGAATGCCCATCATTACAGCCTTATCAGTGTCCATCTGCAGCCTTGTCCATCATTGCAGAGTGATCAGTGTCCATTTGCAGCCTTGCCCAGTGCCGTTTGCAGCCTTGGCCATTGTCATATGCAGCCTTGCCCATTGTCATATGCAGCCTTGCCCAGTGCTGTGTGCCGTATTTAATTGCTTAAATTTGCCGCCAAGATAGAGCCTGTGTACTCGGCTCCTCACGCCGCCCCGCCTCCCTGCTGTCTCAGAGGATGAGGAGCGAGCGCTGCGGAAAAAGACTGAGCCGAGTGTACTGTGTACTCGGCTCCGCTCGCAGTCCCGCCATTGGACGGAGTGTTATGTCCATCATAGGAGCTGGGCGGGATTGCGAGCGGAGCCGAGCACTCGGCTCAGTCTTTTTCGGCAGCACTCGCTCCTCATCCTCTCAGAGACAGCAGGGAGGCGGGACTGCGAGCGTAGCCGAGCACTCGGCTCGTTCTTTTTCAGCGGCGCCGAGCACTCGGCTCGTTCTATTTCGGCGGCGCTCGTTTTTTCCCAGCGGCGCTCGTATTTTTTTGGCACACAGACAGTGGGGATCGGCGTATAACACGCACCCACGATTTTCCCCTCATTTTAAGGGGAAAAAAGTGCGTGTAATACGCCGATAAATACGGTATGTTGTTTTCTGCCCAAGTTAAGATATGATTCACCTCTTTCTGGGCCGCACAAATTTTCGTGCCCCCTTGGTGTTTGATATAGGCCACTGCTGTGGCATTGTCGGATTGGATCCTGACAGCACAATTCCGTAATCTGAGCATCCAGGCCTTCAGCTGCCCGAATCTCTAAAATATGGATGGTCAAGGTCATTTCTGATTTGGACCATTTTCCTTGGACAGACGCTTCTTCCAGGACTGCTCCCCAGCCCAGAAGGCTGGCATCTGTTGTTAGCACCTTCCAGGTAACTGGTAGGAAGGATTTTCCTTTTTGGAGATTCTTGGCTATTAACCACCAATTGAGACTTTGACGCACCTTTGGGGATAAACGCATTGGGAAGTCTAGAGCTTGGACCTTCTTGTTCCAAGTCGATAGGACACTGTTTTGCAGTAGTTTTGAATGAAATTGAGCATGAGGAACGGCCTCAAATGAAGCCACTATCTTTCTCAACAATCTCATGCAAAGTCGAATAGAAGGATTCTTCTTTGCTTTGACCACCTGAATCAGTTGCCTTATGGAACTGATCTTTGCCTGGGACAAGAACATCCTCTTCTGAGCTGTATCTATGATCAGACCCAAGTATTCTAATCTCTTTGGTGGGTTTAAGGAAGATTTCTCTAGGTTGAGAATCCAACCTAGGTATTCCAGGTAGCTGACTGTGGTGACCAAACTTTGGTCTAAGTGGGCTACCGACTGATCTATCAAGAGTAGATTGTCTAGATAAGTTAGAATCGTTATACCCTGAGCCCTTAATCTGGCTAAAGGGGGAGCCAGGACCTTTGTAAAATACTGGAGGTGCAGTAGCTAGACCGAAAGGCAGAGCTACAAACTGAAAATGAAGATTTTCTATCTCGAAGCGTAGATATTTCTGGTGAGCGGGAAAAATAGGTACATGGAGGTAAGCATCCTTGATGCCGATTGACGCTAGGAGTTCTCCACCTTGTAGAATGGAGACCACTGATCGGATTGACTTCATGCGAAAAGAGCAGATATTCAAAAACCGGTTTAGATCTTTGAGATCTAAAATGGGTCTGACATCCCCGTTTGGTTTTGGTACCGTAAAAAGGTTTGAATAAAACCCTAACCCCCACTCTTCCACGGTGACCACCGATATCACCTATTGAGACAAGAGATGGTCCAAGGCTTGAAAGCGAGACTTCTTTTTCTCTGGATCGCTGGGAACCTTTGATCTGAGAAAACAAGAAGACAGGAACTCTCTGAACTATAGTTTGTATCCTAGAGACATTGAGGAAGCCACCCATTTGTCTCGACACTCTTCCTGCCAGACCCTTGAGAACTGCAGAAGTCTTACCCCCACTCGTGTGAGCGGGGGCGCCCCTTCATAAGGAGGTCTTAGTATTTTGTTTTGTCGGTTTCCTTCCCCAGGGCCTCTTTTGTCCCTGGGGTTGACCCTGAGGTTTACCTCTTGAACTTGACGGTGGAGGCCGTCGTGACTGCCTGGAGGCTGATGCTTCTGGCACTGGAGAAGAAGCTTGTTTAAAAGAAAAATGCTTAATCCTCTTCGTAACTGGCACAAGGGAACTTTTCCCATTAGAAATTCTTTGGATGTATTTATCCAGATCGTCCCCAAACAGCCGTTCACCGCGAAATGGAAGACTAGCCAGGAGCTTTTTGCATGGCGCTTCGGCTGACCAATTTTTCAACCATAGAACTCTATGCACAGGCACCAGCCCGAGCATAAGTTGTGAGGCCTGGAGAATAGAATCTCTCATAGCGTCTATTGGAAAACATAACGCCCCTGGTATCCCGGCCAAATCTTGGGCCTGCTGATCAGGAATAATCTTAAGCACCTGTTTAAACTGGTCTCTTAAGGACTGACATACACAGATTGCTGCCAGCATGGCTGAGCCACTGAAACTGCCAGAGAAAAATTGTTTTTTAAATAGGAATTCAAACTTCTTATCCATTGGATCCTTTAGCATTTGAGCACTGTCTACCGGACAAGCCAAAATTTTATTCACAGAGGATATAGCAGCATCAATTGCTGGCATCCCCAATTTCTTAGAAAATACTTCCTCCATAGGATAAAGTGCTGAAAACCTTTTTGGAGGAAAAAGCTGTTTATCTGGGTGATCCCACTCAGAATACATAAGCTTTTTTAGCAATGAATGGATAGGAGAAGCATGAATAGCTTGGGGAGGCTTTAGCAAACCCAAACAAGAAGTGGGCTCATCGACTGACTAATGGCAGCATGAATGTGGAGCGGACCAATTCAGTAAGGGATTGTACCATCAATCTTTCAGACCTGATCCTTTCGTATTTGACTCTTCAGAAGAGGAGTCATCAGCCTCTTCCTGGTCCCCTGAGAGAAATTCAGAGAGAAATTCATCATCTCTTGGCCCCTGTTCCTCAGTTTGAGGGTCCTGGGAAATGGAAGGGGATCTATCGCGCTTAGTCCCACTCTGGGAATGCGATTAAAGCATCAATCTTTTGCTCCAACCCTAAAATGGTTGAGGAGAAAACCTCTTCAGTAATATAGACAGGGGCAGCAGTGTTGAAAGCGGTTGCAACACCTAACAGCCCTGATGGCTCACTCTGACCAGCCACCTCAGAATTCTCAGGGGAGGATGCCATCTTTGAGATGGTTCTAGGCTTTTCTGTGGCTGAAGTTCTTCTTGAGCCTTTTTTTAAGGGGTTTTTACCCCCCCCTTCTGACCATAGCGTGATGCACAAAGCAGAGGTACTACCAGAAGGATTGCATCCACTGCTTGAGCAATAGTCCAGCCACTGCCACTGCTATTAATGCTTAGCCTGATGCAAATAGTAAATGTGCCAATAGGAAATGCCTGTGTCACCAAACCTCTTTCATGCCCCTCTTTGCTCTTGTGTCCCTCCCACAACTTGCAGCCAGCACAAATGGAGTTTTTAAAACACACTCCTGCGCCAGACGTTAGAGAATGCCAACACTGCGCAAAGCCCCGCCCCCTCCGTCGCATCGCGCCCCCTGCCTCTCTCTTTCAAAAGAGAGTTTTCCCATGCGAGCACAGGATCGGCTTGTGTGTGGCGAGGAGAAGACCTGAAAGCCGCTGCCGTGTAGGGGCGGTGAAAGAAAACGACATCGCTGATCTTTTTTTTTTTTAGCTCTCCCTAATGCTCAGCCTCGTGAAGAGGGGGAGAGTTCAGCCCAGGTGGGGGGTGTCTGGTGGAAGCAAAACTCCCCCAAACTTACCGGAGGTCTGTCTGCTAGCCGGAGGAAAAAAGCTGCTGCTTCCTGACACAGCGTGATCTCTGAGGAAAGCATGAGAAGGTACATGCTCCATACAGCCCCCAGTGGTGACACTTAGGCATGACAACATTTACTTTCCAAAGGAGACATTTCATAAGAAAATTTAAAAATTCCTTAGAAAAACTGCACTTACTTTTCCCGCCGCAGGGTTTTCTGTGGTAAAACCAACAGACCCAATCTTCACCTATCATGGTGGGTTCCATTAACAAACCTTCAGGAACCGGGGACCCTCAGGGAATCCACACTCCCAGACTCTTAATAGCACCCCGCCAGTAAAACTTTATGGCTTTAAAATACCAAAGTACTGGATCCCGGGGTCCAGTGCTCTAAAAAGAGAAGCGTTACAGGCAAAACCTCGTTTCTTCGGACGCGAGACTCGGGTACCATTCAATTTGGCTTAAAAGACACTTTGAATGGATCCAGCTGCATAGCTAGCCCCAGCAAGGATTGCTCCAGTGGAGCTCAGCACAGCACACATAATCAACACCTTAGACACTGGCGAAAAAACTGAGGCACTTCCAGTAGTGGGAGGGGTTATATAGGGAGTGGACTTCCTGTCTTAGGGTGTGCCAATGTCAATCACCTGAAGGTGGCCTATAACCCACATAGTAACTACTATGGCTCTGTGTCCCATGATGTACGATAAGAAAAGGCTCTATACAAGGAAAGGGCCGCCAACTTAAGAGACATGCCTGATGGAGGGAATGACCACCAGAAAGACAATCTTACTCATGAAATCCCCTAATGGGTGACCCAGTATTAGTTCAAAAGGGGATTTTTGAAGAACCGAAATTACCAAATTCAGGTACCATGGAAAGAAAGGAAGTCAGAATGGGGAATAAAAATGAGAAACCCCCTGTATAAAAGTATTGACAAGGGAGTGCGAAGCAAAAAGGTTTTTGGAACAAAATGGATGAGATCAAATCTGTCCCTAAAGTACTAGGAGCCAGATGTTGGTCCACGACTGACTGGAGAAAGGCCAGGATGTGAGGAACAAATTATTCCCAGTGGTTGAGGTAGAATCTATCCTGGAGAGAATGCACACTGGGTCTGAACCTGGGACTAAGAAATCACCAGGACATCTACTGCAAAAGCAAGGGGATCCCTGGGCCTGGATACAAACCTACCCAACTTTTTGTTTAATCTGGTGTCCACGATGTCCACATCTGGTGTTCCCAATTTCTGACAGAACATCAGGAAAGAACTTTGGTCTCAGGGGAGTGCTCCCTCAACCCAGAGTTCTTTCCTGATGTTCTGTCAGAAATTGGGAACACCAGATGTGGACAACTCAGGAAATCTGCTTGCCAATTTCTTCACCCCACCGGCATGTAGATAACTGAGAGGTTTTAAATATGGCTCTCTGTTCAGGGGATTATCAGGCTTGCTTTGTTCATGACTGACCAAATTCTGGTACCACGTTAATGGCTTGTGTAGGCCACAGCCAGGGCATGGCCCAACTGCACCCTGACTGGGTGACCATATAGGAGAGTCCAGTATAGAAGTGTCAGTGTTATGGCTCTCATTTCCTGAATTTTAAATGCTAAGTTCACCTTTAAGGGCCAATTCACACCACATGCAGTCCAATGTGTTTTTTTTCTGCATCAAAAACGCATGGAAAGTAGGTTATATGGTTTCCAGCTGCATAGTTCACACCAATGCAGTCAGTTCCAGAAAACAAAGTAGAACATGCTGCAGGTTTCCTGCACTGGACTGAAACTGTACTGGAAAATGCACCAGAATGCACTGAAACGCATCAAAAACGCACCGGACCCCAGTACAATGAAGAAAAAAAACAAACATCTGGAATGCATCCGGAAATGCATAAAACAGGCATTGGAACATGTCAAAACGAATTACAATCGCATCCGGAACGGTTCTGGAGTGCATTTTTGTGGTGTGAACCAGCCCTAAGAATAAAATAATAAACGCACATATTTTTGCTGGAAAAAAATATATACATAATTTTTTTCCACAGGAGCTTTCTGGCCATACCTTTATACGGGCTTTCAGTTAGAAAGTTGGAGGAGATTTCTATGGACTATAAGTGTACTGATTACAGCACTAATAGTCCATTGGGAACTACAAAGTCCGGCTGCTGCAGTGGGTCTTGTAGTTTATTCATTCACAGATCTCTGTTAATGAATGAGCCACGCACAGATGTGCCAATTTCAAAATTTGACGGCGACTGCCCGCTGCCACATGGAATGGGGCTTTGGGGAAGGTGTGAGGGTGCCTAGGAACATGTTACACCCTATTACACCCAAATAATGTTGTAACATGTATCATGTTCCTAAAGGTGAACTTAACTTATAATGGGGAGCATGGACTCTTGTGAGCACCAAGTTCCGTGGACAGTCAGGGAGTTGCAGACCCTGCCTCAGCCCTTCAGACTTGCATCCTATTTTACCACCTTCCAGGGAGGGTAAAGGAACGATTCCCGGATTCTAAGCTGGAAATTCACCATACCAGGGAGATTTTCACCTGGCTGGATCACAGTAGTGGGTGATACAGAGAAGGTATCTGCTTGTCCCACACTGTGAGGACGTTGAGCTGCAAAGGTCTTGAGTGGAATTGAGCAAAGGGAATGGCCTCAAAGGAGGCCAACAGGAGGCATGCCTAGCTGACCATAGAGTTTGGCAGCTGAAACTCAGAGAAGCAATGTTTTCCTGGGCGCGCAGACCTCATCTTGGTTCCCCCAAGATGGGGTGGCCATGTCGCTCAATTAAGCTGGGGTAATTTAGGGAGTGATCTGTACTCCCAAGCAGACACCGCTTCTCTTTTTTTTTTTTTTTAAATCAGATTCTTTTTATTTTTATATGCAAACATTAAAACAATACGAACAAATTATCCAAACAAAATCACATAGACCAAACAAACACTACAAGAAAAAAAAAAAAAAAAAACCTTCAATGCTTAGAAGCACTGTGGGTGGCAACAAAGTACAGCTTTCACAGAAAAAAAGGGAAATCCAAAAACCTATATTAATTTACCCATAAATACCTATATTAAGAATGTCACCTATAGCCTAATATCTGATATTACAATATACATAATACAGATTGGTCATACCGACGCCAGGGACATAAACTCAAGCAACTTTGACCAGATAGCATCAAACTTATTCATGGCGTTCCTTAAAAAATATGTATGTTTTTCAAATATCATAATCCTATTAAGGTCTGAAATCCAGTCAGATACAGTCGGCGGATGGGGAGAGGTCCACTTAAGGGCAATCTGTCTGCGGGCAACAAAGAGTGCTCGCCTAATAGTGTTGCCTATAGAAAAAGTATAAGTAGAGACATCACAGTAGCCCAATAGGCACATAAGTGGTTCAGCTGAGATATTGATATCCAGTAGCCGATTTAAAGTACCTATCACCTCCGCCCAGTATCTCTGGAGTTTAGGACACCACCAGAGAAGATGTATTAACGTACCTGTGTTATCATATCTAGCACAGGCTGGCTCAGATCTCAGGCCAATGGTATGAAAAAATTGAGGAGTTCTATAAACCCAATGAAGGATAAAGATCTGGGTCAGTCTGTGTGATAGAGAGAGGGATACTCGGGGCAGAGATCTGAGAGCATCTTCCCAGACCTCTTCTGGAATGGGACCAGAATCCTGTTCCCATCTGGCCCTAGAGTGAAAGGGAAAGCTCAACAGAAATCTATCTTAACAGCACCATGTATGTAACAGAGGTAAGACCTTTTGTTAATCTTGCTTGTATGATCTTGTCGAAAACAGGGGTAGGGGGAAGAGTATTTCAGCGGACGAAAACAGAGCATGTCTCAATTGAAGGAATTGATAAAACCAATTCGATTGTAAAGGGAACTCTCCCCTTAACTCTTCAAAGGGCTTAAGTAAACCTTTCTCATACAGCTGAATTAACGTGGTTATTCCTGATTTTTAGGAACTGCCAATTCACCCGCATTTTTGCAATGTTGAAGAGTCTACAATTTAATACAGGGAGTTTTATTCCGCCATATTAAACGCCTAAATATACTATTAATCTTAGTAAAAATCCGTAAAGGTATCCAGATCGGAGCATTATATAAGAAATACAGAAGCTGAGGCATCCATATCATCTTAATTAGATTAATACGACCTATTAATGAGGGGGGGAGTTTATTCCAGATTTTACTTTGGTTTTGGAATCTAGAGAGTAGTGGAAGTATGTTGTCTACAATATACGACTGAGGGGAATCAGAAATCACTATACCCAAATATTTTATAGAAGACACAACCCTAAGCAGAGAAAGTGAGGATGGTAGTGGGTCCTGGGGATATCTAAAGGCATCAACGTGGACTTCTCTCAACTTATACCTAGCCCGGAAAACCTACCAAACTCCTTAAGATATTTTATTACTGCCGGTAAAGATGAGCAGATATTGGTCAAAAAAAGAAGATCGTCTGCATATACCTTCTCCTTCATATCTACCCTAATCAGACCAGTAACACCACATGAAGACCGCGTAAGACAAGCCAAGGGCTCTTTAGCTAGGGCAAAGGAGAAGGGGGGGACAATGGGCACCCCGGCAAAGTCTGAAACTAGAAGATTGGAGGCTATTAACCCTAATTGATGCCATAGGAGCTGCATACAACAACCATACCCATTGGCAAAAATTAGAACCAAGCTCAAATTTTTCCAGAATGGCCCATAGATAAGGCCATTGAACACTATTAAAGGCCTTTATAGCATTCAGTGCCAAAAAGGCACGATTTGGATGATCCGGGAGTGGAACCTGCATATTTAAATATGCACATCTAATATTAACTGCTGTTGACATTTTGGGAACAAATCCTACCTGATCTGAGTGAATAATATTTTTAATAACCTTGTTTAACCCCTTCCTGCCGACCGTACGCATATATGCGTACTCGGCTTTCCGGGGTTATACCGGGATGATGCCCGCAGCTGCAGGCATCATCCCGGTACCGTTGTTTACAGCGGGCGATCGGCTACCCGCGTATAACAACCGATGCGGCTAAAAGCCGCTCGGTTGTTATACCGGAGGAGCGGGAGGGGACATCCCCCCCTCCCGCCGCTGTTACCGGGCCTCCCGTGCGATCGGGAGGCCCGGTGTCCAATCGGGTACCTTCGGCGGCTGTGGGCGGGCTGGAACGAAGCTGTGAGTGGCTTCGTTCCAGCCTTCTTGTTGTAAACGCGGAAGCGACGTCATGACGTCACTTCCCGTTTACTCGGCTGCCAATGGCGCCGAATTTAAAAAAGTACACAGTATTCAGAATCGTCGTTTTCAGCGATCTGAATACTTTGAAGTGTAAAGGAGGGATGGGGGGTCTTTTAGACCCCCCCATCCCTCCATAAAGAGTACCTGTCACCACCTATTACTGTCACAAGGGATGTTTACATTCCTTGTGACAGCAATAAAAGTAAAAAAAAAAATTTTTTTTTAAAAACACAATTTATAAAGTAAAAAAATAAATAAAATAAATAAAAAAAAAAAATTTTTTTAAAGTGCCTCTGTCCCCGCGAGCTCGCGCAGCGAAGAAAACGCATACGGAAGTCGCGCCCGCATATGTAAACGGTGTTCAAACCACACATGTGAGGTATCGCCGCGATCATCAGAGCGAGAGCAATAATTCTAGCCCTAGACCTCCTCTGTAACTCAAACCTGGTAACCGTAAAAAAATTTTAAAGCGTCGCCTATGGAAATTCATAGGTACCGTAGTTTGTCGCCATTCCACGAGTGCGTGCAATTATAAAGGGTGACATGTTTGGTATCTATTTATTCGGCGTAACATCATCTTTCACATTATACAAAAAAATTGGGGTAACTTTACTGTTTGGATTTTTTAAAATTCATGAAAGTGTCCCTTTTCCAAAAATTTGCGTTTAAAACACCGCTGCGCAAATACCGTGTGATAAAAAATATTGCAACAATCGCCATTTTATTCTCTAGATTCCCTGCTAAAAAATATATATATAATGTTTGGGAACTCTAAGTAATTTTCTAGCAAAAAATACGGATTTTAACTTGTAAACACCAAATTTTAAAAATAGGCTTAGTCATGAAAGGGTTAACCACTTGCCTACCAGGTACTTACACCCCCTCCCTGCCAAAACCATTTTTCCGCTTTCAGCGCTGTTGCACTTTGAATGCACGGTCATGCTACACTGTACCCGAACAAATTTTTTATCATTTTCTTCACACAAATAGAGCTTTCTTTTGGTGGTATTTAATCACTGCTGGGTTTTTTATTTTTTACAAAAAAAAAAAAAAAGGACCAAAAATTTTGAAAAAAAATGTTTTTTACTTTTTTCTATCAGTAAATTTTGTAACCAAGTAATTTTTCGCCTTCACTGATGTGCGCTGATGGGGCGGCACTGATAGGCTGAACTGGTGGGCATCGATGAGGAGGCACTAATATGCCGCACTTATGGGCACTGATAGGTGGCACTGATGAGCACTGTTGGGCACTGACAAGCGGCACTGTTGGGCACTGACAGGCGGCACTGTTGGGCACTGACAGGCGGCACGGATAGGCGGTACTGATGGGTGGCACTAATGGGCATTGACTGACAGCAGTGAGGGGCATTGATGGGCAGACATCACTGATTGCCAGCACTGACTGGCA
The DNA here is from genome assembly GCF_042186555.1 of Aquarana catesbeiana. NCBI lineage: Eukaryota > Metazoa > Chordata > Amphibia > Anura > Ranidae > Aquarana > Aquarana catesbeiana. The sequence continues at coordinate 122,800,223 of NC_133329.1, read as the reverse complement.
TCGCTAATGGGAACTGAATGGTGGCACTTGTGGGCAGTGGTGGGCACTGATGGCTGCCACTGGTGGGCACTGTTAGCTGGCATTAGTGGGCAATGATGGGCACTGATTTGTGACACTATATTACAATACTGTAATCAGGCCACTGATGATCAGTGACCTGATTACAGATTACTAGATGTCCCCCTGCGTGGAGATGCCGCTGATCGGCTCTCCTCGCCACACACTTCCTTGTTTACATGTGAACGGCTGTGATTGGACACAGCCGATCACATGGTTAAAGAGCTGCGGATGCGGCTCTTTACAGAAATCGGGGTCGCGCTGTGTCCTAGCAACACAGGGTGGCTGCCCATAGGCACCCGAGAGCGGGCGTTCTGGGACGCCGTCATATGACGGCATCCCAGAACGAGAGCTGCACCGCCCCGCCGCCATTTGACAGTGGGCGGGCGGCAAGCAGTTAATCTGGTAGCGAGTACTTTGGCAAGAATTTTAACATATAAGAATTTTAACATCTGTAGACAATAAAGAAATTGGTCTATAGGATTCGGGGTGTAACAGGTTTTTAACTTTTTTAGGTAGAACTATTATAATTTCTTTTCTTTTCTCGGATATATGATGACTACATGCCTGAATGCCTAATTCTGAAGTGACCATTGGGAGATGTTTATATGTGAAGGAAATCCCACGGATGTTGTGGTCTGATGAGGGGTTCCAGTGGGCTGGATTTGCTGGATGCTATTGAGAATTTATCATCTATGCCTAATCCTTAACACCTTCTGGTAAGCAGACTACATTACCACGTGGTGACGAGTGACTCTTTCTACATCTGCACAATATATTTGGTGATTGGATTCCTCCCACTCTTCAATTTCATTTTGAACTTTTCAGCGCCGCAATAATTTTTATGCATGTGTCTTTTTGTTTGTTATCTATGAACTTTGCTGGCCGCTTGCTTTTTTCAGTTCAGCGCAAATTTTTACTTGTTTTATGCTATTATAACAGATTGGCCCATACTGTCCGGAAGCCGACCTTATAATTCATTCTTTATTAAACATTTTTCTCTTATTACAATAAACATTTATATGGCTCATCTCCCCAAGACAGAGAACAATATTCAATATCCTGGTTTATATATACACACCAACAGGGAAGGCTCCCTCTACACCCCCTTCCCCCATACCCTAAAAAAAGAAAAAAGAGAAAAAAAAAAATTAAAAAAAAAAAAAAAAATAAAGTTTTATAAGAGTGCTATAAAAATAATTTAAGATCTTCCAATATTGTACTCCGTATACATTGTTGACTTAATACGTGTTAAAGGAGAGGGGAAAAAAAAAAATTTGAAAGAAGGGGAAAAGACCTTCTTTCAAGTGCTGTGCTCTATGTGTGTCATTAACTTATTACACATGAAAGTAAAACCAAAAACTCCAATTTTATGAAAGTGTTATAAAACTTATTTAAATTATTCAAATATTAGTGCTCTATATATATTATTGACCTAATATGTGTAAAAGAAAAAAAAAAAGGGGGGGGGGGGTAAACCCTCCCCTCATTTATAAATGCATTATAAAATAATTCAAAAATTTTCAAGTGCTTGTGCTTTATGTATGTTATTAACTTATTACGTGAAAAGGAGAGTAAAAAAAAAGGGGGGGGGGAACTTACCCTATTTATTAGTTGATTATGTAATGTAATAAATATCAAGTGCTTGTGCTCTACCTCTGTTATTATCTATTAAATGTGAGTGAAAAAAAAGGGGAGGGGGATAGGGGGATAAACCCTCCCCTCATTTATGAATATATTATAATAATTTAAAAAATTTCACGTGCTTGTGCATATTATTAACTTATTACGTGAGAAAAAAAAATAAAGAATAAAATATACATATATATATATATATATATATATATATATATATATATATATATATATATAAATATAAGAGAGGATGCCCAGCAAAGTATAATAAAATTTGGGACCGGTGGCTCTCGGAGACCTGTACGTGACCGATGGCCTAGGTCCTCCAGGGATGTCACCTATTACGAACAATAGATCGGTCAAGTAGACTCTAGGCAGGTATTGCCATCTGTACTTGGTTTGCTTGCAGAATGACAACTTAGGAAATTTGTTTTGTATCTAGGCTGTAATACTATTTTTCCACACATAACTGTATTGTCTTAAAGAAACATGCAAGATTATGTTGTATATGTAAAATTGTTTAATTAAAAACTTTTTTGGAAAAAAAAAAAAAAGACTGAAAAAGGAAACTAATGTACTCACCACTTCTACGGACTTTTAGTTTTTGGAGGTAGACACATTTTAACTATGGGCTCTGTTCGTGGATGTTATCCATACATGCACAAGCTAGAAGATGGTGTGTAACCTCAAAAACTTTGCAGGGCTGAACCTGTCAGACTCCTTAGCCTACATTCACACTAGTCCTGCTGAATAATCCTGTATTTTTGGTGAATTTTTGTAGCATGTTTTTATATACTTTTTTTGCATGCGTTTTCAACCTTCCTACTTTTTTGTAGGAATAGGAGACTGGTTGTTAAAAGGATAAGTTCACTGTTTAAGAAAAAATTATAAATGCACATATTTTTGCAGAAAAAAAAGTGTGCGTTTTTTTTCTTTTTTCCTGCAGGAGCCTGGTAATCATTGCACCTGTGATCAGTGGATCAGGGGTACAATGCCAGGCTTCTGTAGACAAGCTCTGCAGCTTTCAGCCTGTACCTGCATACGGGCTGCCAGTTACAAAGCTGCAGTCTTCCTTTAGTACAACAAGCCGTCAGCCGCGGTGGCTGATGGTAGTTGTACTATATTCATTCACAAGAAACTGTGTGGGCGGAGTTCCACACAGCTGCACTGTTTAGGAATAGTGACAGTGGGTGCAGGCACAGGATCCCCGGCCTGCTTTCACACTGAGGTGGGGATCGAAGAGGGATGCTACAGGGGCTGGCATATGCTACATGTAACATGTCCTGAAAGGTGGCCTTATCCTTTAAACCCCAAACTTTGCCATACCAAAAAGCTCCTAATGAATTCTATGGGTCCAAAAAAGCAGTATGCTGCACCAAAAGAATCACCTGCACATTGTCAAAAATATCACTGCACCATGTTGCAATGTCCTGGATTGGCCAAAGGTCATAGAGAATAATGTTATTTCCATTGTTCTGGATTGCAGGATGATGGCAGATGTATAAAAATCACACAAGTGTAAATGAAGCCTTAGACACATTGTATAGGTAATTCTTATTATTTAAGTATAACAAAATAACACTAAATATTACAATGTGTGTAATCCTAGCTGTGACCTGTTCTTTTCAAGGACAGCAGAAAACCCAATTGGGAATTTTTAGGCCAAACAGTAATGGTAGTCACTATGCATCCTCATTTACTAGCTAGTTTCTGCAACTATAAGGCCATCTAATTGGAACAATTTGTGTGTTTTTTATTTTTTTAGTATGCACAGCTCTAGTCAGAGTCCCAATGTATCACAAAGAACATAGCCAAGCAATTCTAGGTCCTTGGGCAGCTTCACATTTGCACATAAAACACAGAAACTGCTGATCTGACATAGCACTTCTGGTCATTTGGCTTCAGAACAAGGGGGTTTTCTTTTTATGAATTAAAGAGCAAAAGCCCTTTTAAGACTTCATGAATCTTTTATGCTACAAAATGATCAAACAGCAAATAAGGACTGTTAAACAATAGTCTTATTTAAAAACATAAGAAGTTACAGGGTAAACACGATACCTTAAACTCCAGGTCGGTGTATTGTGCCTCCTTCCTCTCCTGCATTAAACCCAGACAAAAGGCCTGGAAGTTTATTTCATGTTTGGTCTGTTTGATGATCTCCCGTAGTAATGCACGCGATGCTCGCAGATAATCCTCTTTATTGATAAGCAAGTCTTGGAACACCATAGCAAGGAACTAAGGAAAGCAAAAGACATTTCACACTGTGAGTTGTTTACTCCCAAATTCTGTTAAATTTGACTAATAAGGAAGTTACCTTTGGTGCCAGCTCAGAGCTGTGCTGTAATACAGTATACAAGATCTGCATGTTGTTGGGGTTCCTAGCGTTGGAAAGCTCATTAAAAATCACAAACTTGACCACTGTGCCAAGGTTATCTTTGTGTGCATTCAAAAGCTCCCTACAATAAGGAAAATGGAAAAAAGGTGCCAGTAAGAGTTAAAACATTCAAGTAAAGAAGTTATGTGTTTTCAAACAGTTTACAAGGTTCACCCAAATGGAGGAATACCCAAATGCATCTTATAGAAAAGAGTCGCTGTTAGGTGTTTGCAGGGCCACCCATGGCTGGAATTTTGGCCCATTCAGCAGGAATTGTCCGAAATTCAAACCATCTATAGGGACCAGACACTGCTCTCAGAAGAGCATTGAAAAGATAAGTAGCTTATTGCCAGAACAAACAAATATATTTTATTCACTGCCAGCAGATACTGCATATCTTGATTCAGTTAATACAAGTATAAAAGATATACAGTGCATCTAGAGAGTATTCACAGCGCTTCATTTTTTCCACATTTTGTTATGTCGCAGCCTTATTCCAAAATGGATTAAATTAATTATTTTCATCAATACTCTACAAACAATGCCCCATAATGACAACGTGAAAGACGTTTGTTTGAAATCTTTGCAAATTTATTTAAAAAAAAAAAAAAAAAAAAAAAAGGAAAAAGCCTTTGCTCAATACTTTGTTGAAGCACCTTTGGTACCAATTACATCCTCAAGTCTTTTTGAGTATGATGCTACAAGCTTTGCACACCTATTTTTGGGTAGTTTCTACTATTATTCTTTGCAGGACCTCTCAAGCTCCATCAGGCTGGATGGGGAGCGTCGGTGCACAGCCATTTTCAGATCTCTCAAGAGATGTGTAATCGGTTTCAAGTCTGGGCTCTGGCTGGGCCACCCAAGGACATTTACAGAGTTGTCCCGTAGCCACTCCTTTGTTATCTTGGCTGTGCGCTTAAGGAGGAGCCCCTGCGGGACAGAGATAAGAGTTGCTCTTTAAAAATTATGACTTACATCAAACCTTTATACTAGTGATTTAAATCGTCATTTAAAATCGACTTGATTTAAATCAAATCCACCCTGCTTATGTACATGTGATTTTTTTCGTTTTTATTTTTAATAAATTTGCAAAGATTTCAAACAAACCTCTTTCACGTTGTCATTGTGGGGGATTGTTTGTAGAATTTTGAGAAAAATAATGAATTTAATCCATTTTGGAATAAGGCTGTAACATAACAAAATGTGGAAAAAGGCGATGTGAATACTTTCTGGATGCATTGTAATACTAATAGTACTAAAAATGTGCACTGCCAAAGCAGGGCAAGATCAAAATGCTGGAATAATAATACTGTAGAGAAGTCCAAGAATTAGTCTAAACAATCCAAAAGTTAACAAGTGCTTTAAATAACCTAGCACATGCCAGCTGAAGCTGATTGGACTGATGACAAAAAGTGAAAGTACTTAAATAACCTATTTTGATTATGTGAGCTGACCTTTAGTACTCTGTTTACTTTGTAGGCTTAAATGTGTACCACACCATCCCACTTTAGTCTATCAGATATTCCCTGGATCAACTACCCCTAATGTTATTACTATAAATGTTAATATCCAGGTATATTTTGTGCATTTAGGAATGTAGTCGTTTTTTTTTTTTTTTTTTTTTTTTTTTTTTTTATAATCTACTGAGCTATGCAGAAATAATTCCGGAAGGAGTTTATTCTGCATTTCCATAGCTCTTACTGTAAAGGGGCCTTTTCCTCCAGATGTAAAGCATTCCCCCTGCTCTTTGCAATGAACTTAAAGTGAATAATTTGCACAAAGTTCACTATATATTTGAATTTCTACAGCAAATAAGTCAGCCTAAGTAAATAAAATAAGTAAATGTCACCAACGCACTGCAATTGCGTCCCCTGGAGAGTTTTCTTCTAACCTATAATTATCTTGATGCAGTTTTTTGGTAGGATTGAAGAGCATTCTCATGGAGTCTGCCGTAATCTGGGAGGGGCACTACTGCCTTTTATGCCTTTTACTACTGCTTACCCTTGTTACATTTCTCTTTACCCCTTTAGTCTTATTATATTTCTACATTCTTTCACTTTTTCACTTTTGTGCTTTATTTTCTTTTTCCCTGTGCTCCTTTCCTCTCCTATATTTCCAGGTACTATAATACAAGGATAGAGATACAATTATGGAAACGTCATCCGAGATACCATACTCTCGTAAAATTACACAGTAAAAGCTTCCTGGACACAGATTTATCCATAGACAAGGTTGTAATAATGAAAGAGAAATACAGTATACTGTATGTGACAGATACTGAGAAAACACACAACTCAATTGCAGTTTGACATTATGGATATTTCTATGCAATGCCTACTTAAATCCTCATCATGTCATGACACTTTTGCAACAAGTACCTCATGTATGTCACCAATTATCCTTTTATACTGAACAAAACAAAAACGGATTATACGAAAGTGAAATTTTGGTCCATGCAAGGTAAATTTGCAGTGACATAAAGGCCATATCTTGGGAATAGGTCTATACTCAAAGCATTATTAAGCATTATTCACTTAATTTATTTTTTACTCCGACAATATTCCTTTTTTCTTTCTCCTAATTGATTTTGGCAGTGTGGCTCGTTTCCATTATGATCCTGTCTTTGTCGCTGCATTCAGTGTTTCTAGGGTCCAGTCTAAACACTAAGTAGTGTTAATATATTTTTCTTTCACTGTATAACCATGCTTTAAGTTCACATTCTTTTGCTGTTGGAAGAATAGCTGAATAATAAGAGTAGTGGTTTACAATCCATAAAGTATAGGTATTGCAGTTAATGCTAAGTGTAATACTGCACTCTGGGCCCAGCTTACCTCACAGCTAGCATATAATGGTTAAGGAGAACTTTGGGCTTGAGTCGAATTTTAATTAAATTAGAAATGACTTCCATGTCTTCAGACCCGTGAGTGTTGCAGTTCATACAGACTGACATAAGCAGATCCTGAGCTGGACGAGTCAGCTGAGGAGAAAAAGGGAAGGAAAAAACAAATTGAAATTTGAGCAAAGCTTACAAATGAACATTAAGACACTTCAACATAAGACTACACAGATACAAATATAAACAAGCCAGTTTTTGTCATATACCAGGCATGCCACAAAAGCACAGAAAGCTGTATTTGAAAACAGCGTAACGGAACACGTACTGGGATTATAGTCTGCATTCAACACGATCCTACCTTTGGGTTCTGCAGCCACATTTCCAACCTCTGCACTGCCATAAGTCGCACCTCCTTGTAACCACAAGTGGCAGTAAGCAAGCGCAGTAGATTCCTGGAAACATTATCCATGGGCTGTCTTCGATTAAGTTGATCCCTCAGCATATCTAGGACATACTCTTCCACTCCGTCAGCCAATTCTTCATACCTAGCACAGGCAAGCATAGGCTATTATATAAACACTGCATATGCCAGTCATATCTTTTGGCTTTGTAATTACTCATAGCATTTGTCATCTGTGACTAGCAACATCTATTGAACAGCATCTGTAAAAGTGAAGGAGTTACCTGGCTCTTTACTGAACAGTAGAAGTACTTGAGGAATTTGATCAATTAGGAGGTAGCTCCCACCCTGCTCTAAAAAAATTATTCCTTATTTTATAACACAAGTACAGTGCCTTGAAAAAGTATTCACACCCCTTGAAATTTTGTCATGTTACAACCAAAGACGTAAATGTATTTTATTGGGATTCTATGTGATAGACCAACACAAAGTGGCACATAATTGTGATGTTAAAGAAAAATGATAAATGGTTTTCAAATTTTTTTACAAATAAATATCTGAAAAGTGTTGTGTGCATTTGTATTCTGCCCCCCCCCCCCCCCTTAGTCAATACTTTGTGGAACCACCTTTCACTGCAATTGCAGCTGCAAGTCTTTTTGGGGATGTCTCTACCAGCTTTGCACATCTAGAGAGTGACATTTTTGCCCATTCTTCTTTGCAAAATAGCTCAAGTTCTGTCATATTGGATAGAGAGCGTCTGTGAACAGCAAGTCTTGTGACAGATTCTAAATTGGATTCAGGTCTGGACTTTGACTGGGCCATTCTAACACATGAATATTGCTTTGATCCAAATCATTCCATTGTAGCTCTGGCTGTATGTTTAGGGTCGTTGTCCTGCTGGAAGGTGAACCTCCGCCTCAGTCTCAGGTCTTTTGCAGACTCTAACAGGTTTTCTTTTAAGATTGCCCTGTATTTGGCTGCATCCATCTTCCCATCAACTCTGATCAGCTTCCCTGTCCCTGGTAAAGAAAAGTATCCTCACAACATGATGCTGCCTCCACCATGTTTCACGGTGGGGATGGCGTGTTTTGGGTGATGTGCAGTGTTAGTTTTCCGCAGTGGTGCCATACTCTTTCAATTTAGGGATGATGGATTGAACAGTGCTCTGTGAGATGTTCAAAGCTTGGGATATTTTTATTATCATCTTACCCTGCTTTAAACTTCTTCACAACTTTATCCCTGACCTGTCTGGTGTGTCCTTAGCCTTCATGATGCTGTTTGTTCACTAAGGTTCGCTAACAAACCTCTGAGGGCTTCACAGAACGGCTGTATTTATACTGAGATTAAATTACACACAGGTGGACTCTATTTACTAGTTATGTGACTTCTGATGGCAATTGGTTCCACTAGATTTTAGTTAGGGGTATCTGAGTAAAGGGGGCAGAATACTAATGCATGCCACACATTTCAGATATTTATTTGTAAACATTTTTGAAAATCATTAATCATTTTCTTTCCACTTCACAATTATGTGCCACTTTGTATTGGTCTATCACATAAAATCCCAATAAAATACATTTACATTTTTGGTTGTAACATGACAAAATTTGAAGAATGTCAAGGGGTATGAATACTTTTTCAATGCACTGTTTTACAAAGAGTGCAGCGAGATTTCCATCAGAACACTAGAACAATGCTAGAACAGTGTTTCTCAACCAGGGTTCTGCTAGGAGTCACCAGGGATTGCCCAGTGATCTACCCATTATTCACAGCCAGCTGACAGATTGCATCCCCACTAAGCCGACACTAGGTCAATTCCCCCCACATGCAGAGCAGTGCAGGGAAGCAGCCACTGTCTCCACTGTTACCTGCCGGCCCCTTCTGCCCCTACTGTCCATCCCAGGTACCTGTATGTGACATCACTTGGGCTGGATGTAAGAGAAGTGCCATCGGAGAACAGTGTGCCAGGACAGACCCCACAGCAGCTTCCCTGCGCTGCCATGCGTGTGAAGGAAACCCATTACCGTAATGTGCCCTGCAGACCCCCTGTGCTCTGCTCTGCTAAACCCTTGTACACTGCTCATCTCAAGTTGGACCCAAAATTAAGCATTTGTGCAGAAAAAGAAAGCACAAGTTTCACGTTGAGGAGGCATTCTCATGTTTATTTCTTTTGTTTGTATTGGTATGACACAAAAAAGTGGAGAAACAAAAAGCCAAATCTGACACATTCCACGCAAAACTCCAAAAATGGACTGGACAAAATTATTGACACCCCCCATTTTGATATTTGGTAGCACACCCCCTTGGGAAAAAAATAACTGAAATCAATCGCTTCCTGTAACCATCAATGAGTATCTTACACCCTTCTACTGGAATTTTGGACCACTCTTTTCGCCAACTGCTCCAGGTCTCTCAGATTTGAAGGGTTCCCTTTCCCAACTGATGTTTTGAGATCTCTCCACAGGTGCTCTTTGGGATGTTGCTCATTGCTGGCCAGTTCAGTACTTACCAGCGCTTTGTCTTAAACCATTTCTGAGTCCTTTTTGATGTGTACTTTGGGTCATTGTCCTGCTGTAATTCCCATGACCTCTGACAGAGACTGAACTTTCTGACACTGGAGCGGACTGAAGTTTGCTCTCTGCTGACGTCACCAATGTCAGTCCAGGTACCGCGTCATCCCGACAATGGGTGTCTGGATCTGCCAGGTACCTGGACTGACACCCAGCTCAGGCTCTCAGCAAGCTGCTGAGAGCCTGAGATGGCTGCTCAGACCCCTCCTAAGCTCAGCGCTCCAATGAGCGTGGAGGGAGAACAGCAGAGAGCTGTGACTGACAGTCTGCAGCTCTCTACTTATGGAGCTGTGAAAACCGAGTGATCCACCTAGGTAAGTATCAGAAATTTTTTTTTCCTTTACTTCTCTTTTAAAGGCCTAATTTCTTTTTCTGAAAACAGTAAAATGGGCTTTACCAAAAGCTGCAATTTTGTTTCGTCTGTCCACAGCACATTCTATCAAAAGGCTCCCTCAGGTAAGTTTTGGCAAACTCCAATCTGGCTTTTTTATGTTTCTATCTCACCAGTGGGGTCCTCCACCGTACTGTCCTTTTCATTCAGATGGCGACATATAGTGCGAGCTGACACAATTGTACCCTGTGCCAGAAGGTCAGCTTGAATTTGTCTGGAAGTTGATCGAAGTTCTTTATCCACCATTCGAACAATTCTTAGTTGCAATCATTGATCAAAACGCAACAGGACCCAATACAGTGAAAAAAAAACATCTGGAATGCATCCAGAAACGGATCTGGAGTGTGTTTTTGTGGTGTGAACTAGCCCTAAGATTGTCCATGCTTTTCCACAATTTTGTTCTCAAATTCTCAGACAATTCTTTGCTGCTCTGTCTCTTCTCCATGCTCTGTGTGGCACAGAGACACACAACAGAAAGTTTGAGTCAATTTTCACCATTTTAACTGGTTACCAGTGTGATTTCTATATTGTCAGCACCTGTAATTACAAGAGCATCATAAACTTGGAATGCAATTATTTCTTAAAATTTTGAGAAGGTGCTAATAATTTTGTCCAGTCCAATTCTGGAGTTCTGCGTGGAATGTGTCAGGTCTGGCTTTTTGTTTCTCCACTTTTTTGTGTCATACCAATACAAAAAAAAAAAAGAAATAAACTTGAGAATGCCTAAACATTTGTAATTGCAACTATTTTCTGGGCGAAGTGGTGCATTATCTGACAGAAACGCAGGGGTGCCAATATTTTTGGCCATGACTGTATATATGGTACCTGAATAAAATGCATTATTTATCTTTCAAAAAGTGTTTTACAGTGCTAAATTTTTCATCTGATTCCTAAATTGCAGCATTTGTACAATTTAAAAAAGGCAGGATAAAAGAATATTAATAAAAAAAACAACACTTGTGGGTTTGAAGAATAAGTTCACCTTTTGAAAAAAACAAAAAAAAAAAAAAAAAAAACATCTTTTTTTACAGGTACATTTATTAGTTTTTTTCTAAAGAGTCTGCACAGCATTGCACCCACGATTAGCAGATCATGGGTGCAATGTCAGGCTCCTGCAGACTCTCAGGATAGCTGTCTGTCTGTACTTCTGATACAGGCAGTTACTTGGGAGCAGGATGATCAATGAACAGTAAAACACTCACCTAACAGTACTTGTAGTCTGTTCATTCACAGGAAACTGTAAATGAATGGTGAGGCCATGCAGATGGAACCCGCAAGGCTGTGACGTTTTCAGTTTGTGACAGCGGGTGCAGGTAGAATATCCCCCGCCCACCATCATTGGGAGGAGGGGATCATTGGGAGCAGGTGTAGATGCCAGAACACATTACATGTTCCACCCTAAAAACGTGAATAAGGTAAACTTATCCTTTAACCCAACATTTTTTTTGTATTGGCAAAAGAGGTGTCCCTCTTTCCCATCTCAGAAACTTGGACAGTATATGCACCATAGTGCCGTGAGCTGTGAATGTGAACATTATTTCAGAAGTTCCCCAAGATCTCAAACTTTTTGCCAAGGGTTTCTTTATGGTAAATAGTTTCAAAAACCCTGTGCTAGAGGGTTATTTCACTATTTTTATGTAGCCCTCAAGGACTTCAGGAGGTGAGATTACAGAGCTTTTAATGCAGGTCTACACCCAGCTGGGGCACTGTGAGTGCATCCCACTCCTATGCTGGATTTGTCATTTATATTCTAAGGAATGTCGTGATAGATTGAGAAGCACCAAAGCAGACGGTAACACGCAGCACTTCTACATGAGTCGCAATGTTCATTCTTTGGGCCTTTCTCTTACCATTGCTGTCAATAACTGCCTACTGACAGAAAATACATAAATGTTAGCATGCATATCCAGTATGTGCTGGTGGATATACACTTTCCCTTAACTGCCTACATATGTAAAATAAGCATCACATGTACAACCTGGTGAATTATCAGAACACAGACTTGCAAACAGTGGACCATAATAGGTTAAAGGGTTAGTTCACCTTTACCAAAAAAACTGCCTATGCAGATAACGGGTGCATGTAGATTAAAACAAACTGTGCAGATGTGACTAAAGTCGAATAATGCCCTTGCTATATGTGTAGGACATGTAAGTACCTGCTGAAGCCTGCATGGAATACTCCTAAGGCATTGCTAGGTGAGGCCTAGATGTTACTGCTCACCTTCACCATCACAGGAGTGAGCTCTCAAAAGATGAACTCAGACCTACAGCATCAGGGGAAAGAAATAGCATGCGAGGGGGTTTGAGTCAGAGAAAGCGCTCACTCCTGTAATAGTTGAAGTGAGCAGTAATGACTAGGCCTCACTTAGCAAAGTTCTGGAAGTATTCCAACCAGGCTTCAAAAGGTGAGTAAATGGACCAAAACCTATAGCAAGGGCATTATTCAACTTTATGCAGGAGCTGCAGAGTTTGCTCTTATCTACAAACACCCCTTGCCTGCATTTATTAATGTAAAAGTGAACTAACCCTTTAAAAAGAAACAAATTTATTAGTTGACTTGCTTGACACTGAAGTAGTTGACTAAATAATAAGAAATGTAATGGCTACAGCATATGGTCTTACAAGAGCAGTCAAACCACAAACAGCACAAAGTAGCCTAACAGACTATGTTGAATTTTAACATATCTGGAGAATAAAATTGCTAAGGAAGAGATAAAATACCGTGGCATTAGCTGTCCCTCCTCCTCAGGACTTAGCTTTTCCTCAGCGATAAGCAGCTCGCTTTGACTATCCTCCTCCTCTGTCAAGGATGGGTGAGGACTGTTGCCTAGTGTAACAATGCAAGAAATATTTTTATTTCAGTTGTTGGATTATGAATCGTATGATCAAAAATAAAAGACATCAAGGGGCCATTTAGACTCACACTGTAGCAAGGCATGTGGTCAAATGCATTGCATTGCCATTCAATGAACAGTAATGCCCTGTACACACGGTCGGACATTGATCGGACATTCCGACAACAAAATCCATGGATTTTTTCCGACGAATGTTGGCTCAAGCTTGTCTGGCATACACGCGATCACACAAAGTTGTTGGAAAATCTGATCGTTCTAAACGCAGTGACGTAAAACACGTACGTCAGGACTATAAACGGGGCAGTAGCCAATAGCTTTCGTCTCTTAATTTATTCTGAGCACGCGTAGCACTTTGTGTGTCGGATTTGTGTACACACGATCGGAATTTCCGATAACGGATTTTGTTGTCGGAAAATTTTATAGCAAGCTCTAAAACTTTGTGTGTCGGAAATTCCGATGGAAAATGTGTGATGGAGCCTACACACGGTTGAAATTTACGACAACAAGGTCCTATCACACATTTTCCGTCGGAAAATCCAACCGTGTGTACAGGGCATAACAGTTATTGCACAATGTACCACAGCACATACTGTATGGTACACTGTAGGAAGGGCCATGTGCATTTTTTTTTTGTGTGTGTGTGTTGATGTGCATTGGCAGCCTATTCAAAATGAATGGGCTGTCTTAATGCTGATCTACAGGATTCATTTAAAGGGATTGTAAACGAACACCTTGTAAAAAAACACATTTCATTTTAAAATAGAGATGAAAGGCAAAACATCTGTGTATGGAAAATAAAAATGTCTTTTTCCCCTTTCCTATAAGTGATCATATTCCCTATGTTCTCAGCTGCATATGACCTGGGGGAAGAGAAACGGAAGTAAACTGAGCTTCAGATTGAAAGGCTGTGCAGGTGGGGAGTGTCAGGGTCTAATCATTGGAGAACAGGCTGAGTTCGAAGCATAGCTAGAGAACTGACCACAAGTGTGCTCTCCAGTCACAGGCTGGAGGAGGAACAAGATCTGTAAGTGCTACTAAAATGCAGTAGAGAAAATTCAGGTCATCTGCATGCTAAACAGGGCTGTGCTGTATACAAGGGCTGTGTAAATCCTAGGATTGGATAGACAGAAATACAAATCATTTCGTTAAAATTATTGTAAACTATCACCTTGTAAAACAATACATTCAATTTAAGGCTAACTAATTGTGTATAGATATAAAAAAAACATTTTAAATACCTTTGTTCCCCTTTTTTTTATAAGTGGTCACATTCTCACTGTTCTCAGCTGCATAGGAGCTGGGGGAGGAGAAGCAGCATCACACGGAGCTTCCCAGTGAAAGGCTGTGCAGGGAAAGCGTGTCAGGACAAGTCTGGTCATTGGAGGAGAACAAACTGAGTTCCCAGCATAGCTAGAGAACTGACCGCACTGTGCTCTCCTGCTTAACGTGGTCAGTTTTTAATATGAAAGCAGAGGGACTGGCAGGAACACCAGGGATTTCACACAAACGGAGCAATGCAAAGTGCAAGGTGAACAGGAGACTTTTTCATAGAAGCACATGGTACAGCAGGCACATATCAAGAATATGAAATGTTAGGGTAACAAACACTTGAACTTTAAATAGTTTGTTTGAATGAGCTTGGTCCAAACAAACTATTTACTTCAGTTGCAGTGGCTGGGAGTGTAGTTTAACCTTAATGTGGCCTCACACAGCACTGTGTTCTGGCAACGGTATGAGACCTTCCCGTCCCACTCCCAGAACAAAAAGTTGAGCTGAGCGCTGCTCGGCCATTCAGTGAAAACGTTGTATTTTACTAATAAAAAGCTTCCTCTGATAGGCTGAGGCAGAGAGGAGGGCCGATGACATCATAAACTCTACCTCAGCCAATCAGAGGAAGCCTTGTATTAATTCATAGAAGACTTTTTTGTGTGGCTGAGGCTATACAGTTTATACAGTGCTCCCAGCCACTGCAACTGTTAGTGAAGGAAAAAGTACATTTGGACCAGCTTGGTCCAAACAAACTATTTAAAGTTAAAGCGGAGTCCGGGCCACAGCGAATTACGTCACAGCTCAGCTCCCTCTTGCTCCTTCGCCGGGCCAGGAGAGCGCAGCGGTCTATCGCGCATGCGCAGCTGGAACCCGGCGTGAAGCCCTAATGCTACACTGTCGGGTTCCCTTATCCGCAATGGTGATGGCAGCACCCGACAGCTGATGGAAACATCAGCTGCGGCGGTGCCGACATCGCTGGACTCCAGGACAAGCACGTGTCTTATTATTAAAAGTCATCAGCTACAATATTTGAGGCTGCTGGCTTTTAATTTTTGCAGAAGTGGGAGGACCTCCTCTTTAAGTGAAATCTGGAAATCAGCATGAACACAGTATGCATTAATGCACTGTAAAAGAAAGCACAGGTGACATTCTAGCCTTAAAAATTTCAACTTCAAAAAGTGAAACTATAGTTTGTATTAACAGTATAGTTACAAGCAGCAATACCAGCACTGAGGTCTCCTGCAACTCGGCCAGCCTCTCCGAGCACTGCCATGCTTTTGGGGGGCATTTTAGTGCAGAATGCAGTCTGAATGTTCTCCACAAAAGTCTTGCAGTGAGGGCTGTCCACCCATATCCTCTCTCCTAAAGAGTCTTCTATGTACACCTAAAGAAAAACAGTACATGTAAATCACACAACTATGTATAAACACCTTCAGTAAAATCAAAGAATCAGCATTGTGGCTTACATGTAAAATCCTTTAAAAAAAACAAAAAACATAAAAACACAGGAATGCTTGTTCATGTAAAATCCCTCACAGCCACGCATAGCCTGGTTTTGTAGCAAGCCATGAAACAACAAAGGAAGAGGGCTGGGATCCCTGTGTTTTGAGATATACTCCAAGAAAAGGATTTAACAGGTAAACCAAAAATCCCATTTTCTTTATCAGACATCCAAGAACACTGGTTATCTTCATATCCATTACGATAGGGATGTCCCAAAATACTGAATATGAGGGGAGGACAACAAGCCAATAGGCCCTAAATAACCCAACTAGAACAGGTTATAGCCTCACGCAGCTGCCTGCAAGACCCTCCAACAAAGGTGGCATCTGCTCAAGTCCGAACGTCCACTTAGTAAAACTTTGAACTGACGACCTGTTAGCAACCTTACAAAACTGAGCCTGATGTTATATATCCCAGGAAGCATCAACACACCTGGTAGAAATGAGCCATCACCGAGAATGGAGGTACTTTGCACATTAGATTATAGGTTTGAGAGGTAAAATGACGGATCTATCAAGAAATGGCAGATTTGGAAGCTGCGTGACCCTTCCTTTGGAAAGTACAAAAAAAAGAAACAGACTGTCAAATTGCAGCAGCTGTTACCAGGTAAATTTTGACTGCATGAAAACACATGAGGTGTGAGGTTTAGGACAGAAGGAAGGCAACACAATTTACTGGTTAAGATAGAACGAAGAGACCACCTTAGGTAAAAAGGACGGCTGAGATCATAAAACCACCATGTCGCGGTGGAGCACCAGGAACCATTCCTTAGAGAAAAGGGCAGCCAGTTCTGAAACTATGCAAGACAAAGTAATGTCAACCAGAAAAATAACCTTCCATGTCACAAGGACCAAGGGAATACCCTGGATGGGTTCAAATTGACTTAGCCGATGGAACACCACATGACTCCTTGTACACAGGTGCACACCAAGGAATGCAAATCAATGGGTCTTCAAAGGAGGACCCCCAAAGCTGAAATCTGACCTTTGACCGTACTCGAGGCCGATCCCTGGTCGATCCGGGATTAAAGAAACACCAGGATATGGCCCACGACATATTTACAAGGTTGGAGCCTCACACAAGGCAAAAATAAGACTTGTCTTGTGGTAAATCTCCCTAAAGTCACCTTTATAGCCTTCAGCAGGGCAGGACTGACCAAATCAGATACTCCCCTGCCTCTTAAAGCAGTTGTATACCCGCTGAATTTTTTTTTTTTTTTTTTACCCCTGTAAAGCAAAAGGCATAATGAGCTAGTATGCACCGCATAATACTTACCTTAGAACGAGGCGTCGGTATCTTACCTGGTCCACGCCGAGGTAGCTGACATGTTGCCTCGGCGTGTCTTCCGGGTATCGCGGTTCCAGCGCTGTGAGTGGCTGGAGCCGCGATGTCATCACTCCCGCGCATGCGCGCGGGAGATTTCTTTCCCGGCAAGGTCCGGCAGTTGCCGGACCTTCAGCCGAGAATCCCCTGTAAGCATGCGCCGCTGCAGTCAGCGGCTCATAGCAAGGGGAATATCTCCTAAACCGTACAGGTTTAGGAGATTTTTTTTTACCTACAGGTAAGCCTTATTATAGGCTTACCTGTAGGTAAAAGTTAAAGAAAAGACTATACAACCGCTTTAAGATCCCAGGTTAAACAACCATGCTGTTAAAGCTAATGACTCTTAAAGGAGGATGGATGATCAAACCTTATAAAAAGGAAGTTAGATCAATCTGGAAAGGTCCATGGTTCATCCACTAATAGGTTTACAATGTTGGAGTGCCACATTCTCCTGGGCCAGACTGGGGCGATCAGAATCACTGGAATGTCTTCCACCCAAATCCAGAAAAGTAGATGAAATATTAGTTGTAACGGCATAAATTGGGTGTCACCAGAGCATCAATGACAAATGTTCAGGAGTCAATGGTTCTGGAAATGAAACAACCTCTCCTGTGGCAAGCAAGTTCCCTAAACTGAGAGATGTCCAACACTTTGCTCCATCCCACCAGCCTGGCATTCGGCGTCAGGACCTTCCAGCACAGAAGGAGGAACAATTTTCCTATCTCCAGCATTCACAAATAAATCATTAGTAAGACCTCATCTGGAATATGCAGTTCAGTTTTGGGTACCAGTTCTCAAAAAGGATATCGGGGAACTGGAGAAAGTGCAGAGAAAGGCAACCAAACTGATAAGAGGCATGGAGGAGCTCAGCTATGAGGAAAGATTAGAGGAACTGAATTTATTCTCTCTTGAGAAGAGGAGATTAAGGGGGGATATGATCAACATGTACAAATATCCATATAGTGAACTTGGTGTTGAGTTGGTGTTGAGTTATTCACTTTACAGTCAACGCAGAGGACAAGGGGGCACTCTTTACGCCTAGAGGAAAAGAGATTTCATCTCCAAATACAGAAAGGTTTCTTCACAGTAAGAGCTGTGAAAATGTGGAATAGACTCCCTCCAGAGGTGGTTCTGTCCAGCTCAGTAGATTGCTTTAAGAAAGGCCTGGATTCTTTCCTAAATACACACAGTATAACTGGGTACTAACATTTATAGGTAAAGTTGATCCAGGGAAAATCTGATTGACTCTTGGGGGTCAAGAAGGAATTTTTTCCCCTGCTGTAGCAAATTGGATTATTCTTTGCTGGGGTTTTTCGCCTTCCTCTGGATCAACTGTGGGTATAGGATTGGGTATATGGGACTGTTTGATATTATTTTTTATTTATTTATTTTTATGGTTGAACTAGATGGACTTGTGTCTTTTTTTAACCTATGTAACTCCGCCAATCCAGATACAGTCATCTTGGGGTGTAAAAACATTGGGGAGTCCAGCAACTACATTCATTTGTCCCATGTATTTAAATGGAGGAGCCTGAAATGAAACTGGGCAAAAGAAACCCTCATGTAAAAATGGATTGAGTCATCTCACAGAGTCCGAAGCAGCTCCACCTGAGTTTGCAGAGCAAGACATTTATCATGAGAAAGACCCCTTTCACACCGAGGGCGTTTTGCAGGTGCTATATCGTTAAAAATAGCGCCTGCAATCCGCCCTCAAACAGCTGCAGCATTGTCTCCAGTGTGAAAGCCCGAGGGCTTTCACACCAGAGGGCTGCGCTGGCAGGACGGGAAAAAAAGTCCTGCCAGCAGCTTCTTTGGAGTTGTGAAGGAGCGGTGTGTTTACTGCTCCTCCACCGCTGCTCCCCATTGAAATCAATGGGGTAGTGCTGGGATACCGCCGGCAAAACGCCGCTATTGCAGCGCATTGCGGGCGGTTTTAACCCTTTCTCGGCCGCTAGTGGGGGGTAAAAGCGCCCCGCTAGCGGCCGAAATGCGCCGCTAATCCAACGGTAAAACACCGCTAAAAATAGCAGCATTTTACCGCCGACGCTATGGGCGGCCCGGTGTGAAAGGGCTCAAAGGATCACTCTCAAATAGGCTATGCTCAAACTCATGCCTAAAAATATTTCAACCCCTGGGTCGAGACCAAGGCTGACTTTTAAAATCTCAGGATCCATCCAAACCTTTCCACACCATTTGATTCACAATGAATTCCAGAAGCAGAGTGTACTGCCCTCACAGAAACAATCATCCAGATAACCTATAATGGAAATGCCTTGAGCCTGTAGGAGCCCCAAAACCGCAGTACTCTGGTGAACACTCTGGGTGAGTGGACAGACCTCACAGCAGTGCCAAAAACTGAAATTGTCTGCCCTACACTGCAAATTGGAGGAAACTTTAGCAACATTGGAAAATCATGATATGCAGATAAGCACCGTTGTTATCAACTGATGCCAAAAAAATGTTTTCTGAAGGGAAGCAATTACTGACCAAACAGATTCCATAATGCGCCTTTGCATCCACCGAAACTTGTTGGGTCTCTTCAGATCCAGAATGGGACAAAATGTCGCCAATCACAGTTCACAGTTTGGTTGGAACTGTGAAGAGCTTCAAGTAAAAACCGTGAAACTTTTCATTTTCCTTGACCGGAACAATCACTCCTTGTGACAGCAAGTGATCCCGAGCTTCAAAAAGACTGTCATTCTTTGTGAATTCAAAGAAAAATTTGAAAGCCTAAAACACAGATGGGGAAGGCTCTTAAATTCCAACCCTGGACCCAACTGTCTGCAATATTCTGTCAAATGTCCATGAATCCCAGAAAACATTCCTCTACCTGAGCAAGTGGGAACACCCTTCATTGCAAGGAAGACTTGTCTCCTGGCTTAGATGGTTTCTGAGTCCAGGTCTTCTTGCAAAACTAAGATTGGGGCTTGGGTCATGAGGCTTGTAATTGGCGAAAAGAACGCTTTTGGAAATAGAAAGGGTGGTAGGTTTTTGAACCAGGGGCCTTGACTTCTTCTTAAGAAGCAACAGGGTACTCTTGCCCACAGATACCTGCTTCTTCCAAAGCCGCACCACTAACCAACACTTTTGCCATAAGATCCTATCCTATGCCTCAGATAAGACACCCAGATAAGAAAGTTGCTGGATGGAGTCTTTTATGACATCACACCAAGAAATTAAAGGAGAAGTTCAGCCTGAGCTTTTTAGGCTGGGCTTCTCCTCTGGGTCACAGGAGTGCAATTGTTTTGCACTCATGTGACCCGTTTTGGTCTGAAGTCCACTCTCCGCTGACGTCACTGCCATCAGTCGAGACAGTGCGTCATCCCGACTTCCCAAGTCTGGATCCGCCAAGTGCCTTGATTGATGGCAGTCTCAGCGAGCCACTGAGACGGTTGCTCCCTGCCCCTCCACAGCTCATCGCTCCAATGAGTGTGGAGGATCAGAGAGGAGAGACGCTGACTGACAGGCAGCAGCTCTTCTCTCGGGGATCTGTGAAAACCGAGCCATCAGCGGTGTTTGGTGCCTCGGTTTTCAGTGCAGAGACGGCGGGCGACAGCTGCAGCATCCGTCTGATGCTGCATCCACCTAGGTAAGTATGAATCTAAAATTAAACAAAAACCTTTACTTCTCTTTTAGGAGTACAGGGAAATTCCTTCAGGTATATGCTTGACTCTGTAACCCTGTGACCTCTATCTATTTTATTTATTTATTTATTTATTTCAGGTACTTATATAGCGCCGTCAATTTACGCAGCGCTTTACATATACATTGTACATTCACATCAGTCCCTACCCTCAAGGAGCTTATAATCTAAGGTCCCTAACTCACATTCATACATACTAGGGACAATTTAGACAGAATCCAATTAACCTACCAGCATGTCTTTGGAATGTGGGAGGAAACCGGAGTACCCGGAGGAAACCCACGCAGGCACAGGGAGAACATGCAAACTCCAGGCAGGTAGTGTCGTGGTTGGGATTCGAACCAGCGACCCTTCTTACTGCTAGGTGAGAGTGCTACCCACTACACCACTGTGCCGCCCGATACACCACTGTGCCGCCCGATCTCTAAATTCCTGGGGTCTCTATCGCTCATCATCCGACAAGCCCAGACCTTGAGGGCCTGACTCACACTACAGCTGCAACCACATGTTGTAAGGCCACCCCTAATAGAGCAAAGAAGGTTTTAGAGTCTCCAAACGCCTGTCCAAAGTATACCTGAATACAAGTACTTTGTCCACCAATCCCAAGAAGGTCTAGTTGAGATCGGAATCTGTCTAATCTACCGCTGGAATATTACATTTTTTTGGTAGACTTACTTTACATGGGATAATGCTAATCAAATTATTTAGGTGAAACAAACAGCTTTTCAGGGTAACTCGGGCCACATAAAACACATAGTGAGGCTGTACAGAGAAAGACTGGGAATTCTGAGTTTTCAGTCCTGTAACCTTTGGAACACTGGATACAGAAAGTGGCAACTTCAGATTTGTCTGTACCCCTTCTTTGAAGAAGCCCACAAAAGCCTTTCGAGACTAAGATAAAACCAGACTCTGGCATTCCTGTGTACTGCAGGAGACCAGATTTAGTGAATGCAGGGTCCTGGGTTTAGTAACACATTAACTCGAGTGGGAAAGGATTATACAGGGAGTGAAAAAAAGATCCCCTTTAACTAAAACCTATTAATATAGAAAACAAAAAACATAAACATCTATTTCAGGGCTATCTTTCATTTTGCATCTTTCCAACCTTTACAAATATTTCCGGCCAGTTTTCATCTTCTTCGTAGGCTGCCATTAGAAGATTGCAGGCCAGAACGGACACCAAGCTGTTGCCTTTGGCTTTGAAATTTATTGTGGCATCTCTTCGTAGCAAGCTGCACAAAGCCTGAAACAAAAGCACACATCAATACCAACAATCAAGAAGCTGATCATACAAAAAGATATTAGAGATAACTAACTGAGCTCCAGGCAAATAGAGCAAAAATGAAAAATCAGTATTGTATCAATGATAAAAAAAAAATCACTTAAAGTGGTTGTAAATCTCAGACATGAAATATGAACAAAGTATATTCTTCTAAAATGTGTACTTGTCTCAATTAACAACACTAAGACCCTTTTCACACTGGGGCGTTTTTCAGGCGCTTTAGCGCCTGAAAGAAGCCTCATCTACAATCCCAATGTGAAAGCCCAAGCCCTTTCACACTGCCAGCACCAAAAAAACTATGGTAAAGCGCCGCTTAAGACCCCTTTCACACTGGGGCGTTTTTCGGGCTCTGGCAGTGTGAAAGGGCTCAGGCCATCGGCGCACCCAGCCCGGTGGCAAAAACATGAAAGCGTTGCAAAGAAGCTACTTGCAGGACATTTTTTGACGCCCTGCCAGCGCAGTGCCCCAGTGTGAAAGCACTTGGGCTTTCACATTGGGATTGCAGATGAGGCTTCTTTCAGGCGCTTTACAGGCGCTTTTTTTTTAACGCTAAAGTGCCTGGAAAAATGCCCCAGTGTGAAAGGGGTCTCAGTGTAATTTCTGTTTGATGCTTTGTTCCTCTGCTATCAGCATGAATCATTTCTGACACGTTAAAAAAAAAAAAAAAAAGGTAACAGGGAGGGAGCTCCAGCTGATTGACAGCCTCAACTCTGTTCCTGTGTGCTGAGCGAAGGGGGTGTGTTTCTTCTCTCCAATCAGCTGTCAGAGCTGTCCGCACTGAACTCTGCAGAGAGTAATTATAGCTCTTTGCCCCTTTTTTTGACAGCTCAGACAAGCTTTATAAATTGTGGACTTTGAATGGATGTAAAGAGAAAAGACTGCAGATAAACAGGTGCAACTTATGTAGGAGGATTTCATCTCCCTGAGAGGCCAGTCACACTGGGTACATGTAAGAATTTACAACCACTAAAGGATAGGTGAACTTTAGCACAGAATCCTAAACCCCACTCAATTTCTTCACTAAAATATAAAATACACTTACACACATTAACCACTTAAGGACCGCCTAACGCCGATTTACGTCGGCAAAGCGGCACGGGCAGGCAAAATCACGTACATGTACGTGATTTGCCTTCCGCGGGTGGGGGGTCCGATCGGACCCCCCCCCCGCCGCCCGAGGCGGTCCCGTTCTGTTCCCCGGCGATCCGAGATGAGGGGGAGGCCATCCGTTCGTGGCCCCCCCCTCGCGATCGCCGCCGGCCAATGGGAACATTCCTTTGCTGCTGTATGCTAAACAGCAGCAAAGGAAATGATGTCATCTCCCCTCAGCTCGGTATTCCATTCCAGCGCCGAGGGGAGAAGACATCAATGTAAGTGCACAACACACTACACACACAGTAGAACATGCCAGGCATACAAAACACCCCGATCCCCCCCCCCCCGATCGCCCCCCGATCCCCCCCAATCACCCCCCCCCCCTGTCACAAACTGACACCAGCAGGTTTTTTTTTTTTTTTTTTTTTCTGATTACTGCATTGGTGTCAGTTTGTGACAGTTACAGTGTTGGGACAGTTAGTATTACCCCCCTTTAGGTCTAGGGTACCCCCCTAACCCCCCCTAATAAAGTTTTAACCCCTTGATCACCCCCTGTCACCAGTGTTGCTAAGCGATCATTTTTCTGATCGCTGTATTAGTGTCACTGGTGACGCTAGTTAGGGACGTAAATATTTAGGTTCGCCGTCAGCGTTTTATAGTGTCAGGGACCCCCATATACTATCTAATAAATGTTTTAACCCCTTGATTGCCCCCTAGTTAACCCTTTCACCACTGATCACCGTATAAACGTTACGGTTGACGCTGGTTAGTTCGTTTATTTTTTATAGTGTCAGGGCACCCGCCGTTTATTACCGAATAAAGGTTTAGCCCCCTGATCGCCCGGCGGTGATATGCGTCGCCCCAGGCAGCGTCAGATTAGCGCCAGTACCGCTAACACCCACGCACGCAGCATACGCCTCCCTTAGTGGTATAGTATCTGATCGGATCAATATCTGATCCGATCAGATCTATACTAGCGTCCCCAGCAGTTTAGGGTTCCCAAAAACGCAGTGTTAGCGGGATCAGCCCAGATACCCGCTAGCACCTGCGTTTTGCCCCTCCGCCCGGCCCACCCAAGTGCAGTATCGATCGATCGCTGTCACTTACAAAACACTAAACGCATAACTGCAGCGTTCGCAGAGTCAGGCCTGATCCCTGCGATCGCTAACAGTTTTTTTGGTAGCATTTTGGTGAACTGGCAAGCAAGCACCAGGCAGCGTCAGGTTAGCGCCAGTAGCGCTAACACCCACGCATGCACCATACACCTCCCTTAGTGGTATAGTATCTGAACGGATCAATATCTGATCCGATCAGATCTATACTAGCGTCCCCAGCAGTTTAGGGTTCCCAAAAACGCAGTGTTAGCGGGATCAGCCCAGATACCCGCTAGCACCTGCGTTTTGCCCCTCCGCCCGGCCCACCCAAGTGCAGTATCGATCGATCGCTGTCACTTACAAAACACTAAACGCATAACTGCAGCGTTCGCAGAGTCAGGCCTGATCCCTGCGATCGCTAACAGTTTTTTTGGTAGCATTTTGGTGAACTGGCAAGCAAGCACCAGGCAGCGTCAGGTTAGCGCCAGTAGCGCTAACACCCACGCACGCACCGTACACCTCCCTTAGTGGTATAGTATCTGATCGGATCAATATCTGATCCGATCAGATCTATACTAGCGTCCCCAGCAGTTTAGGGTTCCCAAAAACGCAGTGTTAGCGGGATCAGCCCAGATACCTGCTAGCACCTGTGTTTTGCCCCTCCGCCCGGCCCAGCCCAGCCCACCCAAGTGCAGTATCGATCGATCACTGACATTTACAAAACACTAAACACATAACTGCAGCGTTCGCAGAGTCAGGCCTTGATCCCTGCGATCGCTAACAGTTTTTTTGGTAGCGTTTTGGTGAACTGGCAAGCACCAGCGGCCTAGTACACCCCGGTCGTAGTCAAACCAGCACTGCAGCAACACTTGGTGATGTGGCGAGTCCCATAAGTGCAGTTCAAGCTGGTGAGGTGGCAAGCACAAGTAGTGTCTCGCTGCCACCAAGAAGACAAACACAGGCCCGTCGTGCCCATAATGCCCTTCCTGCTGCATTCGCCAATCCTAATTGGGAACCCACCACTTCTGCAGCGCCCGTACTTCCCCCATTCACATCCCCAACCAAATGCAGTCGGCTGCATGAGAGGCATTTTCTTTATGTCCTCCCGAGTACCCCTACCCAACGAACCCCCAAAAAAAGATGTTGTGTCTGCAGGAAGCGCGGATATAGGCGTGACACCCGCTATTATTGTCCCTCCTGTCCTGACAATCCTGGTCTTTGCATTGGTGAATGTTTTGAACGCTACCATTCACTAGTTGAGTATTAGCGTAGGGTACAGCATTGCACAGACTAGGACACACTTTCACAGGGTCTCCCAAGATGCCATCGCATTTTGAGAGACCCGAACCTGGAACCGGTTACAGTTACAAAAGTTAGTTACAAAAAAAGTGTAAAAAAAAAAATATATATATAAAATAAAAAAAAATAGTTGTCGTTTTATTGTTCTCTCTCTCTCTATTCTCTCTCTATTGTTCTGCTCTTTTTTACTGTATTCTATTCTGCAATGTTTTATTGTTATTATGTTTTATCATGTTTGCTTTTCAGGTATGTAATTTTTTATACTTTACCGTTTACTGTGCTTTATTGTTAACCATTTTTTTGTCTTCAGGTACGCCATTCACGACTTTGAGTGGTTATACCAGAATGATGCCTGCAGGTTTAGGTATCATCTTGGTATCATTCTTTTCAGCCAGCGGTCGGCTTTCATGTAAAAGCAATCCTAGCGGCTAATTAGCCTCTAGACTGCTTTTACAAGCCGTGGGAGGGAATGCCCCCCCCCACCGTCTTCCGTGTTTTTCTCTGGCTCTCCTGTCTCAACAGGGAACCTGAGAATGCAGCCGGTGATTCAGCCAGCTGACCATAGAGCTGATCAGAGACCAGAGTGGCTCCAAACATCTCTATGGCCTAAGAAACCGGAAGCTACGAGCATTTTATGACTTAGATTTCGCCGGATGTAAATAGCGCCATTGGGAAATTGGGGAAGCATTTTATCACACCGATCTTGGTGTGGTCAGATGCTTTGAGGGCAGAGGAGAGATCTAGGGTCTAATAGACCCCAATTTTTTCAAAAAAGAGTACCTGTCACTACCTATTGCTATCATAGGGGATATTTACATTCCCCGAGATAACAATAAAAATGATTAAAAAAAAAAAATATGAAAGGAACAGTTTAAAAATAAGATAAAAAAAGCAGAAAAATAATAAAGAAAAAAAAAAAAAAAAAAAAAAAAGCACCCCTGTCGCCCCCTGCTCTCGCGCTAAGGCGAACGCAATCGGCGGTCTGTCGTCAAACGTAAACAGCAATTGCACCATGCATGTGAGGTATCACCGCGAAGGTCAGATCGAGGGCAGTAATTTTTGCAGTAGACCTCCTCTGTAGATCTAAAGTGGTAACCTGTAAAGGCTTTTAAAGGCTTTTAAAAATGTATTTATTTTGTTGCCACTGCACGTTTGTGCGCAATTTTAAAGCATGTCATGTTTGGTATCCATGTACTCGGCCTAAGATCATCTTTTTTATTTCATCAAACATTTGGGCAATATAGTGTGTTTTAGTGCATTCAAATTTAAAAAAGTGTGTTTTTTCCCCAAAAAATGCGTTTGAAAAATCGCTGCGCAAATACTGTGTGAAAAAAAAAAATGAAACACCCACCATTTTAATCTGTAGGGCATTTGCTTTAAAAAAATATATAATGTTTGGGGGTTCAAAGTAATTTTTTTGCAAAAAAAAAATAACTTTTTCATGTAAACAATAAGTGTCAGAAAGGGCTTTGTCTTCAAGTGGTTAGAAGAGTTGGTGATGTGTGACATAAGCTTCTAAATGTTGTGCATAAAATGCCAGGACAGTTCAAAACCCCCCCCAAATGACCCCATTTTGGAAAGTAGACACCCCAAGCTATTTGCTGAGAGGCATGTCGAGTCCATGGAATATTTTATATTGCGACACAAGTTGCGGGAAAGAGACACATTTTTTTTTTTTTTTTTTGCACAAAGTTGTCACTAAATGTTATATTGCTCAAACATGCCATGGGAATATGTGAAATTACACCCCAAAATACATTCTGCTGCTTCTCCTGAGTACGGGGATACCACATGTGTGAGACTTTTTGGGAGCCTAGCCACGTACGGGACCCCGAAAACCAAGCACCGCCTTCAGGCTTTCTAAGGGCGTGAATTTTTGATTTCACTCTTCACTGCCTATCACAGTTTCGGAGGCCATGGAAAGCCCAGGTGGCACAAACCCCCCCCAAATGACCCCATTTTGGAAAGTAGACACCCCAAGCTATTTGCTAAGAGGTATAGTGAGTATTTTGCAGACCTCACTTTTTGTCACAAAGTTTTGAAATTTGAAAAAAGAAAAAAAAAAATGTTTTTTCTTGTCTTTCTTCATTTTCAAAAACAAATGAGAGCTGCAAAATACTCACCATGCCTCTCAGCAAATAGCTTGGGGTGTCTACTTTCCAAAATGGGGTCATTTGGGGGGGTTTTGTGCCACCTGGGCATTCCATGGCCTCCGAAACTGTGATAGGTAGTGAGGAGTAAAATCAAAAATTTACACCCTTAGAAATCCTGAAGGTGCTGATTGGTTTTCGGGGCCCCGTACGCGGCTAGGCTCCCAAAAAGTCTCACACATGTGGTATCCCCATACTCAGGAGAAGCAGCTGAATGTATTTTGGGGTGCAATTCCACATAGGCCCATGGCCTGTGTGAGCAATATATCATTTAGTGACAACTTTTTGTAAATATTTTTTTTTTTTTTTTTTTTTTGTCATTATTCAATCACTTGGGACAAAAAAAATAAATATTCAATGGGTTCAACATGCCTCTCAGCAATTTCCTTGGGGTGTCTACTTTCCAAAATGGGGTCACTTGGGGGGGTTTGTACTGCCCTGCCATTTTAGCACCTCAAGAAATGACATAGGCAGTCATAAACTAAAAGCTGTGTAAATTACAGAAAATGTACCCTAGTTTGTAGACGCTATAACTTTTGCGTAAACCAATAAATATACGCTTATTGACATTTTTTTTACCAAAGACATGTGGCCAAATACATTTTGGCCTAAATGTATGACTAAAATTTAGTTTATTGGATTTTTTTTATAACAAAAAGTAGAAAATATCATTTTTTTTCAAAATTTTCGGTCTTTTTCCGTTTATAGCGCAAAAAATAAAAACCGCAGAGGTGATCAAATACCATCAAAAGAAAGCTCTATTTGTGGGAAGAAAAGGACGCAAATTTCGTTTGGGTACAGCATTGCATGACCGCGCAATTAGCAGTTAAAGCGACGCAGTGCCAAATTGGAAAAAGACCTCTGGTCCTTAGGCAGCATAATGGTCCGGGGCTCAAGTGGTTAAAGCAGACACACATACTGTATATATCATGACCTCTGCTATACCATATATCAGTGATATGCAATTAGCGGACCTCCAGCTGTTGCAAAACTACAAGACCCATCATGCTTCTGCCTCTGGGTGTCATGCTTGTGGCTGTCAGAGTCTTGCTATGCCTCATGGGACTTGTAGTTCAGCAACAGCTGGAGGTCTGCATATCCCTGCCATATATGATCAAGCCATAAAAAGGCTGTCTCTGCACAGCACATGCGTAGAATGAAATGTGGGGCCACAGGACATAAAATACTTATGGGTTTACTGCCTCTTTGTTTCCCTGCAAAGGTAAAGCATAATGGGCTACTATGCATCGCATAGTAGACCATTATGTGTCACTTACCTGACACAGGAGCCTGCGATGTCACCGATGTCCCCTCCGCTACGGTGCGTCCATCTTCTTTCCGGGTATCGTGGCTCCGGTGCTGTGATTGGCCAGAGCCGCGATGACGTCACTCCCGCGCATGCGCACGGGAGCCGCCACTAACGGCATATCACCGTTAGCAGCGGCATGCTCAGTGCGCCTGCGCGCCGCTGTCTACCACAGCGGTGCCTGTCTTTTTGCAAATATCTCCTAAACCGTGTAGGTTTAGGAGATATTTCTTGGACCTACAGGTAAGCCTTAATCTAGGATTACCTGTAGGTCAAAGTGGTCTGTAAGGGTTTACAACCACTTTAAAGAGTAACTCCACTTTTGAGAAAAAACTTTCCCCTCTAGGGGATCTATGTATATTGCAGGCATTTTAACAAACTTTGTTGCAGATTCCTAACTTTTGTTATTCTGAAAAAATTCCCGTGTGTTTGTGTCCATGTGGAAAGTGAATCTGAATGGGAGTGGTTTCATAATTATCAATCAGCACCTGCAGGGCTCGATTGAGGAAAATTGCAGGGCCTGCATCCCTTTAGAAGTGATTTCCTATTGGGATGCCCGATATCTGACTTGTATTTTAGTATAGACTTCTGGGAAAATCAGTGAGCCAATCAAACAAGCAGGAAATTATGTTTCCGGGGAGGCGTTCTGTACACATTACGTATACAGAACACCTCCAGGTAGCCATATGGCATTGCATTTTACAGAAAATGACAGAGCTGCAGATTGAAAAGGAAAGGTCATTTTTATGACTATGACTTGAGTCGCAATTGTATATGCTATATTATTTTATTTTTTTATTTGCCCCCCCCCCCACAAAAGTGGAGTTACGCTTTACATTTTTTTTGGAAACAATAAGAAAAATGGACAGTTACATAGTGCAAAGATACTATGCAATAACATGAAAAACAGAGAACAAATTCAAAAAAGTTCTCTCTGCAAATATTAATCAGTAAGCAATTGTGCAGAAATGAGGGATGGCCGATTCACGCAACTTTGTGATGTTAGGTGATCAAACATTAATAATCCAAGATAACTGCTGATCTCTTCTAAATGTACAGTATATCGATTGAAAACCTTTTCTTTCTTTCTTTGGAAACATGACTGAATTAAATGGGTTTTTTTTTAGCCTATAATACAGGTCTAAGTTGACACTGATCAGAATAAGGTTCAGGTAATGTAACACTTTCACAAAAGCCATAGAGAATCTGTAAGGGCCCTTTCTCACTACAACGCACATAAAAATGCACGTGCAACTGATTGCATTTTTGCAGCTGTTTATGTGCGTTTCCATGCATTTTTATACATGTTATTCTACAAAGTCCTTTTATTTTTCAAAGGCATGTTCCCTCTGACCTATCTGCTGTGCAGAAAAGGTGCATTGCATTTGTAAGCGTTTACAAGTATGTCTGTCTGTCTGTTGCAATGCAATATTAAGCAAACGTGTTGCAAAAAAAATGCACAGCTTTGAAATGCTGAGAAACGTAATGTTCTGTTGTGAACACGACACACAGAAAACTACTGTTTTCAATGTGTCATTGCTACGGTTGCACCAATACTGTTTTTTTACCAGCAAGTACGCCGATACCGAGTACCGATACCTTTGTGGTGCAATTTGAGGCTATTCATTTTGTATGGGCTCAAATCGCACTGCAAAGGTATAGGTTTCAGGTATCGGCGCATTTGCACAAGTTTTCGTGAAAATGCTTAATACAGGCACCGATACCTGCATCAACCCTAGCCACTGCAGTTACCTGCATTTATACATGAGGAAAAAACATAGGTAACTGCACATAGTGTGACTGTACCCAATATGCAAACATGCGACAAAACATCCATATGCATGTACATAAAGACAAGCCTCACCTCTATGACACCCTCTGTTGCAAATATATTGGGCTTCATTTTTGCAAGGTACATTAAACTTAAGTACAATGTAGGATCTGGTTTTGCTCTGTTCATTTTAAGCTGCTTCACTGCTCCACATAGTACTCCTTCGATTCGGTCATCATTGCCTTCTTGCTCAGAAGCCTCAATATCATCTAGCAGAGATGCTGGAGGAACTGAAAGAAGGGGGAAGAAAGGATCATGAGGCCTTTTAATGAAAAGTATTTTGAAAAAAAAACAATTCCTGATGCTAAGCAAAATAGTAGGAAAATTACGAATGCATTCTCGGAAACTCTGCAACCGACCAAGAGTAAAGCAGTCCGCTGAAAGTAATTGAAACTTCCCTTGATTCCATGTACAGTAGGTAGCTCAAGTAGTGTTTTCAAACCACCTTTTGGTAGGGGCTGCTACCCAAATCATCCCGGACTGTGCCAATACCCTAGAGTTGCAGTAACAAACAAATTACACCTGTTAACGTGTTGAGTTTCCACTCAATTTCAGCTGGATCTCAACATAATAAAGCAATGCTCCTGGCATCCAAAGTAACTACCATGTAGTGAGCTGAATTACAAAATAAAAACAAATAGTGTAGGATTTGGTCTGTATTAGTGCATTTAAAATAAACAGGCCGCCTTAGTACACTGAACATTAAGGTGTGACATAACAAAAAGTTAAAAACGCACTGCATAGGGCCAACTAGGTTTGAATGGGTCCTAAGGGGTACATCTAAACGCATGTAAAGCTTCATGTGGACAAACCATGCAAATTAAACAAAGCCACTCAGGCTGCTGGTTTAAACCTTATTATATTCTGCTCACTGTAGCAGTGTAATACTGTGGAGCGGAATTCCAGTCTGCCGCTAGTTTCCTTGGCTTTGTTTCCTATTGTGGCTTCTGCTAGGTGGAACGCAGCACATTTCCACTGTTAGCGTGCCGTCCCGCCTATATAACACACTCCAATGCACAGCTATCCATGCCCCTGATAACGTCATCTTATGACGAAATAGCGTAGGGTGGAGCTTTTGATGCGACGTGAGTGTATGCCTGGACGCGGCAGCCACCTTGTTGGCGGTGAGAGCTGATAGTTTGTAACCAGCACCAATTTTTAAAACTTGGATTATGTGAGTGCAATATCTTTTTTATGAATAAAATATTAAGGATTACTGCACCATGAGGTTTATTCCTTTATGTTTTATGGGATTAATACTTGTGTGGATCCAACGGTGTGAATAACGGGAGCAGATTGTGGAGACCAGGGTACCTGTATCCATCCTGCTTTGCCTGTTTGATCATGGTGTACTGAGATCAAGGGATTTCACCAAATCTAATGCCAATTTGACCCCTGTAATAAGGGTCCAAAGAGGAAGGTAAGAGGTAGTATGTTCGGGTGCCGGTAGTGGTTCTCCTTTCCTGTTCACATTCAAAGTATACCCCGTCGTGTGTGCTGTCTCCAATCACTTTTGAGGATCAAATGTTTTATGGACATTTCCTTTGAGCGCGGCATCTACAATATAACTCATATAGCATGAACCAAGCACAATGTGTCACAGTGGTTTTGACTTTTGTATGTTATTCTTGATTGATATAGTGTGTTTATATACACCATTGTTGACTCTTACATAATCTGTCTCTATAAACATGCGACATACGTTTACATCTGGGGATGTTTCAGGCTGTGGTGCTACTTCAGCACGATTTCAAAGCTGCAGATCAGTGCGAAATGCACCTCCGATTTCATTGAGGCTTGCAACTTAATTGAACAGAAGTCTATGCAAGTTGCAATGAAATGAGAAAAAAGTAGCGCAGGAACCTTTTTCGGAGACGTAGCGATTAAAACGGTTCCACTGTTGGCAATTGGAACGGTCAAATCGCAGGACAAACTGTACTGATGTGAACCAGGGCTAAAGTAGGGATGTAGATAATTACTTTTTGATCAAGCATGTGAATGGTAAAGGGATCATTTACCCTTACATTGACCTTTGAAAATCAATCCGCGATGCACCCATCCACTTGAATGGGTCGAGTTTGGGTGTATTTTTTGCCGAGCGATATGTACCATCACGTTGAGCCACCCTGTTAGCTTAAGGCGGGAGATAAAACTGCAGCTTAGCTGTCTATTTTTACCGCAAGTGTAAACGAGGCCTTGGAGGGTTGAATTGGAAATCCCTGGCCTGTATAATCCCAGGCGTTTCCAGGATTTTGAGCACCTGGATGGCCAGGTACATTAAAGTAATTTAAGGGTGGCAAAGAAAAGATTTTTATCTTTTTCTCAAGGCGTTTGCACAGCTATTAATGAGACCTCTGGGACATATGTCCTGCTATAGGTGGTTGAATATGAAAATTGGTACCCCTCAGTTCTTGTCTAAAGCTCTGGAACCAGTAAGCCCAATGCACCCTTCCATTGTGTGATACAGAATCTACACCAGTATTGGATAAGCTAGTATCTGAAGATGCAAGTATCGACTAGTATGAAAATTATACTCTAAAGGAAAACTCTGATTTGTAAGAAGAGTATACTGTATATAAAGAGTGGTGTGTCCAGAGATGCCATGTGCTCCCTGAGATTGCACATATTATCACTGTGACCTAAAACTAACTTACAGAACCTGAAAATTAAAATTAAAGGATTTTTGAATTAACTTTAAAATCAGTTACTTGGAGCACAGTACAGCACAGAGGCATATTCTTAAACGACTGGGTTATATGTTGCTACCTCCAGGTTACTGAACACTGGCAAACAGAACTGTAAGAACCCCATATAATCCCATCCACTGGGAGGGGAGGATTTGTGTCCTGTACTCTAATAGAGACTGATTTTCCAGGTAAAACAAAAAAAAAAAATTGATTGTATACTACAGGACACAGGTACAGTGGGGACGGAAAGTATTCAGACCCCCTTAAATTTATCACTCTTTGTTATATTGCAGCCATTTGCTAAAATTATTTAAGTTCATTTTTTTCCTCATTAATGTACACACAGCACCCCATACTGACAGAAAAACACAGATTTGTTGACATTTTTGCAGATTAAAAAAGAAAAACTGAAATATCACATGGTCCCAAGTATTCAGACCCTTTGCTCAGTATTTAGTAGAAGCACCCTTTTGATCTAATACAGCCATGAGTCTTTTTGGGAAAGATGCAACAAGTTTTTCACACCTGGATTTGGGGATCCTCTGCCATTACTCCTTGCAGATCCTCTCCAGTTCTGTCAGGTTGGATGGTAAACGTTGGTAGACAGCCATTTTTTGGTCTCTCCAGAGATGCTCAATTGGGTTTAAGTCAGGGCTCTGGCTGGGCCATTCAAGAACAGTCACAGAGTTGTTGTAAAGCCACTCCTTTGTTATTTTAGCTGTGTGCTTAGGGTCATTGTCTTGTTGGAAGGTAAACCTTCGGCCCAGTCTGAGGTCCTGAGCACTCTGGAGCAGGTTTTCGTCCAGGATATCCCTATACTTGGCCGCATTCATCTTTCCCTCGATTGCAACCAGTCGTCCTGTCCCTGCAGCTGAAAAACACCCCCACAGCATGATGCTGCCACCACCATGCTTCACTGTTGGGACAGGTGATGAGCAGTGCCTGGTTTTCTCCACGCATACCGCTTAGAATTAAAGCCAAAAAGTTCTATCTTGGTCTCATCAGATCAGAGAATCTTATTTATCACCATCTTGGAGTCCTTCAGGTGTTTTTTTTAGCAAACTCCATGCGGGCTTTCATGTGTCTTGCACTGAGGAGAGGCTTCCGTCGGGCCACTCTGCCATAATGCCCCAACTGGTGGAGGGCTGCAGTGATGGTTGACTTCCTACAACTTTCTCCCATCTCCCGACTGAATCTCTGGAGCTCAGCCACAGTGATCTTTGGGTTCTTCCAAATTTGTCCCCTAGGGTACCTCAAGGCTAAATACTGATCCAGCCTTTTAATATATATATATATATATATATATATATATATATATATATATATATATATATATATATATATATATATATATATATATATATATATACACACACACACACACACACACACACACACACACATACACATACATATATACAGAGAGAGAGAGAGAGAGAGAGAGAGAGAGAGAGAGATCGATCCCCAGCGCTGTCCCCTTAAATTATAAAGTTCATACATATACAACATAAAGCATAAAAAAATTATTGGTTCATAGAATTCAGTTGTGCAAAAAATCATCAATGTCCCACCCAACAAAGTGCAACAGTGCATCTTCAAAGTGCAATCAGTGCTCCAAATTGAATGCGTGATAAGGTGCTGTGCTCCCTTTTTGTGGCCCCACTCACCAAACTATGAGTGTAAATGCGCCTGTCACAGATGAATGCTCAGATGCCATTTCTCCAGCTCCTCCACAGCTTATGAATGTGCATACACCTATCATAGTTGGATGATCAGATGCTGTTTCTCCCGCTCCTCCACTTTCTCTCAAGAGGATGGCAAGTTAATGGTCACATAAAGCAGCAGAAAAATCTCCATAATGTAATTCCATTTCATTGTTAAAAAGATTTAAAATACACAAATTACACACTCACAAGTTTCCTGTGCAAACAAGCTTGTAACGCTGTTACAGAACCAGCAGATAAGCGTGCGTGCCAAACGCAGATTGTGACATCACCGCAAGTTCACACCTAATGCATTTTGCTCTCCCACTGGGCGTCTTCAGAAGCTGGGTTAGGCTTATCCAACCCTGACTGGAAAAGCCAGGACGTGTTCCATGGAGTATCATCTAGGACAAAATTTTCTCTGCTCGCACAATGCAAAGTAGGCCTTCTAGAAGTGGTGGTATATTTTGCAAGAAGTCGATTTTCTAGTATGGAGAAATTCCGGGTAATGAAATCCAACAAGCCTCTGTCCCTCAGGACCTGAGCTTCAACAGCCAGGCCATCAAAGCCAGCTATTGAGAAGCAGGATGGTAGATTGGGTCTTGAAACAGAAGATCCAGGGGATCCAAAAGAGGCCAACGGAAGTCTGCCAGAAGCTGGTGTATATCCGAGTACCAAACCCTCTTGGGCTAGTTTGGTGTCACAATCACTGGAATGCCCTCTGATTGGATCCTGCAGAGCAACTGAGGAAGTAGTATCAGTTGAAGAAAAGCATAGACCAGACAAAACTGATCCCACGGAGTAACTAGAGAAATCTTGAGGATCTCTGGACCTGGCAACAGTCATGTTCAGTTTGCCGTTGAACCAAAAATGCTAACAGATCCACACCGCGTCCCCCACTAGTGACAAAGGTTCTGAAAAACCTTCAGGTGAAGGGGCCACTCTCCTTGATCCAGATGCTGACATTCATAATAGTTTCTACTTTCTTTTTAGCTGCTCAACCTTTGGTGCCTCCTTGGTGGTTGATGGAAACCACAGCATTGTCTGACAGAACCTGAAATGGAAGCACCCAAAGCTGAGATGTCCAGTATTAAATGAATCTAAGCTATAAAATATTTATTGGAAGTTTGGACTCCTCCGCCAACCAGGTTCCCTGAACTGTCAACATTCCAAAGACTCCTCCCTCTCCTGGCCGACTTGACATCTATCATGAGAACCTCCCAAGTCATTGGGAGAAACAACTTCTCCAACTCCAACACTGGAATGTAAATCCAAAACGATAGGGAAAGGTGGGGCCATAAGGTAAATAATTGTTTAATGCCCAATGCTTTCTTTCCTTCACTTCACGTTCATGGTTATGAGCAGTGCATGTATATTTCAGTTACGTACATTGCTCTCCAAAAACTACAAATCCCACGAACTATTGAACCTGCCCAATGTAATGCGCATGCATCACCAGAGATGCCTGGATGTCAGAAAGGGTCTGATGCAGAGATGTGCAGACAGCAAGACAGAGCCCCATGGCTGCACTTTTCTTGGCCTGGCCATCACTCAGAAGCCTGTAGGTGTAACTCTTTTGGCAGACCTGTCACAAAACTAGGCAAAATAACTAATTTAATATATAATTATTAATATAATAATATATAATATAATTAATTATATTATATACTTTGAAAAAACGGAAAGAATTAAAAAAAAACATAAAAAAAAATAAGGCACACATATATACTATAGTGGTTAAAATGTCTTTGAAGATTTATAAACTATTAGTAATACTGCAGGTCATGACATTATAAAAAGAAAAATAAACAGCTTCAGAGCCAGGAATGAAAACAGCAAAAAAACACTTATAAACAGTGTGTGTGCATTTTAAGAAACTACTTGTTGACCCGCACTGCATATTCAATCCCAAGCAAATACAGAACATGTTCTAGAGTAAACAGGCATTGGCACCTTCAATTGGGACAACAGATGGCTCTTTGATAGATGGAGAGATCGCTCTCTTCTCGGCTACAGCTGCCTCAGCCAATCGCCCTAAGGCAGTCAAAGGGGTAGTGGATGAAAGTTTGGGCCGTTTACTGAGCCCAGGCAGTCCTGAAGTGCTGGCTAATGCAGCTGAGGCCTCTCGCTTCCGTTCAGAGGTCAGGCCAGAAGCAGCTGGCTTAAGAAGATTGGAGGGGGCTTTGGAGTCACTGGTTTGTCCCTTGGAGCCCAAAGCGATAAAATCTCCTGGAGGCGCATGACCTGCAAGTGAAAGAAAAAGAATAAATATACATACAAATTACAAACTAAAGAAAACATATAGCAACGATAAGATGTAACTGAACTGTCAACTAATCATGCAAGCAAAAAGATGACGATGATCAGTTTATTTAAAAGGAAATTTTTTTTAATTAAAAGTTAAATTAGGGTGTTTTGGTTTTTTTTTCAGTATTTTACCTGTATGCAACCTTTGCTGGAATATCTCCCTTTTTTGTGCTCTCATTACCTTATTGATTGCACACCTGTATGGCATCATACTCTTACATTCTCTAGCACAGTATTTTTGCAATCTTTTTGTTGTATGCTTTATATTAAAAAAAAAAAGAAACAAAAAGCATTCAAATAGAAAAAACATGAGTGAAATAGTTTTTTTCTTCTTTATAATTCTTCCTGCAATAATATTTTCTTGTGCCTTAACATACAGTATGTATAAAGGCGAAGATATACCAACCTTTATTCCTTGTGCGATTTTGTACAGTGGTGCTTATAGTGTACGTAAACCTAAAATCTATTTTCTAGTATGTTTGGCATCATGCTGCACTGTATATAGTTGTCTTACACATTGTTTTGTTTTTTTGTGAATCTGTTGTAAAGTTTCCTAAATTGAGTTTCTGCCAGTAGCAGCACTTCCAGTTTCAGGCTGACAACACTAAAGCTGACCAGAAACTGTTATATTTTGTTTAGCCAGTGAATTCCTCAATCCACCAAAACGAGGTGGATGGAGGACAACTCCCACATATATACTGTATTCTGACAGTGGCACCAGCATCACCATTGTTGATTGAGAGGCCATTTCTAGTGTGTCTCTTCTGCTGAGCAGGGACTTAAAATGTGAACAGTTTAGCAGGGTTCCAATTAGTGTATGGCCAGCTTAAACCATTGTCTTGCAATTAGCAGCAGGTATGTCAGCCATGCACACTCATTCAGTTGGCTGTTGGGTTGTATATCAGGTCTGCAGAAAGCATATGCAGACCTGACAGGCAGTCTAATGGCCAACTGAAGGGGTGAGCATGGCAGGCTGACAGCAGCCACTAGCACAGTAG
The DNA here is from genome assembly GCF_042186555.1 of Aquarana catesbeiana. NCBI lineage: Eukaryota > Metazoa > Chordata > Amphibia > Anura > Ranidae > Aquarana > Aquarana catesbeiana. The sequence goes on along the minus strand of NC_133329.1, from coordinate 122,761,613 downwards.
CTATTGTTCACTCCAGCACATCTCCTATTTTGATGCAACATTATTATAAATAAAAAAATAAATAAAAAGCTTTATATATTGGCAATGCCCCCACAAAGCAACAGCTGGAAGTTGAGGGGTGGTGATTCAGCGGTTTAGGACCAGAGACATGTGTGCTTGAGTTAAGTCAAAGATGGCTGAAATACAGGCCAATTTTTTCTGGATCAGCCAAATCTCAAGCCACAAGTGGCACCACTCAGCTCAAAGTCAATGTAAAGATCAAATGAGCTGCTCAACAGTGACTGCAATCTATAAGATGCGGTCACTATTCCAGTATTAGGGCAGCTGCAGGTGCTGCAACTGTGTGAATACTATAGTCGATACTAGTTTATCACTTCCTTCCTCTTTAGCGGTTTAGCATGGGTGAAAGGGGTCTACTGATTTCCTTTCATTCAGCCATTCAGGATGAACAAGAGAAATCTAAAAGTGAATGGCTAGCTTAAAGCTGATTTCCATAATTTCTTTCACTTAAAATAGTTTCACTAAGTGCTGCAACAGCTCCAAGCACTGTATGTACTGCATGTAGCTTCAGCTAACATACACAGTGCTAGGTTCCGGCTGTTAGACAGAGACCTACCAACTCACACCAGGAACAATATCGAGACGGTCTGAGCAGCGCTCAGCCATTCATAGGCAGGTTTGTATTCTGTGAATTAATACACTGCTTCCTCTGATTGTGTCATGGTTATGCAATAGAATTTTGTCTGTCAGCTTACCTGTCTCCATGTGTTCATCTCTAAAGACCAGCTGACTCTCACCTGACTGCTTTTATAAACTCTCCTCTAGCATGGCTCCACCCCAGGCCCTATCAGGGAACTCTATATTAACCTCTGCACTGCAGGCCAGCCCTGCTGATCAACCTTTGTGTGTTTTGGCTTCCTGTTCCTGCCTGCCGTGTGCTCTTCGTTTGTTTCCGTTACCGACGTAGGCGTGTTCTCTACTATTCCTGTCTGCTCGTGACCCTGACCTTTGGCGTGTCCCCGACTATCCCTGTTTGCCTGTGACCCTGAACCTTGGCGTGAACTCTTGTCCTTGTCTGCTTGTGGCTCTGACCTTGGCTTATTCCTTTACTATCCCTATCCTCCTATTACCTACTGTAATTGTGAGCTGGGGGACCCTGGGGGTCGCGACCTGGAGCCAGTTGCAGCCCAGTCCATCCTCACCACTAGAGGCTCTGGTGAACACCTGCTGGCTCTTAGACTCCGCGCCCCAGGGAATCCTACGCTCTAACCCCGGTGGGATCCGTGTTGGTGTTCCAGCGGCCCTGCCTTTCTTACCACCCAGACTCCCATCCACAGCAGTCAGCCGTAGGGTCCACTGCCTTGCGGTGCACTCCTGATCCCAACGGTGTGCATCTGTCACCTAACCTCAAGGTGACCTGACAGATTGGTTGATTTGGAGGTCGAGACGTCATCAGCCTGCCTCTTTCCCTCAGCCAATCAGAGGAAGCTATGTATTCACAGTATGCAAAGCTTACAGGAAAGAAGAGGAGGAAATTGGGACTTTAAACGAGGCTCGGCATATAAAATAAAAAATAGAAAAAAGTACATATATGTACAGAGGGTCTTCCCGCCTCAACCCCGGGGGAGACACCTTACCTGAGATCCCCACAAGTTCCCGTGCAGAGGTTGGGCCCAGCCTTGAGGCAGAGTTGCAAGTCACTGACCTGTCGCCACTTTTTGGGGAAAAAACTTTTCTCCCCTTTTTTTAGAGGGCACTATTAACAAATGATATTTCTTTACAGTATATTGTCGTACTATACTCCCGATGAGTGGCTGTAACGCCATGAAACGCTTCAAGTACTATTGGATACCAAGATACATCTGATTCCATTACGTATATAGTTTTTATGTACCCATTTATTATTTATGTCTATCATATCAACTCATTAACTGTATTTCATGCTATGAGCATTATAACTCAAGTGTAAGTCATATGACTACCATTTTATTAGATACAATGTCCTTTCAAGAGTTTGGTATGAATTTTGGATTGTAATAATAAACCAACTTATTTATATATACAAATGTGTACTTTTTCTATTTTATATGGCGTGCCAATTTCCTCTTCTCTCCTGTAACATCAGGGATGGAGGCCTGCCATTTGGCTGTGCCAGGTCACACCTACTTCAATTGTTAGTATGCAAAGCTGCCTATGAATGGCTGAGCGCCGTTGAGACCCACTCGATATTGTTCCAGGTGTAAGGTGGGAAGTCTCTGTCTCACAGCCAAAAACCCAGCACTGTGTACTGTATGTTAGCTGAAGCTACATGCAGTATATACAGTGCTTAGAGCTGCTGCAGCACTTGGTAAAGGAAATAAGTAGTCTGGACCAGTTTGGTACACAAAAACTATTTTAAGGTAAAGAATACAAAATGGTAATCAGCTTTAAGAGCTTAATCTGGATTCTGAGATGTCCATGATAAGCTCCACCAATCATAAAAAAGTAAGATCAGTGCCCGCAGAACCAAGTCATAGATGTAACAGCTACATGAATAGAAACTTTTTAGCTTAAAATTGACACCTTACCTGATGATTTTGCAGCTGAGCTGGGTCGACGCACAGTGGTTGCCTTTTGACGATTCATCTTGTTTATACTTTGAATACAGAGATAAAGATAAATAACAGACTGTTAGGGCTATGATTTGTATAAGGTATTAATACAATAAAGCTCATTTTGCAACCTTCTTGGGAAAAGGAAAAGGAAAACAGCATGAGTTCAGGTAATTGAGAGGGCAGCAACTGTAAGACCTATCACATCTGACTTTTAGCTGCAAGAGTTACTCTTAAATAAAGTACAGCCAAATAAGGGGATAAGTATGAATTGTTCACATGTATGCCTGCAAAATTATAGTTTTAAAATGTTTCAACCTTGTGCTAATCAATAAATGCATATCAATATGGCATTAGTATTTATTATTTTAGATGCTTGCAGCCTTGTATTTATTGACTGTTGTGTGAATTTTCTTATTTTTTTATCATTTTAAAACTGATATTTTTTTTCTTTTAACTTACTGGCCAGTGCAGAGTTCCCTTCGTTGCTATTTTGTACATTCCTAAAATATTGACTGCCTGTACCAGAAGAAATAACAAATGTGTTTTTTTGGGGGGGGGGGGGTGTTTGTTTTTTTTGTTTTTTTTCTATTTGTGAATTTACTTTAAAGCGGTATTAAACCCAAAAGCAAACATTATACAACAGCTTACCAGTTCTTAGATTTTTTTTTAGCCATTCTTTCCTTTATTTTCCACGGGTGATCTGGCCAGTAAGTCTGCTGTTTTTCAAAAGAACAAGCTGTCCTGCAGATGTAGCAGTTAGAGGGTTGAAGCAAACCATTTACTACTAACAGGGATGCTTACAATGATCGGCTTTTTTAATGAAAAAACCTTTATACCAAAAGGAAAAAAAACAGTTTGCTCTAACTGCTTATAAAGTGTTAGCTGGAGTTTGGCTTCAATTTTTAAGTATCTAAATCTACTAGTACAGGGTTCTCCAAACTTTCTAAGCAAAGGGCCGGTTTACTGTCCTTCAGGCTTTAGGAGGGCCAGACGGTGGCCAGTGGGAGTAGAAAATGCATCAGTACCCCATCATTGTTTTTAATGGGAGAAATAATGCCACATTGTTTATCAATGAGAAGAATAGTGCTCCATTGATGATGTCAGTAGGAGGAATGCTCCAACATTGGTGTCAGTTGGTGGAATAGTGCCCCAAGGACTAGATCAAGGGCCACAACCGGTCCCTGGGCCGCAGTTTGAAAACCACGGTACTAGTACATCTAACACTGCATCTAGGTCATTCTTTGAAACATTACCAAATATCAATAAAAAAAAAAAAAAAAAAAGGAATTGACTTATCACGTGCAATATAAAAAAAAACAAAAAACAAACAAAAAAAACACACAAAACATCGCATGCCACATCTGTTAGTGAAACGACCCCTGAACAGCAGAGGTGGGGGACTCGAGTCACATGACTTGACTCGAGTCGGACTCGAGTCACCTGTTTGAGGACTTGCGACTTGCTTGACAAAATTAAATAAATGACTCGACTTGACTTTGACTTGCCACTAATGACTTGCGACTTGACTTTGACTTGGGCTATTTGACTTGCAATGACTTGCAATGACTTGGCACCACCAGTGCTGTGTCTTGGCCTAGGCAAAATATGCCAAGAAAAAAGCACTAAGCAGTTTTGTTAATGTTGAAAATGAAACAAAACCTTTCCTGAAAACTGACTTTTAACTAATTTTAAGGATGGAAATGGGGTAAATCAGTATTTTGACTTAATTTGTGACTTGACCAAAATAAATGACTTGACTTGACTTGCTTGACTTCTAGCAGGGACTCGACTTGACTTGCTTGCTTTTCGCCACAGTAACTTGGGACTTGCTTATGACTTGAAGGTTAAGACTTGAGACTTGCTTGTGACTTGCACATGTGTGACTTACCCCCATGTCTGCTGAACAGGATAGCAAAAATATGGAAGCGAGAGCATTTGGAAATATGAAAGTGAAAAATAGAAATATTTTTTAAAGTAAATTCTGCAATAGCCCCTCATATGTGCTCACTAGAAATATCCTTGACTTTTAATAAATTGGTCTAGATACAGTTTAACAGAACATGGTGCATCTAACTATCACAATAGGAGTTTATTATAACGAAACTGATCATGATTAGCATGATCCAAATCAATGGCAGCCCGACTGCCAGTGTGAGACCTTTAACATGGGACGGAAAACTACTGATCACAAAAACTAGATAAGATAATAAAGTGGAGAACAAGTCATTATTACATACTGTATTACACATTAACACATGACTCTCATGATGTATAAAATTCTGTATACTGCACACACACACTAACATTGATAAAATTGCTTTCTATACCTGATCCAGAACGTTACATGAGTGTGTCTTAGCTTAACAATGTACTTCAATAAGTAACATTTCAGCATCTTTCCATGACTTTCATCAAGAACACCAAGCTGTAAAAATGATTTATTCATAACAGAAATGTGGATGCTACCAATGCTGATCTTTGCTTCTGAAAATTTTAACTGCATAGTGCCGACATCTTTTGCTTTGAAACACACTAAAAGCACTGACACATAAAAATGATTAAGGGCCAGTTCACACCACATGCAGTCCAGTGTGTTTTTTTTCTGCATCAAAACACATGGAAAGTAGTTATATGGTTTTCAATGGCATAGGTCACACCAGTGCTTGCAGTTCCAGTACGTTGCAGAAAAAAAAAAGAACATGCTGCATTTTTCCTGCACTGGAACGATGTAAAACACATTAAAAATGCACTGGAATGCACAGTAACGCACTGGAACACAGATGTCCTTATTTAAGGTTAAGAAAGAAAAGAAAGGGAAAAAAAATACACTGGACTGCACCAAAAACGCGCATACAGAAAAGCATCTGGAATGCATCCGGACTGCATTTCTATGATGTAAACTGGCCACAAGATATTATTATGACTTCTGATTTCCCTACATGTTTTGTGTCAGTGAGCCAAAGTAATAACAGGCAGGCAAAAAGCATTTTCTGTAGAAGCTCAGCGCAGAAGGCCTCATGCACACTGGAAGCTGTTAGAGGCGTCATGCATTTTTTTTTTTTATTGCCTCTAAATGCCCCTGCGTGTTAGCCTATGTGCTCATGCACACACACCAGAGAGAAAGGGGGAGCACAAGAGAAAGAAAGGAAGCACATGAGAGGAAGATGAGCGAGAGCAAGAAATAAAGCAAGAGAGAGAAAGAGAAGAAAAGAGAAAAAATTAATACCTTAACTGCCAAGGGATTCTGGTTCATATTACGGTATTAAAGTCTATTGGGTTGCTGAAGCAGTTTACATTTTTTTAATCTGCCAATAAAAAGCACAAATCAAATAAACGTACAAAAGACTTTTGTTAAAGATTTATAGAAAAATTATTAAAACAATACACAAAAATTATACAAGGTATGTATAAGCGGTTTGGTTCAGACACAACATTAATTCAAATAAATACACAACAACTTAAACCCATCGATTTAACAGTTACAAAAAACAATTAAATTCCCAGCACGTACCACTGTCACATTGGTTGTGCTCTCAACCAACACAGTCAAACCATCAAATGCCTTGCGTCATAGCTGTCATTGTGGCAGATGAAGATCAAACAGGCTAAGATGGCAGCTTCCTTGGCTGAAAACGATAGAAGAACTTTGCCCAGGCTGAGTTGATGTCATTGGTCTGTTTCGGGCACCCCCAATCAGACTTCAACATGGTGTCTTCATAGTAATACTTATAGTGATTGTAAAGTCTTGTTTTTTGTTGGTTTTTTTTTTGTTTTTTGTTTTTATAAAAAGCATGTCATACTCACCTCCTTTGTGCAGTTGGTTTTGCACAGGGCAACCCGGATCCTTCTCTTCTCAGGTCCCTCTTCGCTGCTCCTGGCCCCTCCCTCCTGAAGAGTGCCCCCACAGTAAGCAGCTTGCTATGGGAGCACCTGAGCTGAGTGTCCATTCAGGCACGGAGCTTCCGTTCAGCCCTGTTGTCCCCTCTTTCTCCTGATTGGCTGGAGGGAGAGTCAGAGATGAGCCGAGGGACTCATGGACATCGCTAGACAGAGATGGGGCTCAGGTAAGTATTAGGGGGGCTCCTACATACAGAAGGCTTTTTATCTTAATGCATAGAATGTTTTAGGATAAAAAACCTTCTGCCTTTACAACTCCTTTAAGGTGAGAGGCTGCTTCGGTGTCTGATCTGTGTTGGACATTGGTAGCTATAGTCTATAACTGCACTGACACCAGGATTTACAGAACTGTGCCATCTTTGAGACAGCATCTTCATTTAGGAAGCAGCTGCTTACTCTGGATGATGCCTGAACTGCAAGAGAAAATTAGAAGAAGTCATTGTTTATGGAATGTTGTGGACTCAGAGGTAACAGCTATCTGTAAGTGGTAAATGTACACGTTACTTAACATAACGGTCTTGATACATCCTCTCCTCCTCCCCCTGCTGAGTGCCCCCCAGAGCAAATATGCTTAAACATTACGTTGAACGGCCTGAGGCAGCCTTGCGTTTAAGACCCTTAAAGTGGTTCTAAAGCCAAAAGGCTTTTTGCCTTATTGCATTAAAAGGGGTTGTAAACCCTCGTGTTTTTTCACCTTAATGCATCCTATGCATTAAAGTGAAAAAACACCTGGCAGTGACTGGCCCCCCAGCCCCCCGTTTTACTTACTTGAGCCCTGTATTTCTGTCAGCGGAGACGCGCTCTTCCTCTCTCCACGGGGTCCCGTCTCTTGATTGGATAGATTGATAGCAGCGCAGCCATTGGCACCCACTGCTGTCAATCAAATCCAATGACGTGAGAGATGGTGGGGGTACAAATGCTGGACTCGAGAGCGCAAGGTAACCCCCACCCCCCAGGAGAGCGCTACTCCTAGGGGGTTATCTGATGTGGGGAGGAGCCGCCGGGGGACCCCAGAAGACGAGGTTCGGGGGCCACTCTATGCAAAACGAGCTGCACAGTGGAGTTAAGTATGATATGTTTGTTATTTAAAAGAAATAAATACATTTTTTTTTTTTTTAAAAACGAGCCTTTACAATCACTTTAAGGTAAAAAAAAAAACTCCAATAGTTGATCCCCCCACCACCATTACTATACGATTACCTGAGAACTGGAAACATGTTACATGAGGCTAATAGAGATCAATGCTATTATCCTAATCAATGTTCCCACTATAGACTGCTGAGGTCTGAGGGCCGCACATCCTATACCAAAGGAGCGCATGTGGCCCTTGGGCCGTAATTTGGGCACCAGGGCTAGAGACAAAAGCTCAGCTGCGAGCCCACAGGTGTTCCATCGTAGGAAGCAGCTACCTATAGGGGCGCACAGAGACAAGGAGCTGAGAGCGACAGTGGGGGGCCCCAGAAGAGGTGGTTCATGGGCACTCTGCGCAATACCTTTGCACAGAGCAGGTTAGTGCAATGTGTTTGTTATTTTTAAAAATGTATATATACCCTTTACAACAGCTTTAATGCTGAGGCTCTGAACTGAAAAATATACAGTGCATCCAGAAAGTATTCACAGCGCTTCACTTTTTCCACATTTTATGTTACAGCCTTATTCCAAAATGGATTAAATTCTTTATTTTCCTCAAAACTCTACAAACAATTCCCCATAACGGAAAAAAAAAATCCCATGTACAGAAGTATTCACAGCCTTTGCTCAATACTTTGTTATAGCACCAATTACAGCCTCAGGTCTTTTAGAGTATGATGCTACAAGCTTCGCACACCTATTTTTGAGCAGTTTCTCCCATTCTTTGCAGGACCTCTCAAGCTCCATCAGGTTGATGGGGAGCATCGGTGCACAGCCATTTTCAGATGTCTCCAGAGATGTTCAAATCGAGTTCAAGTCTGGGCTCTGGCTGGGCCACTCAAGTACATTCACAGTGTTGTCCCGTAGCCACTCCTTTGTTATCTTGGTTGTGTGCTTAGGGTCATTGTCCTTTTGGAAGATGAATCTTTATCCCAGTCTGAGTTCCAGAGCGTGTGTCTCTGTACATGGCTGCATTCATCTTTCCCTCGATCCTGACTAGTCTCCCAGTTCCTGCCGCTGAAAAACATCCCCACAGCATGATGCTGCCACCACCATGCTTCACTGTAGGGATGGTATTTGCCAAGTGATGAGCGGTGCCTGGTTTCCTCCAGAAATGATGCTTGCCATTAAGGCCAAAGTGTTCAATCTTAGTTTCATCAGACCAGAGAATTTTGTTTCTCATGGTCTGAGAGACCCTCAGGTGCCTTTTGGCAAACTCCAGGTGGGCTGTCATGTGCCTTTTACTGCATTGTTAACTGTGGGACCTTATATAGACGGGTGTGTGCCTTTCCAAAGCATGTCCAATCAACTGAATTGACCACAGGTGGACTCCAAGTTGTAGAAACATCTCAGTGCTGGTTCACACTGCAGCGTTGTCCAAAATAGGATGCGATTCGCACTGCAGTGCAAATCACATGCGATCTCTGTGCGATGCGATTTCAGCCATATAGATAGTATGACTGAATTTGCATTGCATTCGGATCAAACTCGCAAAGGACACTTTTTTTGGTCCGCAGCAGAATCAGATCGCATGGGTGTTAACACTCACGCGATCCGTTTCCTGTCCCAATTTGCAGATCACACTGCGATATGCAAACTGATTTGGGGGGTGTCTAACTTTTAATTGACACTCCCAGCGGTTCGCATAGGGCAGTGTGAACTGCCGCCGGGAGACATGCAATGCGGAAACCCGAAGTGGATTCACAGGGTTCCCACATCGCAGCAGTGTGAACCGGCACCAATGATGATCAGTGGAAACAGGATGCACCAAAGCTCAGTTTTGAGCGTCATGGCAAAGGCTGTGAATACTTAAGTACTGTAATATTTTTTACTTTTTTCATTTTTAATAAAATATGCAAAGATTTCAAACAAACTTCTTTCACATTGTCATTATGGGGTTTTGTTTGTAGAAGTAAATGCTCTTTGAATACTTTCCAGATGCACTGTACAGTTCCTTGAAAAGTTACAACCAAAAACGTAAATGTATTTTATTGGGATTTTATGCGATAGACCAACATAAAGTGGCACATAATTGTGAAGTGGTTCACCCTCCAGCAGGATAACGACCCTAAACATACAGCCAGAGCTACAATGAAATGGTTTAGATCAAAGCATATTCATGTGTTAGAATAGCCCAAAATCCAGACCTAAATCCAATTGAGAATCTGTGACAAGATTTGAAAATTGCTGTTCACAGATGCTCTTCATCCAATCTGACAGAGCTTGAGCTATTTTGGAAAGAAGAATGGGCAAAAATGTCACTCTAGATCAGTGTTTCTCAACTCCAGCCCTCAAGGCGCCCCAACAGGTCATGTTTTCAGGATTTTCCTCAGATGAAACAGCTATGGTAATTACTAAGGCAGTGAAACTGATCAGTGATCAAATCACCTGTGCAAAATAATGGAAAGCCTGAAAACATGACCTGTTGGGGCGCCTTGAGGACTGGAGTTGAGAAACCCTGCTCTAGATGTACAAAGCTGGTAAAGCAGTGGTTCTCAACTCCTGTCCTCAGGACCCACTAACAGGTCAGATTTTAAGTATTACCTTGGGGAGATACAGACTAGAATACTGTAATCACTGAGCAGCAAATGAGATCACCTGTGATGTATTTCAGTTAGGGATGCACCGAAATTTCGGCTGCCAAAATATATCGGCCGAAAATGGCCTTTTCGGCAATATGCTGAAAGAGAATTCATGCCGATAATGAGCCCAAAATGGGGCGGAGCTGCCCATCACGGGGGCGTCATTCTAGAGCACCCGTCCTTACTCTGTCCTCCTCGCCCATGCTGCAGGCGGCCCGTGGAGTCTCTGTATAATGTCCCCCTCTCCCCGAGCCGTGGCTGCATATGGATCCTCAGCCGATGTGTAAATCAGCTGTGCAGGAGCTCAGTCACGCTGTTTACTCTGAAAGTGAAAGCAAGGGAGAGGTGTCTAACAGTGTGTGCTGTGCTCTCTGCCTCCCCCTACAGTGCAGTACCCGGCATGGAGATTGAAGGTACAAGAGCTGCAGCTGCCAATTTTTAAAAAGGCTGTCTATATATGTTTGTATGCATGTGTGTGTGTTTATTTGTGTGCATGTGTGTTTGTTATATGTGTGTGTTTATTTTGTCACTGGCAGGGAAGGGGTTAACACTAGGGGGCGATCAAGGGGTTAAGTGTGTACCCTCAGTGTGTTCTAACTGTAGGGGGATGGGCTGCCAGGGACATGACAGAGATCACTGTTCCCAATCACTGGGAACAGTAGATCTGACATGTCCCTTCAGAACGGGGAATCGCCTTGTTTATAAAGGCAGTTCCCCATTCTGCCTCTGCAATAGGTGATCGCGGGTTGCCTGCGGACATCAAGTCCGCCTGACCCACGAGCGTGCGCCACCTGTTATCACGCCTGCGCGAGCCGCCGTACAGCTCGCCGAAGGTGTTGAGGATCAAATCCACAGAAAAAAAAAAAAAGAATGCAGCTAATAACCTTACTTGCTATATACATAAAATGGTTAAGTTAAAGAAATAAAGTCTAATTTTTTTTTGTTTTAAAATAACAAACATGTCATACTTACCACCTCTGTGCAGTTGTTTTGCACACAACCAAGATTCTTCTCTTCTCGGGTCCCTCACTGGTCCCTCCCTCCTGTCGAGTGCCCCCACAGCAAGCAGCTTGCTATAAGGGCACCCGAGCCGCATGTGTCCATTCAGACAAGGAGCCGCGGCCCGCCCCTCTCTCTCCTCATTGGCTCACTGACTTTGACAGCAGCGGAGTCAATGGCACTTCGCTGCTGTTTCAGCCAATGAGGAGGGTGCAACATCGCTGGATAGAGATGGGCTCAGGTAAGTATTGGGGGGGCTGCTGCACACAGAAGCTTTTTTAGCTTAATGCATACAATGTATTAAGCTAAAAAACCTTCTGCCTTTACAACCCCTTATGAATAAATACATGAACAGCATTTTTTAAAACTAGAGTTTTGTGTCAATTTAATGGCACTACATGTCAAGATGAAGCACCTCCTTTCCTCCTGGGGTCAAGTTTCAGACACTTATTTCCACCCAATTGTCAAACGCTAGAGCCTCTACCGTCCACTGAGAATCTTGCAATGACAATGTGCAGTACTTGGTGTCAGAAGAGGTGGGGCAACTCCTATACTGCTTGGACCCAGCATCCGGGCCCTCCCCAAGCACAAAATAATTGATATGAAGACAGATTCTTTTGGCACTTTGCCAAAAACAGTAATCTATACATTCTAGTAGGCATGACAGGTTGACCTAAAATTAAACCGGTGCTTTGTGAAGTGACAGGAGCACCCTAAAGTGGGAGTAAACTCCCTTGGTTGATTCTTACCTATAGGTAAGCCTATAATAAGGCTTACCTATAGGTACAGTAAATATCTCCTAAACATGTGCCGTTTAGGAGATATTTACTTTAGAAGCAGCCGGTGACGTCACCAGCGCATGCGCTCTGAAGGAACGGCATACCCGTTCCTTCACAGCCCTTTGCCGTTAACAGTGACTCAGGCGTGCATGCGTGGTAGTGACGTAACCGTAGCTCAGTCATTCATATCGCTGAATTCCGCCAGCCTGGAAGGAAGACATCGCTCCTACAGCAGTGACCACTGGGGGGGCTTCATTTTCAGGTATGGCTGTCATAATTTGCTAGTATGTGGTGCAGCTCGTTTGGCTGTACTTCTCTTCTGGATCACAGGAGTGCATTTCGTTCTGCACACCTGTGACCGTTTTTCAGCAGACAGCGGGTCAAAGCCCGCTGTCAGTTGACATCACAGAGCCACCCACAAGCAACCAGCTCAGCCTCTCAGAGAGCCGCTAAGAGGCTGAGCCAGCCACTCCTACCCCTCCACAGCCCAGCGCTCCAGTGAGCAGGGGGGCAGAGTAGAGAGCAGTGACTGACAGTGACCAGCTCGCTGCTCAGGGAGCAATGAGAATCGAGCTATCAGCAGTGTTTAATCGCTCGGTTCTCAGCCTTAAAGCCAGCAGGGGACAGATCAAGGGGGTGAATAAGGTCCAGGAGGGCTGTTTGTTCGATATGAAACCAAAATCAAGAACACAGGGACAAGACTCAAACTTAGTAGACAAAAATCCTTGCACCAGCCCAGCATACTTCGCTTTTAAACTGCCCTTGGCCCAATCTTTTTTTTGTTGTTGTGGTTTACTACCGCTTTAAAGCTAAACTCAAGGCATGATCAACATTGCGTAGTTACATTAATCCAGCTTGACCTAATGTAAGCATGATTATCACATACCATTGGGACTGCCGGAGAAGCCAACGGTCATTGTAGTTATCTTCCGAGTTCTGCGCCAAATTCCTCCTCCTCTGCAAACCAACTACAAGGGGTTGCACGCTCAGTACTGCCAATGCTTACAGAAAGTTTTGCTTCCTTTCTTTTTTTTTTTTTTAATATGGGCCGAGGAGGGGTCAGCGACGTCATGATCTCCACCCTGTCCAATCAAATAACACCTTGCATTTAGGCCCAGTTCACACTGGTGCTATGCGAGAACCCTGCGAATCCACTGCCGGTTCCTGCATCGCACCGACTCGCATGGCAATTCACACTGCCATATGTGAACTGCTGGGGAGCGTCAATACATTGTTAACGACCCCCCCAGTTCAGCTTGCATATCGCACTGCGAACTGACAGTTCGGACATAAATCAGATCGCACAGGTGTGAACAGCCATGCGATCAGATTCTGGTCCGAACAAAAAAAAAGGGTCCTGATTCTTACGTTCACGGCGATACCTCACGTGTGGTTTGAACACCATTTTCATATGTGGGCGGGACTTACGTATGCGTTCGCTTCTGCGTGCAAGCACATGGGTACAGGAGCGCTTTAATTTTTTTTTTTTATTATTGTTAATTTTTTTATTTTTTTTTTTAGTTTAACACTTTTTAAACAAAAAAAAAAATTTTTTGATCACTTTTATTCCTATTACAAGGAATGTAAACATTCCCTTTAATAGGAATATGGCATGACAGGTCCTCTTTACAGTGAGATATGGGGTCAATAAGACCCCACATCTCACCTCTAGGCTGGGAAGCCTGAAATAAAAGAAAAAAAAATGATCTCGGCTTCCCAGCCGAGGCGGCGCCGTTTGTTTAAATGCAGAGGCCGATGCGTGACGTCATAACATCGCACCCGGCCTCCGAACGATCATAGAGACTGCGGCAACCATCTGGTTCGCCGGAAATCTCTACTATAAACATCTGGGGCGGCGGATCCTGTCCCCGACGGAAGAGGTGAGACGGTAGAAGCACCTGAGGGCGGCGGGAGGACGTCCCCTCTCAACGCCCGTAAGAACGATCAAGCGGTGGAACAACCGCTATGATCATTCTTATGATGTAGGGAATCGCCGGCTGAAAAAGCAGATATCTGAATGATGCCTGTAGCTGCAGGCCTCAGATATACCAGCACAAAGTCAAGGACGTCATATGATGGCCGGCGGGCGGGAAGTGGTTAAAGGGGAATTAAACCCTCCTATCCTTTACAGCCAAGGAAGTTGCTTCTGCTTGATCTGTAATCAGTTATGACACCAGCCATTTGATGGTTTGACAGTTTGGTTGAGGCCACAGGCAAAATGTGACAGTTAGCAATCCCAACATTCCAGGAAGGAACAGAAAACTGTTTTGTGAAACTATAAAATCAATGGGTTTAGTTACGCTTTATGATTTACTGCTGTTCAGGGGCTCTGGGCTTCAGCAAAATGGTAGCAATGCTGGAGGCAATTTACAGCACACACCAATTTTGGTAGCATATTAATGAGGAATGTATGTTCCTTGCTAAAGAACATTATTTTTATCAAGTTGTTATGGGCAAATTTTGGCTTTAAGGTGTAAGTTCAGCTTTACAGAAAACTCTGTAAGGTGAACCCCCTCATCACCCCACCACCCCCTGCACCACAGTGATATCCGATTCTGAGCCCTGCTATCGCCACCTCACCGGACCGGAACTTAGAAATACCCTTGGCATTCTCTCAACTTCTTCCACGCTGACAGGACGGGCTACGCAGGATATGATTGGTCAGCGTCATCCATGCGACAGCGTCAACCAATTAGAATGCTCCACAACATCCCTCCTAAGTGGGTACGTTTTGGAGATTAAGCCGAGGGGATTTCTAAGCCCCGGTCTGGTGAGGCCACTATAGAAGGGCTCAGAACAGGAGATGGCTGCGCTGCAGATCGAGGAAACAGAGGGGGACCTGTGTAAGTTCACCTTACGGATTCTTCTGTGAAGGTGAACTTACCCTTTAAAGAATTTGTAAACCCAACACTTCATATTCCTGATATGTGCCTGCTGTTCCATGTATTTGTATGAGAAAGTATCCTATTCTCTTTGTATTGCTTCCTTTGTGTGAAATCCCTGGTGTTACTGACGGTCCCCTCTGATTTCCTATTAAAAACTCACCACACTAGACATGGGAGCACAGCATGGTCAGTTCTCTAGCTGTGCTGAGAACTCTGCCTGCTCTCCTGCAATGATCAGGCTTGTCCTGACATGCAGCCCCTGCACAGCCATTTACTGGGAAGACCAGTGTGCTGCTGTTTCTCCTACCTTCCTCTTATGCCACTGAGAACAGAGGGAATGTGATCACTTACTTAGAAAAAAAAAAGGGTCAGGGACTTTTCTCCCAGCTGGAAACACTAGTACAGCAACCCTTTCAAATTAAATGGGTCGCTGTGCCAGAGGAAGTGTGGCACGCACTGACCACATCAGTGTGAGCACTATTTCGATCGTAAACTGAATGGGTGATCGTTTACATATACGTAAAAAATAAATAAACAGGGTTTGATAGGACTTTAATCCTGCTTCGGTTACCACAGCAGATGAACAGTGCCAGACAATAGTGCTCACACTGATGTGGTCAGTGCGTGCCACGTTTCCTCTGCCACAGCGGCCCATTTAATTTGAAAGGGTTGCCGTACTAGTGTTTCTAGCTGGGAGAAAAGTCCCTGACCCTTTTTTTTTTTTCTAAGTAAGTGATCACATTCCCTCTGTTCTCAGTGGCATAAGAGGAAGGGAGGAGAAACAGCAGCACACTGGTCTTCCCAGTAAATGGCTGTGCAGGGGCTGCATGTCAGGACAAGCCTGATCATTGCAGGAGAGCAGGCAGAGTTCTCAGCACAGCTAGAGAACTGACCATACTGTGCTCCCATGTCACCATGGCCACACCAAACCGCATGATGCTTTTGCAACATAGGGTATAATACGATTTCCCATGTGTTGGGTGGCATGAGGATTCAATAGCACCCCTGAGCGTGTGCAAAAGAGCTGTGTGTTCTGGCAGTGGGTGTGAAGACACGTGTGATTTACATGCATTCTGGCCCCCGCAATATTGTGAACCTAGCCCCATACACACGGGCAGAATGTCGGGAGACGTTTGTCGGTATAAAAAAATAACGGCTGACATTCTGCTTGTGTGTATGTCGGTGTGTCTGATAGAAGCCGGACGTTTGGCTGGCGTCTGTCGGATGAGCATGCTGGAAAACCAGCAGCGAACCGGCTCCGGATCAGCACTCTCAGCCAATGGCAGAAAGTGCGGATTGGAGTGTTCTGGCGGGGGCATCCCTCTGCTCGGCGGGTAAGATCGCCAAACTAACCGGAGTGCTCAGTTTTTTTTCCATGCAACCCACGGGGCAGCACCAAAAACAAAAAAAAAAAAGAGACTGTAGTGTGCACCCGGCTTTAGGCCCCATTCACATCTGGCGTAGTCAGAACGCGTATTGTTGCGCCCATTTTTCACGCAATGCGAACAGGGCACCCCATTCACGTAAAAAGACACGCTGACACTTGCAGTCCTCCTCAGGTGACGTAGCTCTGGCTCAGCCTATTGTACTAGGAGACCTACACACAATGCTGAGGCCTGCTCTGTCCCAGCCCCCGGCATTGGCCTCACACACACCGGCTTCCATGACAATCAGCGTGCCCACACCTCCCTCCCCCCACCTCGCTGTACAGCGCTTACCTGCAATGCCACAAGGGCCGTACTGCGGGGTACAGAGACGGGAGGTGTCAGGGGGCGCACCTGGGGGGCTCCTCACCACAACAATCGCCACTTTTACCGAAAGCACCCCACTTCCGGGAACTGTGCGTCACGGAGGACGTCGCATGCACGTTAAAAAAAACCCGCCTCCTGTGCGTTCCATTCACTCACAGGGCTTCCCTGGCGTACCATGGCGGGAAAGCGGCGGAGTTTGGTTTGTGGGGTTCGCTGTGGCGCGCCGACGTTGTTGTAGAGCTCCAGGTCGCTTGTGTGCAGCCAGGGAATGCTGGGACTTGTGGTTCCACAGCAGCTGGAGAGACACAGGGTGACGTTTAGTGCCGGGGACAGTCAGCGTGGTGATTGGAACTTGTGTTGTAGAATGATATCTGTGAACGTGGACACTCTAGTTGAACAAGTCATGTCTGGTGGTTGACACAAGAGAGTTTTAAGCCTCATGTACACTGCTTATATTTTTTTTTTTTTTTTTTCAAACGCGGCAAAACGGACGTTTTAACTGTGGGTTACTATCTGTCAAGTTAAATCGTTCAGGAGAGGTTGTAAAAATGCCCCGTGTACATTAAGCCTTATAGGTCATTGTTTATTTAGGAAAACATCCCATGTAATGGTGCCAGACATCCCAACCTGCAAAAACTCATTTCAGGGAGGTGGCGCTTCGCACCCGTATACAGCGCCCCACCCCGCAGCAAATTATTTTTTTAAATCCCTTTTTCAATATTTTTTTTTTTTTTTGCTTCTGGGGAAGGGGGTGGGGGGTATGTGGCAGTGGATGGTGTCAGTATTTTTTTATTTTTACATATTGATTTTTTTTTTTTTTACAATTATTTATTTATTATTTTTTGGGGGCTTTGGTGAGATATCAGGGTTCTAAACAGACCCCTGACATCTCCCCTTTGAGACAAATAAGGGACTGAGGACAGCACTGAAGATGAACGGAGAGGAGACAGTGGGATATCGGGAGGTCGCTTGCGGGTGTGCGGTAGCCGCCGCAGAAATGCGGGAGACTCCCGCACCTCGCAGGAGACTTGGGATGTCTGTGGTGCACCGAAATTAAAATTCCCGTGCCAAAAATGAAACCGAAAGTTCACAATGCACTTGGCCGAAATCCGAAATGGACAGTTTATGTATAACTAAAGGCAAAACTTTTTTTTCTTTAGTATTGGATAGAGAGAAGAGGGATTAGAACGCTTGTTAGGTTTATTGCTGTTTGTGTTCTTGTTGGGGAGATTCACCCTCTCTCTATGCTCTGTTTACCATTATTATTGAAAATACAATCACTCATTTTGTGTTGTCCCCAGAAAAGTAATAGAAGGGAAATCTTCCAATGAGGATACTAGTTCTGGTGACCTGGGGGTGCCCAAGGAATTCCTTTAATTTGCAGGGATTTCCTCTCACTTCCTGTTTGGCTATGGGACAGGAAGTGAAGGGAAATCTCCACAATGGGACACATGAAAAACAAAGTTTTGCCCATAGTTCTACTTTGATGTGGCTGGCGTTTTGGCATTAAAGTCAAAGGGACGCGATTTTGCATTGAAGTCTACAAGGTGCGATTTTTGCATCAAAGTCACTGGGGGGGACGTTTTTGCATTGAAGTCTATGCGACACGCTTTTACATTGAACTCTGTGGGACACGATTTTGCATTGAAGTCTAAGGGAATTAATTTTGAATGCTAAATATACCAAAGTATATACACTCGTGCCAAAAAGGGAATTAAATTAAATCTAAAGTGCTATGTAGCAGCTGCTGTAGCAAAAACACAAGTAAGTATAGTGTTAAAGCGGAGTTCCACCCAAAAGTGGAACTTCCGCTTTAAGTACTTGTGACCCCCTGACATGTCACATTTGTCTCCCTCCCTGCAATCTTCTGGGACACGTCACAGGTGCCAGAAGATTGCCCAGCCATTCATAACACGCAGCACACTTGCAATGCCAGTGCCGCAGGGAGGAGGGGTAGAGAGCGAGGCTTCGGACGGCCGCTTCTCTGGACTGTGGGACAGATGAGTGTCTGTTTGGTAAAAGTCAGCAGCTACTCTTTTTGTAGCTGCTGACTTTTAAATGGGTGGAACTCCGCTTTAAGTGAATGTATTGCATCAATTTAATTGTTTTAGTTCACATGAATTGTGTGTAAATTTAATCCTTATTCACCTATATTATTCATATGCACTGTTCACTTTAAGACTAGTTTTTTTGTTAGACCAGGGTAGCTAGCGCTGTTTCTTCACATGGAGTCACCCCGGTGGATAACTGAACAATTGGAGTCACCCCAGGGGAATTGATTTTGCATTGAAGTCTATGGCATGCCACCTTACATTGAAGTCTGTGGGGCGTGACTTTGCATTGAAGTCTGTGGGGCGTGACTTTGCATTGAAGTCTGTGGGGCGTGACTTTGCATTGAAGTCTGTGGGGCGTGACTTTGCATTGAAGTCTGTGGGGCGTGACTTTGCATTGAAGTCTGTGGGGCGTGACTTTGCATTGAAGTCTGTGGGGCGTGACTTTGCATTGAAGTCTGTGGGGCGTGACTTTGCATTGAAGTCTGTGGGGCGTGACTTTGCATTGAAGTCTGTGGGGCGTGACTTTGCATTGAAGCCTGTGGGGCGTGACTTTGCATTGAAGCCTGTGGGACGCCACTTTGAATGGAAGCCTGTGGGACGCCACTTTGAATGGAAGCCTGTGGGACGCCACTTTGAATGGAAGTCTGTGGGACGCCACTTTGAATGGAAGTCTGTGGGACGCCACTTTGAATGGAAGTCTGTGGGACGCCACTTTGAATGGAAGTCTGTGGGACGCCACTTTGAATGGAAGTCTGTGGGACGCCACTTTGAATTGAAGTCTATGGGTCGTGACTTTGCATTGAAGTCACTAGGGGGCGTATTTGCATTGAAGTCTATGGGACGTGTTACATTGGGTCTCTTTTTTTTCTTTCATCACAATGTGGAAGAAAAATCAGGATGGACACAAATCTTGCATATCTTCCCCTGACTAGTCCGTTAGGATCGATGGCACAACCATTAACCTTTCCCCACACGCAAAGGTCCTAGCTGTAATCCTGGTCTCTGAACTCTCCTTTCAGCCCCACATCCAATCACTGTCCAAATCTTGGCGCCTCAACCTCGGCATCATCTCACAATTAACACCTCTTCCTAACCAATGACACCACAAATCTTCTAATTCACTTGCTTGTTATCTCTTGACTCAACTATTGCAACTCCCTCCTCATAGACTTACCTCTGTGCAGGCTATCCCCCATTGAGTCTAATCATGAATGCTGCTGCCAGACTCATCCACCATCCATTACCAACCATTCAGTGTCTGCTACCCCTCTCTGCCAATCCCTGCACTGGCTTCCCATTGCCCAACAACTTAAATTAAAAACACTAAGGCCTCATGCAAACTGGACGTTAAAATAATGTTATAAAAATGCCAGTAGCTTTGCAGTGAGTTTTTGCAATAGCGTTTATTAGCGGTTGATAGCATTCTTCCGCGTTAGCGTTTTTTGTTTTTTTTTTTTTTTTTTTGAAGAGAAATTTTTTTTTTCTGGATCAAAGACGTTAAACACTGGTGAGCGATGTGTTTGAGCGCTTATCAGCGTTAGAGCGTTTTTACAGCTGGAAAACGTCTCTCAGAACCCACTCGTTTTGGGGTTTTTTTACTGCTCAAAAACACCACTGCCCAAAACTGCTGATAACAGCATATGTGTGCATGGACACATAGGATAACATGATGGAGAGTTTAATGACTAGAAAAAACCGTCTACAGCCAAAAACAGCTGCTGTAAAAACGTCAAAAAACATCCAGTGTGCATGAGGCCTAACAGCTACAAAGCCATCCACAACTCTGCCCCCAGCTACATCAGTAACCTAGTCTCAAAATACCAACCAAATCATTCTCTTCATTCCTCCCAAGACCTCCTGCTTTCTAGCTCCCTTGTCTCCTCCTCCCATGCTCGCCTCCTGGATTTTTTCAAGCCTCTTCCATCCTATGTGTAGCAAGGTCTCTGGCCTTGTCTAGTCTAATGAGAACTTTCTGGGTCAAAACTAGCTGACATCCTTCAATATGTGGTGGGTTGTGAGGCATAGTGGGTGCAAAGATGGTGAATCTCATTGGGCGCCAGACACTTCTTGGATGTAAAAGAGGTTTTTTTTTTTTTGTTTGTTTTTTTTTGCAGTCCTTTTGTATTTTTAGGGGAAAGAGGGTTAGGGCCAGGACACCCTATGGGCCGTTCGCGTCAAATACGAGCAGCGCATAATGGCCCATAATGCACTGTGGGAGCGCAGTGCATTGCTGTCTGATGATTGGCCAAGCATGCACTATGATCCCCATGCTTTGGCCAATCACAGCGCCGTCAGCAAAGAGAGCCTTTGGCCAATTATGACTCAGGGGGGTTAAGTCAATACCCCACACTATATAAGGCTGCCTGCACGTCGGCCCTGTGTAGTGTGTTGCTGGCGTTGACAGAGAGTGTCATTTCATTTAGATTGAGCAGGCAGGCGATTCAGTTAGATGCAGTGTATTTAATATAAATATACACACACACACCCCAGGCTTGTGTGTGTATATATAATATATGAGACGAAAATTTGAGCATATCTCTGGAGAGACCTAAAAATGGCTGTCCACCAACGTTAACCATATAACCTGACAGAACTGGAAAGGATCTGCAAGAAGGAATGGCAGAGGATCCCCAAATCCAGGTGTGAAAAACTTGTTGCATCTTTCCCAAAAAGACTCATGGCTGTATTAGATCAAAAGGGTGCTTCTATTAAATACTGAGCAAAGGGTCTGAATACTTAGGACCATGTGATATTTCAGTTTTTCTTTTTTTAATAAATCTGCAAAAATGTCAACAATTCTGTGTTTTTCTGTCAATATGGGGTGCTGTGTGTACATAATCAGGAAAAAAAATGTACTTAAGTGATTTTAGCAAATGGCTGCAATATAACAGAGTGGAAAATTTAAGGGGGTCTGAATACTTTCCGTCCCCACTGTGTGTGTATAGATATATATTACAGTTAGTCTCGTGTGTGTGTGTGTATGTATGTATGTGTGTGTATATGTGTGTGTGTGTATGTATATATATATATATATATATATATATATATATATATATATATATATATATATATATATATATATATATATATATATATATATATATATATATATATATATTTATTATATCCACTGTATCCAGTTTAGCTATATCTCACTGCAGTCTGTTCCTGGTGTACTCTTTCTAATATACTTCAGGCAGGCAGGTGCTTCAGTGAGCATAAAATATATATATATATATATATATATATATATATATATATATATATATATATCCACTACATTCTAGTCTAGCCAAGCCTATACCTGACTGCAGGCCATTCCTGGTGTACTTTTTCTAATAAACTTCAGGCGGTGTTTTGCTAATATAATTTTACAGCATGTCTGGAAGGCCACCAAGGAGAGGCAGACGCTCACAAGCCACTAAAAGAGGGCAAGCAGGCTCAGTGTCTACAGCCAACAGTGCTAGTCGTGGACACGGTGCATCCTCAGCACGTGGCCGTGGGGCACGCTTGTCTTTTTTTTTCGGCAGCTGGCCATGTTGATCTACAACTTGCAGAAGAGTTGGTAGAGTGGATAACTAAGTGGTCCTCATCCTCTTTCACCCAGGCTCAGAGAATTTTGCCTGCCAATGTAGCTGCCAAACCGGCCTATTCCATTGGCTCAATGTCATCAGTCACTCCTTCCCTAGCCCCACCATCATGCACAGAGGAATCCCCCGAACTGTTTGACCACAGTGTCGGGTACATGCTGCAGGAGGATGCGCAGCATTTTGAAGTCTCCGATGATGGTACTCAGGTTGAGAAAGGCAGTAACGTAAGCCCAGAGAGAGGGGGTGCTCAAGAAGGACAGGAAACTGGCAGTCATGTTCCCCCAGCTGCAGCATACTGCTAGGTTTGCTCCAGTGATGAGGAGGGAGGGAATGATGAGGTCACTGACTCCACGTGGGTGCCTGATAGAAGAAAGGAGGCGGCACATCTCCAATGAGGCAGGATGCCCTCCAGGAGCCAGCTTAAGAGCAGCCACCCGACTGCATCACACCGCAGAGCTTCACATGTGCAAGGCGCTGTTGACTCCCTGCATATTTTGAAAAGTTCTTTGGTGTGGGCCTTTTTTGATACGTGTGCAGCAGATCGCACCATTGCTGTTTGCAACATATGTCTGAAGCGTATCAGGTGTGGCCAAAACAGCAGCCGCTTGGGCACCACATGCTTGACCAGACATATGTCGACCTCCCATGCAGTCCGTTGGCAACAGTACTTAAAAGACCCACACCAAAGAACAAGGCGGACCTCTCCTTGCTCCTCATCAGCTGGGATCTCCAACCCCACTATACCTTCAGTCCTCTCAGAAACCTGCACTGAGAGGAATGAAGGTGTAGAATTAGGTGTGCCAAGTACTTGCGGGCAATCTGCTATCACTACACCAACATCCAATTGTAGCAGGCAAATTTCCCTACCCCAGTTGCTAAACCGTCGAAAGAAATTCTGTCCCAGCCATCCACATGCTCAGCGGCTGAATGCTAGCTTGGCTAAATTGCTAGCACTCCAACTGCTGCCTTTTCAGCTGGTAGACTCTGCCCCCTTTTGTGAATTTGTGGAATGTGTGGTACCTCAGTGGCAGGTTCCCAAACACCATTTCTTTTCACGGAAGGCCATTCCGGCTCTACCGGCATGTGGAAGGCAATGTCTTGGCCTCGTTGGACAGGGCGGTCAGTGGTAAGGTGTATATTACCGCTGACTCATGAGCCAGCAGGCATGGACAAGGGACATTACCTTCCTTTCACGGCGCACTGGGTAACTGCTGGCAGCTGGGAAGGATGCAGGACAGGGTGCAGTATTGTTGGAGCTTGTTCCGCCACCACGCCTCCAAATTGCTAGTAGTGGTGATTCTGCCACACCTCTCTCCTCCACCCCCTTCTCTTCTTCCTCTGCAGATTTCTCCTCGGAACCAGCGGTGCTCTGTAGGCTTTCAAGGGGCTACGCAAGCACTCAGGCAAAAAGATGCCATGCAGTGCTTGAGTTGGTCTGCTTAGGGGACAGGAGCCACACTGGGGAAGAGATTCTGTCAGCTCTGCAGGGGCAGACTCAGAGGTGGTTGACGCCACACCAGCTTCAGCCAGGAATGGTGGTTTGCGACAATCTCCTCTCCGCCCTCCGACAGGGACACTTGACCCATGTTCCCTGTTTGGCTCACGTCCTTAATTTGGTGGTGCAGCGGTTCTTTTGCAGGTACCCGGACTTATAGGATCTCCTGAGGCAGGTCAGGAAAGTCTGTGGGCATTTCCCCTGGTCATATAATGCCAGTGCTTGGCTGGCTGACCTTCAAAAGGAATGCAACCTGGCCAAGAACCGCCTCAGTTGTGACATGCCCACCAGGTGGAACTCAACGTTGGCAATGCTTCAGCGGCTGCACACGCAGCAGAGGGCCATCAATGAGTACCTGTGTGAGTATGGCACCAGGACAGGGTCAGGGGAGCTTGGCTTTTTTTTTTGCCACGCCAGTGGCTACTGATCAAGGATGCATGCACTATCCTGTCACCATTTGAGGAGGCCACGAGGATGGTGAGCAGTGACAGTGCATGCATCAGTGATACTGTCCCTCTTGTCTTCCTGTTGGAGCACACACTTCGTGGAATAATGGACAGGGCACTTGAGGCAGAACAGAGGGAGGAAGAGGAGGACTTCCTTACCTCTCAAGGCCCCCTTCATCCAGACAGTATTCCTGCGGGCCCTACAATCACACAGGAAGAGGAGGATTGTGTCAGCATGGAGGGGGAGCCTAGCACTCAGCATCAGCAGCAGTCTTCAAGGGATCGTTTTCAGTCCCCAGAAACCCATTGACTTGTACGTGGCTGGGAGGAGGTGGCTGTGAATCATGTGATCCTTAGTGACCCAGAGGATTCCGGATTGAATGCCTCAGCAAACCTACGCTGCATGGCTTCCCTGATCCTGCAAAGCCTGCGAAAGGACCCTCGGATTTGTGGTATCAAGGAGAGGGATGATTACTGGCTGGCAACCCTTCTTGATCCACGTTACAAGGGTAATGCCGCGTACACACGGTCGGACTTTCCGGCATACTTGGTCCGGCGGACCAGAGTGTGCCGGACAATCCGCCCGTGTGTGGGCGGCGGCGGACTTTTCCGGCGGACTTCTTCCCAAAAGCCCGCCGGACCTAGATTTGAAACAAGTTTTAAATCTTTCCGTAGGACTCAGTTTCGGGCGGAAAGTCCGCTCGTGTGTGTGCTGGTCCGACGGAAAGCCCGCTCGTGTGTAGGCTGGTCCGACGGACCAGATACGACGCGAGGGCAGGGTATTGCATCTCGCGCTCTCTGCAATAGGAAAAACAAATTTTCCTATTGCGGTGAGCGCGGTGCATGCCAGGCCCTTAGGTCTGGTATGGATTATAAAGGGAACCCCCTACGCCGAAAAAACGGCGTGGGGTCCCCCCTAAAATCCATACCAGACCCCTATCCGAGCACGCAGCCTGGCCGGTCAGGAAAGGGGGTGGGGACGAGCGAGCGCCCCCCCCCCCTCCTGAACCGTACCAGGCCGCATGCCCTCAACATGGGGGGTGGGTGCTTTGGGGGAGGGGGGCGCCCTGCGGGGCCCCCCCACCCCAAAGCACCTTGTCCCCATGTTGATGAGGACAAGGGCCTCTTCCCGACAACCCTGGCCGTTGGTTGTCAGGGTCTGCGGGCGGGGGCTTATCGGAATCTGGGAGCCCCCTTTAATAAGGGGGCCCCCAGATCCCGGCCCCCCACCCTATGTGAATGAGTATGGGGTACATGGTACCCCTACCCATTCACCTAGGGAAAAAGTGTAAGTAATAAAACACACTACACAGGTTTTTAAAATATTTTATTAAACAGCTCCGGGGGGGGGGATCTTCCTCCGGCTTCGGGGGTCTTCTTCCGGCTTCGGGGGTCCCTCCGCTTCATCTTCTCCCGGCGTCCGGTTGGTTCTTCTCCGCTCTCTTCTCCCGGTGTTCCTGTTCTTCGGCCGGCTCCTCTGCTGTCTTCAAGTAGCTCTCTTGCCAGCAGAGGTCTGGGCTTCTGGGCTTCTGGGCTTCTTGGCTTCTGGGCTTCTCTTCCCCAGATGTTGACACGACGCTCTCTCCTGCTGGACTGCTCTCCGAGGGCTGCGTTGTGACTTATATAGGCGGAGACCCCGCCCCCTTTTGATGTCACAGTCCCTGGGCATGCTGGGACTGTGACGTTTTAGGGGGCATGGTCAACATCACCCAGTGACCACGCCCCCTAAAACGTCACAGTCCCAGCATGCCCAGGGACTGTGACATCAAAAGGGGGCGGGGTCTCCACCTATATAAGTCACAACGCAGCCCTCGGAGAGCAGTCCAGCAGGAGAGAGCGTCGTGTCAACATCTGGGGAAGAGAAGCCCAGAAGCCCAGAAGTCCGGACCTCTGCTGGCAAGAGAGCTACTTGAAGACAGCAGAGGAGCCGGCCAAAGAACAGGAACACCGGGAGAAGAGAGCGGAGAAGAACCAACCGGACGCCGGGAGAAGATGAAGCGGAGGGACCCCCGAAGCCGGAAGAAGACCCCCGAAGCCGGAGGAAGATCCCCCCCCCCGGAGCTGTTTAATAAAATATTTTAAAAACCTGTGTAGTGTGTTTTATTACTTACACTTTTTCCCTAGGTGAATGGGTAGGGGTACCATGTACCCCATACTCATTCACATAGGGTGGGGGGCCGGGATCTGGGGGCCCCCTTATTAAAGGGGGCTCCCAGATTCCGATAAGCCCCCGCCCGCAGACCCCGACAACCAACGGCCAGGGTTGTCGGGAAGAGGCCCTTGTCCTCATCAACATGGGGACAAGGTGCTTTGGGGTGGGGGGGCCCCGCAGGGCGCCCCCCTCCCCCAAAGCACCCACCCCCCATGTTGAGGGCATGCGGCCTGGTACGGTTCGGGGGGGGGGGGGCGCTCGCTCGTCCCCACCCCCTTTCCTGACCGGCCAGGCTGCGTGCTCGGATAGGGGTCTGGTATGGATTTTAGGGGGGACCCCACGCCGTTTTTTCGGCGTAGGGGGTTCCCTTTATAATCCATACCAGACCTAAGGGCCTGGTATGCCCCGCGACGGGGCTCGCAAGGTGTCAATCTCGCCGATAAAAGCGGCAAGATTGACATCCTTTTCTAGTCCCGTCGCACCTGAGTCACGTTCAAAATGAACGGACTTGTCCGTGTGTGGGCAAGTCCGTTCATTCTGAAAGTCCGCCGGAACTCCGGCGAAAGTCCGTCGGAAAGACGGGCGGACTTAGCCCGCCGGAAAGTCCGGGTGTGTGTGGGCAAGTCCGTCCGTTTTAAAGTCCGGCGCACCTGGCGGACAAAGTCCGTCGGAAAGTGTGCCGGACCAAGTAGGATAGAAAGTCCGACCGTGTGTACGCGGCATAAGGTTACAGAATTTATCCAGCCTTTGCAGAGGATGAAACATCTTTGGGAGGCCTTGCAGAAAGGTTTGTGCAATGCGTTTCCAGAGCCTGGGAGGTTACAATTTCCTGGTCCTCCTAGACAAAGTGTTGCTGAGGCTTCGGTCAATCACAGAAGGAGAAGGTGGCCATCTGACCGATGCATTCAGACAATTCTTTAGTCTGAAGTCCCAAGGTCCTGATCGGCTCCAGCAACCATCGCCAGCGTCTGATTTACATGATGCAGGAATACAGTGGGGCAAAAAAGTATTTAGTCAGCCACCAATTGTGTAAGTTCTCCCACTTAAAAAGATGAGAGAGGCCTGTACTTGTCATCATAGGTATACCTCAACTATGAAAGACAAAATGTGGAAACAAATCCAGACAATCACATTGTCTGATTTTTGGAAGAATTTATTTGCAAATTATGGTGGAAAATAAGTATTTGGTCAATATCAAAAGTTCATCTCAATACTTTGTTATATATCCTTTGTTGGCAATGACAGAGGTCAAACGTTTTCTGTAAGTCTTCACAAGGTTGTCACACACTGTTGCTGGTATGTTGGCCCATTCCTCCATGCAGATCTCCTCTAGAGCAGTGATGTTTTGGGGCTATCGCTGGGCAACGCGGACTTTCAACTCCCTCCAAAGGTTTTCTATGGGGCTGAGATCTGGAGACTGGCTAGGCCACTCCAGGACCTTAAAATGCTTCTCACGCAGCCACTCCTTCATTGCCCGGGCGGTGTGTATGGGATCATTGTCATGCTGAAAGACCCAGCCATGTTTCATCTTCAATGCTCTTGCTGATGGGAGGAGGTTTGCACTCAAAATCTCACAATACATGGCCCCATTCATTCTTTCATGTACATGGATCAGTCATCCTGTTCCCTTTGCAGAGAAACAGCCCCAAAGCATGATGTTGCCACCCCCATGCTTCACAGTAGGTATGGTGTTCTTTGGTTGCAACTCAGCATTCTCTCTCCTCCAAACACGACAAGTTGTGTATGTACTTTGGTTTCATCTGACCATGTGACATTCTCCCAGTCCTCTTCTGGATCATTCAAATGCTCTCTAGCAAACCTCAGACGGGCCCGCACATGTACTGGCTTAAGCAGGGGGACACGTATGTCACTGCAGGATCTGATTCTCTGGCGGCGTAGTGTGTTACTGATGGTAGCCTTTGTTACATTGGTCCCAGCTCTCTGCAGGTCTTTCACTAGGTCCCCCCGTGTGGTTCTGCTCACCGTTCTTGTGATCATTTTGACCCCACGGGGTGAGATCTTGTGTGGAGCCCCAGATCGTAGGAGATTATCAGTGGTCTTGTATGTCTTCCATTTTCTAAATATTGCTCCCACAGTTGATTTCTTCAACCAAGCTGCTTGCCTATTGCAGATTCAGTCTTCCCAGCCTGGTGCAAGTCTACAATTTTGTTTCTGGTGTCCTTTGACAGCTCTTTGGTCTTCACCATAGTGGAGTTTGGAGTGTGACTGTTTGAGGTTGTGGACAGGTGTCTTTTATACTGATAACAAGTTCAAACAGGTGCCATTAATACAGATAATGAGTGGGGACAGAGGAGCCTCTTAAAGAAGATACAGGTCTGTGAGAGCCAGAAATCTCGCTTGTTTGTAGGTGACCAAATACTTATTTTCCACAATAATTTGCAAATAAATTCTTTCAAAAATCAGACAATGCGATTGTCTGGATTTGTTTCCACATTTTGTCTCTCATAGTTGAGGTATACCTACGATGACAATTACAGGCCTCTCTCATCTTTTTAAGTGGGAGAACTTGCACAATTGGTGGCTGACTAAATACTTTTTTGCCCCACTATACCTAGGGGCAAGATCAGACTTGGAGACCTTTCCAACCGAAAATCCACTGGGTGACTGGGTCTTGAGGATGGATCACTGGCCAGAGCTTGCACAATATGAAATTGAGCTACTGGCCTGTCCTACATCCAGCGTTCTTTCTGAATGCACATTCAGTGCTGCTGGAGGCTTTGTAACGATCAGAGTGCGCCTGTCCACAGACTCTGTTGATCGGCTCACCTTCATAAAAATGAATCAGTCTTGGATCACCAGCTACCAAGCACCTGATGCTGATGTAACCAATTAATTTTTCTATGAATGTGAGATTCCCCAGGTCTTTTTAGGACAATAACTTGCATATACCGTATAAGCCGAGTTTTTCAGCACATTTTTTTTGTGCTGAAAGTGCCCGGCTTATACTCGAGTCAAGCACTTTTCTGCAGCAAAAAATGTAATTTTCATTTTCTCACGGCCCCTTGGTGCCAGGAACCCCAAATTTGGTGTGCAAACCCAGGGGAACTAGTACTATAACATATCCAAAGCTGGGATTCCTAGCACCAAGTGGCCCTGAGATATGGGGCCCCAAAGTCGGTTCGGAAAATGTAATTCTCTGCTGCAGAAAAGTGCTTGACATTTTCTGAACCGATTTTTGGGGCCCTGTATCTCAGGGCCACTTGGTGCTAGCAACCCCAGCGTTCAACTGGGTTTGCACACCAAATGTGGGGTGCCTAGCCCTAAGTGGCCCCGAGATATGGGGCCCCATAACCGGTCAACTGTATCCATCTGCAGCAATGTCATTTCGGGACCCTTTGGGTCCAGAGACCCCAAATTTTTGCTGCAGCTAGGGAACATCTAGGAACCCTTAACTACCGAGTTTGAAGTTCGGGGGATCTATGGCTGCAAATGGGCACAGTGAGGCTGCAAATGGGCATTGTTGACCCTCTTTTCAACTTACAGTAGCTGCGCATTTCTTACCCTAGGCTTATACTCGAGTCAATAAGTTTTTCCAGTTTTTTGTGGTAAAATTAGGTGCCTCGGCTTATATTCGGGTCGACTTATAATCGAGTATATACGGTAAGCCTTTAAAATTCGCACTTTTGATTTTTCACGTTCAGGTCCCATAGACTTTAACGGTGTTCGAATGCTCGCGCAAACTTTCGGTCCATTCGCATGTTCTGCCGCGAACCGAACTGGGGGTGTTCGGCTCATTCCTAGTTGCAAATTTAATTGGCAGACTTCAATAAGAAAACAGCCGTGCAGGGAAAGGCCCCAGCAAGAAGCCACATCTGTACTTGCAGGATTGCTGTCTCCTATGGCAACAGTCTTTAACCACTTGCCGTCCACCCACCGTCAATTGACGGCTGGGCGGTGCAGCTCTCGTTCTGGGTGGACGTCGTATGACAGTCTCCCAGAACGACCACTCTCACGCGCCCCCGCAAGATACGAAATTTCTTTCTACCGTATGTCCTCACGTGTAGTAGAATGACAATGAAGCTTGACTTGAATATTCCAAAGTTGGCGGTCAGTGAGAGAATGAAATACCCCGACATTGGAGTTCATGTAAAGTAAAAACACAGTGGGAGGAATCATGCCCCAGTGTTGATGATCAGTGTGACAAAGGTTTCCAAGAGTTGGTGGACAGTAGGATGAAGAATGCCCCAGAGTTAGTGGTCAGTAAGATAAACATACCCCAGCATTAGAGATCCTGTAAAGTACAAATTCTTCCTATAATACCCATAATGGGTATAGATGTAAACAGAGAACCTTAATTGAGATAATCATAATTTTTGTATGCAAACAGAGAGATGCATCCTATCTAGCCTAAATCCTAACTACAGCAACTGTGTATATGTTTGATGCATACATAGTTGCCAACATTGCAAAAAAAATATGTGGGACATTTTTTTGGCTGTAGGCTGAGCCGTACAATAATTAGGGGCGGGGCATTCGTTTGTAGGCGTGGCTTAGCAAAAAATTAGAAGTGTAGCGCGCCGTGTCGGAAAATGGGCGTGGCTTACGCGAAAAGTGGGCGTGGCTTAAATGGGCTCAAGAGGGTGTGGTTAGAGTCTGAGATGAATGAGGGATGGAGAAGGAAAGGGGGAGAGAGGAATGACGGGACAGCAGCCCCAGATCCTACACAATAGAAATATGTGTATTCTAGAAATTTTAACAATCAGCAGATAAAGAGATAAAGATACTCCAAACGCCTGGCATTAGCTCTTCAATCATCCCGGCACCATGGTTGTTATGGTGTCAGGATGATTGAAGCGCATTATTTCTATTATTACATTGTAATATAAAATTAAATCATTCAACTCACCATAATGCCGAATCAGTGGGATCCCTGAGCGTGTCACTAGCCACGTCGCCTGCCACCAGCAGAGTCTGTCCTTGCATCAGGTGCCCCCGGCAGAGTCTGTCCTTGCATCAGGTGCCCCCGGCAGAGTCTGTCCTTGCATCAGGTTCCCCCGGCAGAGTCTGTATAGACCCCCTCAGTGCAGACCCCCTCCATCAGTGCAGACCCCCCTCAATTAGTGCAGCACCCCCCCTCAGTGCAGCCCCCATCTATTAGTGCAGACCCCCCCCTCAGTGCAGACCCCCTCTATTAGTGCAGACCCCCCCCTCAGTGCACCCCCCCCGCTCAGTGCAGGAGTGGCCGGCCGGTGTTCTGCCAAGAAAGTTCCCCTCGGCAAGTAAGGACCCCCTGTACTGCGCAGGCGCAGTACGGGGCTGGGGAACTTTTCGGCTAGACACGGCGACGGCGGCACCATGTCTTCTGCTTCAGTGGAGAGGGGAGGGGAGGTGCAGCTAAAGAAGCCGCTTCATTGGCTGCATGGATCGAGGCCCCCTTCCTCTCTCCACTGACTTACTCAACACTAGGGGGAAGATAGAGCGGCGGCGCCGGCCGCCATTTTGCTGGAGCCATCTGCTCCAAAAAGGAAAAAAAACAACATTCCCGATTTTCCTTAGGGAAAATCCCGATTCGGGACAGCCTCCAATCGGGACGAGGGTCCCAAAATCGGGATTGTCCCGGGAAAATCGGGACTGTTGGCAACTATGTGCATAGCATATTGGTGTTTTTTTTTTTTTTTGTAAAACAAGTTCAGCACACTGGAAAGGGCAGAGGATCCCCTCTGCAGATTTGAGGCATTTCACTCTGCATGGCCTGTCATGTGTATTTGATTGCAAGTTGTCCCCTGCGTTGGGCAACAATTCAGTCCTTTATAATCTTCCTGGCAAACAGTAAACTGCAGAATCAGTCCATTAGAGCACAGCAACAGATGAACAGGGGAGAAGAGGAAAAACAAACATAATAGCTCCTCTATTTTCCCTTTTATACAGGCATCACAGCAGCCGCTGGCTTCTCCATTGTAGTCTCCGTCACAGCATCCCTCCCAAGGACAGGTGTGTTTGACTCTGGCTGCCTTGTAGAGAATTTCTAGCCACCACCACAGACATAACTCATGGTCTCAGGCCCAAAAATGCTTCAGCTTATTCCTGCTTGGCAGTAGCAGTGAAGGCATTTTATGCTTCGGGCATAAGTTGTAGCCGGATAGGTAAAGTCCGGTGCCTCCGCACATTAACTGGTGCTCCAGTACACTGGAAGGACACTGGGCAGCAGATCGCTGGGCAGTAGCTCAAGCAGTGCTTCACCACAGTGCACATATTGTCTCCAAACTTGAATCACAGCGGCCAGCTTTCCGGCATCTTCCACACACAGTCCCCAAGTGCTCGGCTCCTCTCAGAGTACATAGAGCCAGATATTCATTGTGTGCCAACGAGTTCACAGATGAAGCGCTACCTCCACAGGGACCGATGGTAACAGCTGGTTTTGTCCCTTAAGCCCTGGTTCACACCAGTGCAATTTGTCATGTGATTTGACAGTGGGAAGAAAGGTTCAAAAACACATGACAAGTCACACCCCATTGCCGGCAATGGAACCGTTCAAAAAAGCGACTTTGAAAAGGGTTCCTGCACTAATTTTTTGTAATTTCATTGGGACTTGCATTGACTTCTGTTAAAGTGGTTGTAAAGCCTTAAGGCTTTACCTTAATGCATTCTATGCATTAAGGTGAAAAATCTTCTGTGCTGCAGCTCCCCAGACCCCCCCTTTTTCTTACCTGAGTCCGATCCAGTGATGTGCATGAGTGCCGTGGCTCCAGCAACTGACACTCTTCTCATTCGACAGATTGATAGCAGCAGAAGCCATTGGCTCCCACTGCTGTCAATCAAAAACTATGACATGGGAGAAGGGGGCGCTGGTCCACCATCTGTGGCAATGGATGCAGCAGCGGGACTCGGTAGCAAGCCTGTATGGGTGCCCCCATGGAAAGCAGCTTTCCGTGGGGGCCCCCGATGAGAAGGAGGGGCCTGAAGCGCCGGCGGGGTACCCCAGAAGAAGAGGTTCAGGGCTGCTCTGTGCAAAACCATTGCACAGAGCAGGTAAGTATAGTCTTGTTGGTTATTTAACCGGTTCACGTCTTTTTACGGGGGCAGAATGGCACCCCTGCGTGAAACCCCATACCCGTACGGGGGTTCCCTTTAAGAGCCACCAGAGGGTGTGCCCGCTGCACGTGACCGGTGGTTGCGATCGCCGCTGGCCACGCGCAGTCGCGTGCACAAGAGCCAGCATAGGGATTTGTGTGTGTAAACACACAAATCCTTGTCCTGTCAGGGAGAGGAGACATATCATTTGTTCCTACTAATTGGAACAACGATATATCTCTTTCCCTAGTCAGTCCTATCCCTATACAGTTGGAACACACATTTAACCCCTTGATCGCCCCCTAGTGTTAACCCCTTCCCTACCAGTGACATTTACACAGTAATCAGTGCATATTTATAGCACTGATCGCTGTATAAATGTCAATGATCCCAAAAATGTCTGATTTGTCCATTGCAATATCGCGGTACTGCTAAAAATCGCAGATCACCGCCATTACTAGTAAAAAAAAAATAATAATAAAAATGCCATTAATCTTTCCCATAGTTTGTAGACACTATAACTTTTGCGCAAACCAATCAATGTACGCTTATTGCGATTTTTTTTTTTTTTTTTTTTTTTTACCAAAAATATGTAGAAGAATATATATTGGCCTAAACTGATGAAGAAATTTAAAAAAAAAAAAAAAAACATTTTTGGGAATATTTATTATAACAAATAGTAAAAAATATTGTTGTTTTTTTTTTTTTTTCAAAATTGTCGCTCTTCTTTTGTTTATAGCGCAAAAAATAAAAACCATAGAGGTGATCAAATAGCACCAAAAGAAAGCTCTATTTGTGGGGAAAAAAGGACGCAAGTTTCGTTTGGGTACAGCATTGCATGACTGCACAATTACCAGTTAAAGAAGCGCAGTGCCAAATTGTAAAAAGTGCTCTGGTCAGGAAGAGGGTAAAACCTTCCGGGGCTGAAGTGGTTAAAAGAAAGAAAAACAAACATTTACAACCTCTTTAGATGAAGTCACAAGCCACAATGAAATTGGAGGTCTAAATCATGCTGATCTGTGTCTTTGAAATTGCACTGAAGTAGCGTGATTTAAAAACCGCACTAGTGTGAACAGTGGCAGCCGCTCTTTTAAGGGTGCAGGGGCACTGCCCTCCTAATCCATGTGCCCGACTACTAATCTATATGCAGGCCGCTGGACGTATGGATTGTAATGTTTTTTTTTTAAGCATATGATTAGACCCTGAGGCTCATCCTTCAAAAAAGGATGGGCTTGGGGGGGGAAAACACTGCGCCCTGAGCCTACCCAGTTGTGTGACAATAGCAAATTAATATTCACTATTGTATTCCTGCTTCTCCTCCCGGCCAATCAGGAAGTG
Organism: Aquarana catesbeiana; assembly: GCF_042186555.1. NCBI lineage: Eukaryota > Metazoa > Chordata > Amphibia > Anura > Ranidae > Aquarana > Aquarana catesbeiana. The sequence continues at coordinate 122,726,888 of NC_133329.1, read as the reverse complement.
GGTCTTAAGACCTGATTGGCCAAGAGGAGATGCGACCGTATTGGCCGCCGAGGAGGAGCCGTAGGGGGAAGCCACAAAAGCTGCCCACAAGATAGATGGGGTAAGTGTGGGGGTGGTGAGCAGACGGGCGAGCGACGGGGTGTCTGGTGTGTGGTTTGCCGAGCGACGGGTGGGGGAGGTGGGTTTAACTGACCGACTGAGTGGGGGGGAGGTGGGTTTGACTGACCGGCTGAGCGCGGGGGGAGGGCCATTTTGACTAATGGACCGACCGAAAGGGGGGGGGGGGGGGGTCATCAACCGCCACTGGGTGTGAACCAGGGCTTATGTATAGAGGTTGCCCACTGCCACAAGCACCAATCCATGCACACTGGCTCCAATAACTCAAGGTAAGGTACTGTATAAGGTACAAGGGTTTTTACTAGGGTTGTCCAGATACTGATACTAGTATCGGTATTGGTGCCAATACCGAGCGTTTGCCTGAGTCGCTCCTGTCCCCCTCCATGTACCGCTCCTGTCCCCCTGCTGTGCTCCGCTCCTGTCCCCCTCCATGTACTGCTCCGGTCCCCTGCCATGCTCCACTCCTGTCCCCCTCCATGTATCGCGCCTGTCCCCCTCCATGTATCGCGCCTGTCCCCCTTCATGTACCGCTCCGGTCCCCCGCCATACTACGCTCCTGTCCCCTGCCGTGCTCTACTCCTGTCCCCCTCCCTGTACCGCTCCTGTCCCCCTCCCTGTACCGCTCCTGTCCCCCTCCATGTACCGCTCCGGTCCCCCTCCGTGCTCCTCCGCTCCTTCTGTCCTCGATCTGTCAGGATGGAGAGCGGAGGAAGGAGCCCTTTTCCGAATGAACAGAGTCAGTGATCACTGACTCTGTCCATTCATAACTGAGCATAGTAACTGTGTTTATAATTGCCTCAGTTTATGAATGGAGAGGAGCATGTCTCTTTTCCATTCATCTTCAGTGCAGCTGAGGCTACAGGGTTGATAAAAAAATAAAGAATTGCAATACATGAATATTTAAAAGTTTAAATTGTAAACATAATAAATAATAAAATATAAAACACACTGACACCATCCATTCCCCCCCCCCCCCCCCCCCCAAAAAAAAGAGAAGGCATCGTAAAAAATAAAAAGTTTAAATTAAAAAAATGAATTGTAAAAATTAAATTGTAAAAAAATTAAATAAAAATCTAAAACTACTGACACAGTCCACGCGTCATCAGTACTGCATATTAGTGCTATTGTCACATGACATTAAAGTGGGGTTCCACCCAAAACAAAAAAAACCTACATGAAAAATCCTAAAAGAAATACAAAAAAACATTTGGATATATATTTTTTTTTTACTTACCTCTAAATGCCTGTTGCTAGGGGGTCCCTCGTAGTCTGCCTCTTCCAGTGCCTGAGCTGGTGACATCACTTCCCCCTCTGCACAGGAAGGGCTCAGCTCTGCTCCCTCCCTCCTGTCAATCATCTGGGACCCATTACAGGTCCCAGGTGACTGAGCGGCCAATCACGGCGCGCGGCGCGGCTCGCGCATACGCAGTGGGTGCCAGGCTGTGAAGCCACAGCCCGGCGCCCACAGTTGCAATGCCGGCACCGCTGAACGGAGGGGGAGACGAGCGAGGCTTCGATCCCCCGCATCGCTGGACCCTGGGACAGGTAAGTGTCCAATTAAAAGTCAGCAGCTGCAGTATTTGTAGCTGCTGACTTTTAAATTTTTTTTTTTTTTTTACTGGACCTCGGGTGGAACTCCTCTTTAAAAAAAAAGTATTGGTAATCGGTATCGGTGTGTACTTGAAAAAAGTATCGGTACTTGTACTCAGTCTGCAAGAAGTGGTATCGGGGGACAACCCTAGTTTTTACCTTTATGCATTTTATACTTACCGGACATCATTGTGATCCTGCCTCAGCTCTCCAGGGACACTCCCTCCACATTGGTTAAGACAGCAGCGGAAGCCATTCAATCACAGTCAGTGAGCCAATGAGGAGAGAGAGGGAACATGTCCATTCACACACAGAGCCGCAGCTTGGGAGCGAGCCTGTTTGGGTTCCCCCATAATAAGCTGCTTGCTCAGGGGGCACTCAGCAGGAGAGAGGGGCCAGGAGCACCGACAGGGGACCCGGGTAGAAGAGAATTGGTTAGTAAGTATGACATGTTTGTCATTTAAAATATATATATTAAAATATATATATATCACTTTAAGACCAAGTGCATTCAATTTGATGAAAATGCGTGGGTTGAACTAATTTATCTTTGATTAATTTATCTTTGTTAGGCATAAGTAAGGAAATGTATGATTCCTCAAACTACTGCCAGTCCTCTCCGATCCATTTATTCTGGTCAGGTCATATTTGTGAATATTAATTTGAGATATTGCAAAATAAGGTAAGTAAGGGTTTCATAAGAAGACATGGCCACCTCTATAGATGTGTGCGAGTTGTCCTCCAAAGGGCTGAGCTAGTCACGTACCAGTCTAATTGTAAAAGTGGAAATTAGGAAAGGCTATAACCACCTGATGGGAGGGCAACTGCAATGGGGATAGGAACATTCTGGGTACCTGTTGATTCTAAAGAAAGGTCATGCAAATAGAGTTAATATGCCTGAAAACTTAGGAATCAGACAAGGAAAATGAAAAAAATTATATAAGCACCTTTTTTTTTAATAACGTTGGCCATACCCATTAACATGATTGTGAAAGAGGAAGGAGGTCCAGCACACAATCTGTTTGACAGCCTCAGTTCTGTTCCTATGTGCTGTGTGACGGTGGGTGTATCCCTTCCCTCCAATCACAGCTCTTCTTACCTAGCTCTGCAATGTGTAATTTCAGGTCTCTCCCCCCCTGTTTTCTGAGAGCTCAGACAAGCTGTATAAATTCTGGACTTAGAGAAGAGAAGACTGCAGATAAACAAGTACAACTTATGCAGGAGGATAGTTTTCATCTCTGTGTATCACTGGATGCCAGTCATGTCATCGTATGTAAGGTTTATGTCAGGAACCATGAATCAGACGGAAACAGAAAATGCAGTTAAAATCACACCTTTTAATATAATGGTAAAAATGGTACAAATAGTAAACGTAGTCAAAACATAGCCAGGGTATGGTAGCCAAAGCGGGTAGTCAGAACGAGCCAGTAAGTCAGGAAGCCAGAGATCAGAGTAGTCGGAGGCAGCGGACAAGATCAGGAACCAGAAGGGACGTCATGCAGACAAGCCTTCAACAGGAACACATCAGAGAGTCTCCAGATATATTTGACCAAGGTAAAGGCACAGAAAGACTGAACCAGGCAGTTTAAATAGCCAGAAGGGGCTGGCTGTAGGCTGGACTGACAAGCAGGGAATGATCACCAGGTGAGCCACTGTGGAACGATGAGTGCTGGCAATAAACTGACAGCTAAGCATAGAGAAGGGAGGGCTGAGAGCCCAGCCCTGACAGTTTAAAACCACTTTAAAGTGGTTGTAAACCCTCTCATATACCCAATGAAGTGAATAGCCTCAGATGATACATAGAGATGAATCAAATCCTCCTACATAAGTTTTATATGCAGTCTTCTCTTCTCTACATCTATTCAAAAGTGCACAGATGTGATACAATACTTCATCATCTGTCAGTGGCAGAGAGGATAGGGTGGAGAGCTGCAGTTAAAGCTTTTGTAAACTGTGTGAAAGCTGATTGGTCCTTTTGTCTTCTGGGACACACACAGGTCCCAGAAGGCAGCGGGGGGGAGGGGGTTGGAGGAGGGCCCAGAAATGATGGAGATCGTCATGTGGCAATCTTACCAGGAAGTGGGAGCGGGTACCTGTTAAAACCAGGTATCCGCTCCCCCCTCTCACCCAAAAAGTGCTAAATGTGGCAGTGAAGGGTGCGAACAAGCGGAGCTTCCCCTTTCGGGTGGAGCTCCACTTTAAGTTCTGGTTCACACTTGTGAAAAATGCATTAAACTCAATAGTGCCCCATCAATGCGACTTAGCATGGTGCAACTTTGGAAAAGGTTCCTGTGCTACTTTGATGCGATGTTCAGTGTGATTTTGCCCCATAGATTTTACAAAGTCGCACTACATATTTGCTCTAAAAATCACATCAAAATCACATTGCTTTAGTGTGAACTGAGCCTAAATCAATGGGCAAGGACATCCAGGTCTTGGTCTTCTGGGAGGCTACAAGTCAAATTCTTATCCAGACATTTTGTAAGGGGTAGTTGAATAATGATACCTGGGTGTTTAAATGTATCAATATTTCATTTTTTATTGTGAAGAACTTTTTTTTTAGTCTAGAGCAGGGGTAGGCAACCCCCGGCACTGGTGCCACAAGCGGCACACAAAGCCTCTTTTGCTGGCACTCGACTCCCTCCCCATCAACAGAGCAGCGTGGGGAAGTGTCAGTGAGACACTAATGCATTCCAATTTCAGAATTCCCCGCACCGCACCTGCACTGAGGGGGGGGCACTTTGCCCCCACACATTGTAAAATATGGGAAACATTGTTTGGTTCTCTAAATTTTCTGTAGCTGCGATCGTCAGCTTTTGTGATGGGGAAGGGATTGGGTGCAGTTCTGCTGGGGGGGGGGGGGTGTCCCGGTTTCCAGGAGGAGGGGGACTTTCATTTGCCACTGCTAAAGGGAATCACAGTCCTGCTAGCCCTGCCCACCTGCCCACCATCTGGACAAAGATGACTCGCTTGGTTGCCACTACCAATCTCAGAAATAAGGGATATCACTGATTGAGAAAAGCCCAATTAGGTGACAGTTTGTGGAATTACTGTTGAGCTTCTGGGAACCTTGTAGAAATTATTCCTGAACCTTTACACCATTTACTACTGAACCACTTCACTCTGTGTGTGACCCTTTAAGCCAGAACCAGTATTCAGTGCAATGAAAGTCACACCCAACTTTTGCTCTACGCCGCACTTTTTCTCAGCTGCGGGGGCCCAACCTATGATCCTGCACACAGGCCCACTGCTTTCAGAAAATGCCCCTGACCTGAGCTCATCACTGCGCATCCATTCCAGATGCTTGTATGTGACATCATATACAAGCATGTGGGCTGGATGCAAGAGTTGGATCAGCAGATTGAGTGTGCTAGGACAGGTAGATGTGTCTCATCTCTGCTTCCTTTCACCACTCTGCATATCATAGATGAGAAGAGGGTACAGCGGTGGGGAAAATGAGCAGGAGGGTACAGCAGTGGAGAAAGTGAGCAGGGAGGTACGGTGGTGGAAGAGATGAGAAGGGGGTTCAGCAGTGGGACAGATGAGCAAGGGGGTTCAGTGTTGGGCCAAATGAGCAGGGGGGTTCAGTGTTGGGCCAGATGAGCAGGGAGGTTTAGTGTTGGGGCAGAAGAGAAGGGGGTTCAGTAGTGGGACAGAAAAGCAGGGGGGTTAGAGCAGTGGGGCAGATGTGAAAGGAGGTGTATTGGTGGGACAGATGAGCAGAGGGTTACAGTAGTGGGGCAGAAGAGCAGGGGGAGCAGAGGTGGAGCAGAAGAGCAGGGGGGTATAGAGGTGAAACAGATGTGCAGAAGGTACATTGGTGGGGCAGATGAGAAAGTGGGTTAAAGTGGTGGGGCAGATGAGCAGATGGGTTCAGTGTTAGGACCGATGAGAAGGTGATTCAGTAGTGGGACAGAAAAGCATGGGGATACGGCGGTGGAGCAGATGTGCACGGAGGTACAGTGGTGGGGCAGATGAGAAAAGGGGGTACATTGATGAGGCAGATGAGCTGGGGGGTTACATTGGTGGGACAGAAGAGCAAGGGGGTACAGTGGTGGGGAAGATGTGCAGGAGGTACAGTGGTGAGAGGGATGAGAAGGGGGTTCAGCGATGGGACAGAAAAGCAGGGATGTACAGTGATGGGGCAGATGAGCAGGGGGTTACAGTGGTGGGACAGGTGAGCAGGGGGGGTTCAGTGTTCGGCCAGATGAGAAGGGGGTTACAGTGGTGGGAAAGATGAGCAGGGGGGGTTCAGTGTTGGAGCAGAAGAGAAAGGAGGTTCATTGGTGGGACAGATGTGCAGGGGGTTACAGCAGTGGGGCAGAGGAGCAGGGGGGTACAGAGGTGGGGCAGATGTACAGAGGAGAAAGGAGGTACATCTGTGGAACACATGAGAAGGGGGTTACAGTCGTGGGGCAGAAGAGCAGGGGGTAAAGTGCTGGGACAGATGTGCAGAAGGTAAAGTGGTGGAACAGATGAGAAAGGGGGTTACAATAGTGGGGCAGATGAGCAGATAAGTTCAGTGTTAGGACAGATGAGAAGAAGGTTCAGCGGTGAGACAGAAGAGCATGGGGGTACGGCAGTGGAGCAGATGTGCAGAGAGGTACAGTGGTGGAGCAGATGATAAAGAGGGAACATTGGTGGGGCAGATAAGCAGGGGGTTACAGTGGTGGGACAGAAGAGCAGGGTGGTACAGTGGTGGGACAGAAGAGCAGGGTGGTACAGAGGTTGGGGCAGATGAACAGGGGGGTACAGAGGTGGGGCAGATGAGCAGGGGGGTGCAGTGGTGGGGCAGATGAGCAGGGGGTTACAGTGGTGGGGCAGATGTGCAGGGGGTTACAGTGGTGGGGCAGGTGAGAAAGGGGGTACATTGATGGGGCAGATGAGAAAGGGGGTACATTGGTGGGGCAGATGAGAAAGGGGGTACATTGGTGGGGCAGATGAGCAGGGTGGTACAGTGGTGGGGCAGATGAGCAGGGGGTTACAATGGTGGGGCAGATGAGCAATCTTGTTGAGGATCTTATCCTTCAAAATTCCCTTATATTTCTTAAAAATTGTCTCAACCTCCCTATATTGGGAGTAGTAGTTGCTAATGAACCCCCATTCATGTTTCTCATCCTTAGGTTTTGTTCTCTCCATTAAGCAAGTTTCCTGTAATCCTGAACTAACTTCTTGGATTGCCTTATCTAGCTGTTGGGGACTATATCCCTTTTCAATAAACCTATTTTTAATTATTTGTGATTGGGACCAAAAGTCCACATCCAAGAAGCAGTTTCTCCTAATACGCATAAACTGCCCCTTTGGGATATCCCTCAGCCATAATGGATGGTGGCCACTGCTCATGAGGAGATAACTATTGCGATCAGTTGGTTTAAAATAAACCTTTGTATTAGGTTGGTTATTTTGTTTCATGATGGTTATATCTAGGTAGGTAGTTAACCTGTTTATTACGCCAATGGTACTCTAATTTTATGTTGTTGTAATTAATATTCCATGTCCATTTTTAATTCCAACACCTCACATGGTAAAGATTTGGCAATGGGTTTCTTGTAGACAAATTATCAATTATATGATTCCAGATCTTTTGTTTTTTTTTAAATATTCTCTCTTTTATTATTGTAATTAGAAAAAACACACAAACAAATACACAGTAAATAACACATTTCTATGTTTCAGTTACATTCTTGCATTGTTTCATTTGATTTGTGTTCCCCATATCCCCTATCCCCTCCCCAAAAGAAAAAAAAAAACATAATCACCCTAATCAATCACCCTTCTCTCTCCCTTCCAACCCCCCCCCCATGTCCCACCTTTTTTTGGTCCCATTAGGCATCCAACATAGTCATATATCCGAGAGATTTTTTAAACTTCAACTTCAACCATTTCACCCATAAAGCGCGATACATCTAGTGAGTCATCTGCTGTGTGCATTGTTTCCTCTATAAATCTCAACCAATCCACCTTTGCTACCCCTCTGTTTGGGGCTCCTTGGGTTCTCCATAATCTCGGGATAAGACCTTTTGCTGCGTTTAATAGGTGTGGGACTAAGGTATTCCTATACCGAGTGACCGTTTCTCTCGTGTCATGAAATAGACATTTCCAGTGGTCTAGTTGAATGCATTCTCCCGTTATTTGATAAATTGCTCCTATAATTCCCTACCAGTAAGGCTGTATCTTTACGCATTCCCACCACAGGTGCGCAAAGGTCCCTGGAGCGTCACAACCCCTCCAACATGTTGGGGGGCCATCCGCTCCGATCCTATGTGCCCTCTGTGGGGTCACATACCATCTTGCCAATAGTTTATAGCACATCTCCATTGTCTTAATGTCCCTTGAGGAAAAACAGGCTAATCTTAAGATCTTCCTCCTGTGTTCCTCATCTCTGAGGGTTCCTATTTCCTGCTCCCATTCTCCCATTTTCCCATATAAATTGGGTACTCGGGCTCTACTTCTTTTACCAGTATTTTATATATCTTAGATATACTTTGGTTTAAACACAAAGGAGAGCAGAGTAGTTTCTCTGTTAGCCTCATATAACCTTTTCCCCGCAGTGGTTGCGGTAGTGATTGTGTAAAATGCTGTAATTGTGTATACCTCCATCTATCTAATGCCATATTTCCCCATTTTTGTGTAATTTCCGTATACGTGTATATTCTATTCCTTTTCATCACATCCTGCAATAACATTTCCTCTTTTTTTTGCTCATCTAGTAAAGTATAGATGTTCCTCTTTCCCTGGCTTAACATAATTTGTGCCTAATATAGAAATTAACAGTGCATTGTGTTCCCAGTGATACTGTCTGCCTAATCCGTCCCATATCCTAAAAGTGTTCCTAGTGAGTGGGTTTATGCTACTAGCTAAATCTCGGTGTAGCCGTGGTATCCATACCTTCTTCCCTAAATCAACTTTACTTTGTGACATCTCTAAGTTTACCCAACTTTTCCCTTCCTTATTGTGCATCCATTCTGCTATCCGAGAGATAGAAATTGCCTGATAATATTTCTTAAAGTCAGGAGCTGCTAGCCCCCCTGTCTTTTTTTCCTTCACTAAAGTTGCATATGAAATCCTGGGAAGTTTGTGTGCCCATATATATTTTAATACCATAGATCTTAAAGTGGAGTTCCACCCAGGGCCGATCCTAGGGTCACCAGGGCCTGGGTGCAGAAATATTTCTGGCGCCCCCACATGGGCGTGGTCATCTTACCAACTCCTCCCCTTTACAAATGTTTCTATGGCAACGACTCAAACACAGAGATGCTCCCCTAAGAAGTCTTTGTTAATAAAAAAAATACAGGAATAGCATACACTAATGGGACCTGGAGGGGAGTCTCTCTGATGCACACAAAGAGGGCTTCTGTTAGAGAGTCTGTTAGAAAGAGCCCCCAGACATAGTACAGGAGATGGTCAGAGACTGCAATCATGGTACAGGAGATGATCAGAGACTGCAGACAAAGTACAGGAGATGGTCAGAGACTGCAATCATGGTACAGGAGATGATCAGAGACTGCAGACATAATACAGGAGATGATCAGAGACTGCAGACATACTACAGGAGATGATCAGAGACTGCAGACATACTACAGGAGATGATCAGAGACTGCAGACATACTACAGGAGATGATCAGAGACTGCAGACATAATACAAGAGATGATCAGAGACTGCAGACATAGTACAGGAGATGGTCAGAGACTGCAGATATTGTACAGGAGATGGTCAGAGACTGCAGACATAATACAAGAGATGATCAGAGACTGCAGACATAGTACAGGAGATGGTCAGGGACTGCAGACATGATACAGGAGATGGTCAGAGACTGTAGTTATGATACAAGAGACAGTCAGAGACTGCAATCATAGAACAGGAGATGGTCAGAGACTGCAGACATAGTACAGGAGATGGTCAGAGACTGCAGACATAGTACAGGAGATGGTCAGAGACTGCAGACATAGTACAGGAGATGGTCAGAGACTGCAGACATAGTACAGGAGATGGTCAGAGACTGCAGACATGTTACAAGAGATGGTCAGAGATTGTAGTTATGATACAAGATACAGTCAGAGACTGCAATCATAGAACAGGAGATGATCAGAGACTGCAGACATAGTACATGAGATGGTCAGAGACTGAAGACATAGTATAGGAGATGGTCAGAGACTGCAAACATAGTACAGGAGATGGTCAGAGACTGCAGACATAGTACAGGAGATGGTCAGAGACTGCAAACATAGTACAGGAGATGGTCAGAGACTGCAAACATAGTACAGGAGATGGTCAGAGACTGCAGACATAGTACAGGAGATGGTCAGAGACTGCAGACATAGTACAGGAGATGCCCAGAGACTTCAGACATAGTACTTCCTAGATTGTAAGCTCTAATGAGCAGGGCCCTCTGATTCCTCCTGTATTGAATTGTATTGCACTTGTATTGTCTGCCCTAATGTTGTAAAGCGCTGCGTAAACTGTCGGCGCTATATAAATCCTGTATAATAATAATAATAATCAGAGATTGCAGACATAGTACAGGCGATGGTCAGAGACTGCAGACATACTACAGGCGATGGTCAGAGACTGCAGACATAGTACAGAAGATAGCCAGAGACTGCAGAAATACTACAGGAGATGGTCAGAGACTGCAGACATAATACAGGAGATGATCAGAGACTGCAGACATAGTACAGGAGACAGCCAGAGACTGCAGACATAGTACAGGAGATGCTCAGAGATTGCAGACATAATACAGGAGATGGTCAGAGACTGCAGACATAATACAGGAGATGGTCAGAGACTGCAGACATAGTACAGGAGATAGCCAGAGACTGCAGAAATACTACAGGAGATGGTCAGAGACTGCAGACATAGTACAGGAAATGGTCAGAGACTGCAGACATAGTACAGGAGATGGTCATTGACTGCAGATATAATACAGGAGATGGTCAGAGACTGCAGTTCCTATGGACATTAGTACATAATGGCCGATCGGCCCTCTCACCTGACCCAGCGATACAGCAACGGTTCCTCTGATCAGGAGTCAGCTCACTCTGAATTGCCCATGGTGACTCCACTGGGTAGCACCCAGATCTGTATTCCTGCAATGACTCCATTCCTTTCTCTGCCAGGGATGGCGCTAGGCTGTGTGGCTTTCCCTCTGGTGGCGCAGGGCAGCGGGGTTCTCTCTCTGATGGTGTTCCCTCAGCACTGTCCTCTCCCTCTGGAGTCCTGGGTGTACTTCCCTGAAAGCTTTCCTGGGCTCCTGGTTCTCTCTCTCTTTCCCATTCAGCTGAGCATGCTGTGTGAGCTGCAGTTTCCGTGTTACAGTGGGGCTGCCAGTCCTCGGGGCTATATGTCCCACAATCCTCTTCTCTGCTCCTTTTTCTATTCTGTTTCCTCCCTGGTTGATATGAAGGCGGGGGAAGAAACAATAGTGGGCAGCTGTGCTGGCCAGCACCGCTCACTAGTACAGCAGCACGCAGGAGGAGAGGGAGGGGGGAAAGGAGAGCCCGCAGCTGCATTGGCTTCACTAGGGTTGGGGTCACCCCCCCTTCCACCAACTATAGTTGCCCCTCAGTACAGACCCCCCCTCCACTACATATAGACCCCCCTCCGGCAGTGCAGAACCCGCACTAAGAATAAACCCCTCCCTCAGTACAGACCTTACTCAGTACAGATCCCCCCCAGGGTAACCCCCCCTCCATTAGTACAGACCCCCCCAGGACAGATCTCCCTCTCCATTAGTACAGACCCCACAGGACAAACCACCCCTCATTAGTACAGACCCCCATTAGTACAGACCCCCACAGGACAAACCACCCCTCCATTAGTACAGACCCCCATTAGTACAGACCCCCCCTCCATTAGTACAGACCCCCCCATTAGTACAGACCCCCACAGGACAAACCACCCCTCCATTAGTACAGACCCCCCATTAGTACAGACCCCCCTCCATTAGTACAGACCCCCCAGGATAGACCCCCTCTCCATTAGTACAGACCCCCTCTCCATTAGTACAGACCCCCCATCCATTAGTACAGACCCCCCCTCCATTAGTACAGACCCCCCAGGACAGACCCCCTCTCCATTAGTACAGACCCCCCCTCCATTAGTACAGACCCCCCAGGACAGACCCCCGTCCGTTAGTACAGACCCCCCCTCAGGACAAACCTCCCCCCTCCATTAGTACAGACCTCCCGACAAACCACCCCCCCATTAGTACAGACCCCCCCTCAGGACAAACTACCCCCTTCCATTAGTACAAACCCCCCCCACACAAACCACCCCCCTCCATTAGTACAGACCCCCCATAAACCACCCCCCCATTAGTACAGACCCCCCCTCAGGACAAACCTCCCCGCTCCATTAGTACAGACCCCCCTCAGGACAAACCACCCCCCTCCATTAGTACAGATCACCCCCACCAACCCACCCCCCCCTCCATTAGTACAGAGTAGACCCCCCCCCAAAAAACCACCCCCCTCCATTAGTACAGACTCCCCCTCCATAAGTACAGACCCCCCTCAGGACAAACCCCCCCCCTCCATTAGTACAGACCCCCCGATAAACTAACCCCCCATTAGTACAGACCCCCTTCAGGACAAACTACCCCCCCCTCCATTAGTACAGACCCCCCCCACAAACCCCCCCCTCCTCTATTGGTACAGACTCCCCCCCACAAACCCCCCTTCCTCTATTAGTACAGACTCCCCCCCACAAACCCCCCCCTCCTCTATTAGTAGTACTAATAGAGGAGGGGGGGAGTCTGTACCAATAGAGGAGGGGGGGTTTGTGGGGGGAGTCTGTACTAATTTAGTACAGACTCCCCCCCACAAACCCCCCCCTCCTCTATTAGTACAGACACCCCCCCTCCTCTATTAGTACAGACTCCCCCCCACAAACCCCCCCTCCTCTATTAGTACAGACTCCCCGAGTCCCCCACAGACCCCCCCAGGACAAACCCCACCCGGGCGTGCAGCCGCGCCACCCAGGTGGAGAAGATCGTGACGGAGAGGAGAAAAATAAATGACAGGCACTGTACGCCGCGCCGGACCCGCCCCGCCCCCAACGACGTCACTGCGCGGGTCTCTCTCCGAACAGAGAGAGCCGCTCCGATCTCCTCTGACAGGAGGATGGAGCGGGCGGGGACGGACTTAAGCAGGAAACACAGCGGCGGCGGAGAGAGCGGCCTGTGGACACCAAGAAGAGGAGGAGGAGGGAGGGGAGCACTCTGGCGCTTGAGCGCCCCCACCTCTGTGGCGCCTGGGTGAACTGCACCCCGTGCACCCGCCTAGGATCGGCCCTGGTTCCACCCACTTTTACAACTCTTCAGCATCCCTCATTAAACTGTGCACTGTAAACGAATTGGATTTTTTTTTCTCAGCACCTACTGTATATCTGCTGTATTCATTTATCACTTCCTCCTCCCTGGCCGTGGCCCATCGCATCATTTCCTGTTTGCAATGCCTTCTGAGAAGGGGCGGCAACTTCCAATGACACTGCCGTTGCTATGGAAACCTGACCTGAAACCTATACTGAAACCTAAACCTACACTGCTTGTCCTGGACTGAGTATGTGCGAGATCTGCAAGGATGAGATCCAGGAAGAAATACAGTCTGGCTTCAGATGCCCACACTTAAGATGGCCACGGCCTGCTGTAAGTTTATAAAATAACAAACTACTACTACTGTACTATTGTACCCAAACAAAATGTGTATAATTTTTTTCTCACAAACAGAGCTTTCTTTTGGTGGTATTAATCACCACTGGGTTAATATTTTTTGCAATATAAGCGAAAAAAGAGAGAAATCTTTGAAAAAAAAACACTTTTTTTAGCTTCTATTGTAAAATTTTGCAAATAAGTCTTTTTTCTTCATAAATTTGGGCCAAAATGCATACTGTTACATATCTTTAGTAAAATAACCCAAATTAGTGGATATTATTTGGTTTCTGTGAAAGTTATAGAGTCTACATGCTATGGTGGCAAATCACTGAAAATGATCACACCTGATGTACTGAAGGCCTATCTCATTTCTTGAGACCCTAACAAGCCAGTGAAGTACAATACCCCCCAAATTACCCTTTTTGGAAGCAGACATTCCAAGGTATTTAGTAAGAGGCATGGTGAGTTTTTTGAAGTTGTAATTTTTTCCCACAATTCTTGGGAATATTATTATTATTATTATTTTTACACAAAATTGTAATAATAACAAGTTATTTCTCTCACACAGCACATGCATACTTGCAATGACACCCCAAAATACATTCTGCTACTCCTGAGTATAGTGATACCACATGTATGAGTCTTTTACACAGCCTGGCCACAAACAGAGGTCCAACTCCAAGTAGCACCGTAAGGCGTCTACAAGCATAATTTGTACATCTCATTTGATCACAACCTATCACACTTTTGAAGGCCCCCTGGAGCACGAGGTCATGGAAACGCCCACAAAATGATCCCATTTTGGAAAGCCAACACCTTAACGTATAATCTATCAGGTATAATGAGTGTTTGAATGGTTCATTTTTTTCCAGAAGTTTTTGGAATATGTGGGAAAAAAATGAAAATGCAGTTGTCCATTTATAAGACATTTCTAACACACAGCATGTACATAGCAAAAAGAACACCCCAAAATACATTCTGCTATTCCTCCTGAGTATGGTGATACCATATGTGTGAGACTTTTACACAGCCTGGCCACATACAGAGGCCCAACATAAATTACACACATAAATTCCTTCAACTGATCACATTGTTGAAGGCCCTTCATATTTCTAACACATAGCATGTAGTGTGCATACCAATTACAACCGAAATACATTCTGCTGAGGAAAGGGTAAAGAAAAGATTATCTGCGGTTTTAGTAGTGCAGTGGTCCAGAGGAGAGCATCGGTCCAGGCAGCAGGCAGGAATACTGTCCATAGTCGTTACAGGTAGAGATGTCAGCACAGCCACAGCATTGGTCCAGATAACAGGCCAAGGATGTGGTCAGCAGCAGCAAAAGGATTGTCCATGCAGCAGTCAGGACTACTGTCCATAGTTAGTACATGCAGCAGGCAGAGATATGGTCAGTACAGCCAAAGTATTTGTCCAGGGAGCAGGCAGGACCCATCAAGCTTAGGGCATCGATCAGGAAAGAATGGGACAGGGGTAGAGGCTTCTCCCACCCAAATCGCTTTGAAGCCTCCGGACAACCAGACCCTGTTCTGGGAACACAGAAAACCAAAAACTGTTTTTCTCAACTCAGAACACTATTTTGGAGCCCCTCACATATGTGAGACCCCTGTGTAGCAGGGCGAAAGATCAGTGCAAGGGGCAGGCAAAAACATGGTCAACAGGCCGAGGTCAATGGAGGTAAAAGGCAGAAATACAGTAGGCAGAGGCATAGTCGATACAGGCCAGGATCAGTTCACGTGAAAGGCAGAAACATGGCGGATAAACAATGCAGACAGCAGGCAGAGGCATAGTCGATTCAGTCCAGGGTCAGTTAACGTGAAAGGCAGAAATATGACGGATAAACAATGCAGATGGCAGGCAGAGGCATAGTCGAGAAACAGGCCAGGGTCAGTTCACATGGAAGACAATGATATGGTTAGTTGAGGCACCAGGGAAATATTCAGGACATAAATTGAAAACGGGGGAAATGGCAGTCTATTAGAAATATGGGCTAATAATTTACAAGCATGTGATAGTGTTTGAAGCATTCTCCGATGCAAAGGCCAGGTTGGGAGGGACATTGGGGACAATGGAAACTGGTGTCTTTCCTAACTCCTCTTTTGGTGCACACCCGACATTTTTTTTGGCGTCCTCTTCTGGATCCTGATGGTGGAATATGGTCAGGACAATGGCGCTCATGTAGTCTGCTGACACAATCAGAGCGAATGCTTTCGGGGGGATACTTGCTGATAGATCAGGACACTGTCTTCAATAAACTTTATGAAGGTGGTGGGTGTTTCCATCGATTTTTGGTAGATTATGAAAGAATTATACATGGCCAAATAAAAAAAGTAAATTGAAACTTTTGTACCAAAAGAGGGATTTTCGGGTTGAAACTGCAACATTTGATCATTTAAATCCACCCCACCCCACCCCCCCACCCCCCATAAATTGATTGTACTCAAGAATACAGGAAGGCTTTCGAATGGGACCGCGTCT
This sequence comes from Aquarana catesbeiana, assembly GCF_042186555.1. NCBI lineage: Eukaryota > Metazoa > Chordata > Amphibia > Anura > Ranidae > Aquarana > Aquarana catesbeiana. The sequence continues at coordinate 122,711,037 of NC_133329.1, read as the reverse complement.
TCTGTGAAGTTCCACCGAGGTGTCATCATGGATGGTGGACATGATGTACACATCTTTCCTATCCCTCCACTTCACAGCCAACACTTCTTCGTTCCTCAAGCTTGCCGATTTCCCCCCTTTGTAGCCTTGTGGTGACTAGACTCTGTGGGAAGCCCTTTCTGTTTTACCTTGCTGTACCGCAGGCCAAAGTTTTTTTTAGGTATAGGTGGCGGAAAAGGGGCAAACTAGTATAGTAGTTGTCCATGTATATATGATACCCCTTTTGGAGGAGTGGGCATGCCAACTCCCAAACAATTTTCCCCCTTATTCTCATGTATGATGGACACTCAGGGGGCTGGAGCTGGGAGTCTCTGCCTTCATACACGCGGAATTAGTGCACGTATCCGGTGGAGCTTTCACAAAGCTTGTTGAGCTTCAAGCTGTACCTCGCCCTCTTACTGGGGATATATTGCTTGATTCCCAGCTGACCTGTGAAATGGACCAGGGATTCGTTCACAGAGATGTTCTTGTCAGGGATATAAAGTTCGGCAAATCTCTTGGAAAAAAAATCAATTAGGGGGCGAATTTTATATAATTTATCAAAGTTTGGGGTATTTCGAGGAGGGCACTGTGAGTTATCGCTGAAATGCAAGAAGCGCATTATAATTTCATATCGGGACCTGGACATAACAGAGGAAAAAATTGGCATGTGGTGGATAGGGTTGGTCTACCAATATTTATGCACTTCATTTTTTTTTGTAAGCCCCATATTGAGCGTTAGGCCTAAAAACAATTTAAGCTCCGCCACTGTTAGGGGTCTCCATTCAAAAGGGCGGGCATAGCTTGAGCTGGGGTTGTTTTCAATAAATTGTTGGGCAAAAAAGATTGGTTTGGTCCACGATGTCTTGAACTAATTCGACAGGGAAAAATAAATTTTAAAAATCAATTTGGGAAAAACCTTCAGTGTGGACCTGCACACCTGGCTGTGCTGTGAAAGCAGGGATCGTGGCTGACCCTGTGCTAGAAGGCAGCCACAATGGGTTTGCCAAGGCATCTGGTAGCTGGGTTTGGGCCCTAATTCTTTGGCATGCAATTCTGGGACTTTCATTCTGGGGTCTAGCAGCGCTTGTACTGGGCCTCTCCTCCTGGGGTCTAGCGCCGTTGGCACTGCTAGTAGTTGCCTGGTGTTCAGACCGTCGTCTTTTTGGACGGACTGCTTCCTCCTCTGATTCAGATCCTGATGTGCTGCTTTCGACGGGTTCATATTCTGAACCAGAATCGGAATCAGAACTGTAACTGGGCGGTGAGAGCTCCCCGTTGCTCTCATCGGTCAGACTCAGTATTTGGTATGCCTCTTCTGGCGTGTATACCTTTCTGGACATGGCTGTATGATGGTGACACTGATGGGCTGCACGTCAGGGACTAATGGGCTGAATATCAGGGACTAATGGGCTGCACCTTGGTAGTAATTGGCTGCAGGCAGGTACTCTGATGGGCTCACGGAACAGGTACACTGATGGGCTCACGGAACAGGTACACTGATGGGCTCACAGGACAGGTACTCAGATGGGATATGGAAGGTTAATGAGTGGGTGTGGCGCTGTCCTAGGTATTAAGACTAATGGATACCATATGAATCGCATATGAACCAAATAACCATATGAATGGTGATCCACTATGAGTGAGGATGGGAAAAAAAAAGGGGGGGGGATGGGAAAAGGGGTAAAAGGGTAGGGAGAATATTCAGTTGGTGACGTCCAAAGTGACTGTGCTACATATAAAGTTGCAAAACCACATATAATACGTGACTTGTTCACAGTGCAAAGGAATTATTTAACATAGAAAAATAAAAATTATCAAACATTGGTGATGAACTGAATAAGATAATTTAAATCATGACTAGTGCTCAGTGCAACATAAGTGGTATTAAACAATCTTGGTAAAGTTCTTGGTGTTTCTTTAATCCTAGGCAGGTGTATTCATACATGCATCCACTGCCTGTGTTAGTTTTAGTGACCGGGTGCTCGTGTCTTGTCTTGTGATCATGCAGACACTCACCAGCTTCTTTAACCCCTGCGGGGGTAACACGCAGTCACAGTGTATGCCACTGTGCGGCAGTCCCCAGGCAATTTCAGCTTCTTTAACCCCTGCGGGGGTAACACGCAGTCACAGTGTATGCCACTGTGCGGCAGTCCCCAGGCAATTTTTTGCTTTGCTTTCTCATATATACCTTCCATTTACCATTTCGTTTTCTCCACTTCGGTGGAAATTACGTTTGTGGAGGCAGCAGTCCATCACTTTAATTTAATCTCTTTTATTTTAATCTCCTTTATTTCAACCTTTTTTTCCGTTGTGCGGATACACCATCTATATCCTGTTACTCAGATGGGATGACAGGTACTTTGATGGGATGGATGGACAGGTACTCTGATGAGCTCAGACAGGTACTGATGGCAGGTTCTCTGACGGGTACTAATGGCAGGTTTTCTGACGGGTACTGATGGCAGGTACTCTGACAGGTACTGATGGCAGGTACTCTGATGGATACTGATGGCAGGTACTGTGATGGGTACTGATGGCAGGTACTCTGAGAGGTACTGATGGCAGGTACTCTGACGGGTACTGATGGCAGCTACTGACAGGTACTCTGACGGGTACTGATGACAGGTACTCTGACGGGTACTGATGGCAGGTACTGATGACAGGTACTCTGACGGGTACTGATGGCAGGTACTCTGACGGGTACTGATCGCAGGTATTGATGACAGGTATTCTGACGGTTACTGATGGCAGGTACTCTGACGGGTACTGATGACAAGTACTCTGACAGGTACTGATGGCAGGTACTCTTATGGGTACTGATGGCAGATACTCTGATGGGTACTGATGGCAGGTACTCTGATGAGTACTGAAGGCAGGTACTGAAGACAGGTACTGTGATGGCTACTGATAGGTACTCTGACAGGTACTGATGGCAGGTACTCTGACGGGTACTGATGGCAGGTACTGATGACAGGTACTGTGACGGGTACTGATGGCAGGTACTCTGACGGGTACTGATCGCAGGTATTGATGACAGGTACTCTGACGGGTACTGATGGCAGGTACTCTGACGGGTACTGATCTCAGGTATTGATGACAGGTATTCTGACGGTTACTGATGGCAGGTACTCTGACGGGTACTGATGACAAGTACTCTGACAGGTACTGATGGCAGGTACTCTTATGGGTACTGATGGCAGATACTCTGATGGGTACTGATGGCAGGTACTCTGATGAGTACTGAAGGCAGGTACTAAAGAGAGGTACTGTGATGGCTACTGATAGGTACTCTGACGGGTACTGATGGCAGGTACTGATGACAGGTACTGTGATGGGTACTGATGGCAGGTACTCTGACAGGTACTGATCGCAGGTACTCTGATGGGCTCACGGGACAGGTACTCAGATGGGATGACAGGTAATCTGACTGGATGGATGGACAGGTACACTGATGAGCTCAGACAGGTACAGATGGCAGGTACTCTGACGGGTACTGATGACAGGTACTCTGACAGGTACTGATGGCAGGTACTCTGACAGGTACTGATCGCAGGTACTCTGATGGGCTCACAGGACAGGTACTCAGATGGGATGACAGGTACTCTGACTGGATGGATGGACAGGTACACTGATTAGCTCAGACAGGTACAGATGGCAGGTACTCTGACGGGTACTGATGGCAGGTACTGAAGGTACTCTGATGGGTACTGATTACAGGTACTCTGACGGGTACTGATGGCAGGTACTGATGACAGGGACTCTGATGGCAGGTACTGATGACAGGTACTCTGACGACTACTGATCGCAGGTACTGATGACAGGTACTCTGACGGGTACTGATGACAAGTACTCTGACAGGTACTGATGGCAGGTACTCTGATGGGTACTGATGGCAGGTACTCTGATGAGTACTAACAGTAACAAAATAATGGCCACCGCCCACACCCATAACTGGCCTTCAAAGTAAGGAGCACATGGAGGGCATATACATGCAAAAAAAAGACAATTCCATAGCTCAACTCACCAACCAGTCTGCTGACCAACCAAATTAACGTATGTTAAAAGCAGGGGTTTAGTTAGCACACATTTGCAAACGCATGTGAAAGCTGCAAGGCCTCGTACTCTGATGAGTACTGAAGGCAGGTACTGATGGCAGGTACTCTGACGGGTACTGATGACGGGTACTGATGACAGGTACTCTGACAGGTACTGATGGCAGGTACTCTGACGGGTACTGATCGCAGGTACTGATGACAGGTACTCTGCGGGTACTGATGACAGGTACTCTGACGGGTACTGATGGCAGGTACTGATGACAGGTACTCTGACAGGTACTGATGGCAGGTACTCTGACGGGTACTGGTGGCAGCTACTGACAGGTACTCTGATGGGTACTGATGACAGGTACTCTGATGGGTACTGATGGCAGGTACTCTGATGGGTACTGATGACAAGTACTCTGACAGGTACTGATAGCAGGTACTCTGATGGGTACTGATGGCAGGTACTCTGATGGGTACTGATGGCAGGTACTCTGACGGGTACTGATGGCAGGTACTGATGACAGGTACTCTGACGGGTACTGATGGCAGGTACTGATGACAGGTACTCTGACAGGTACTGATGGCAAGTACTCTGACGGGTACTGATCGCAGGTACTGATAACAGGTACTCTGACGGGTACTGATGACAGGTACTCTGACGGGTACTGATGGCAGGTACTGATGACAGGTACTCTGATGGGTACTGATGGCAGGTACTGATGACAGGTACTCTGACGGGTACTGATCGCAGGTACTGATGACAGGTACTCTGACAGGTACTGATGGCAGGTACTCTGACGGGTACTGGTGGCAGCTACTGACAGGTACTCTGACGGGTACTGATGACAAGTACTCTGACAGGTACTGATAGCGGGTACTCTGATGGGTACTGATGGCAGGTACTCTGATGGGTACTGATGACAAGTACGCTGACAGGTACTGATGGCAGCTACTGACAAGTACTCTGACGGGGTACTGATGGCAGGTACTGATGACAGGTACTCTGACAGGTACTGATGGCAGGTACTCTGACGGGTACTGATCGCAGGTACTGATGACAGGTACTCTGACGGGTACTGATGACAGGTATTCTGACGGGTACTGATGGCAGGTACTCTGACGGGTACTGATGACAAGTACTCTGACAGGTACTGATGGCAGGTACTCTGATGGGTACTGATGGCAGATACTCTGATGGGTACTGATGGCGGGTACTCTGATGAGTACTGAAGGCAGGTATTGAAGACAGGTACTGTGATGGCTACTGATAGGTACTCTGACAGGTACTGATGGCAGGTACTCTGACGGGTACTGATGGCAGGTACTGATGACAGGTATTGATGGCAGGTACTTTGATGGGTACTGATGGCAAGTACTCTGATGAGTACTGATGGCAGGTACTGATGGCAGGTACTGATGACAGGTACTGTGACGGGTACTGATGGCAGGTACTCTGACGGGTACTGATGGCAGCTACTGACAGGTACTCTGACGGGTACTGATGACAGGTACTCTGACGGGTACTGATGGCAGGTACTCTGACAGGTACTGATGGCAGGTACTCTGACGGGTACTGATGGCAGCTACTGACAGGTACTCTGACGGGTACTGATCGCAGGTACTGATGACAGGTACTCTGACGGGTACTGATGACAGGTACTGATCGCAGGTACTGATGACAGGTACTCTGACGGGTACTGATGACAGGTACTCTGACGGGTACTGTTGGCAGGTACTGATGACAGGTACTCTGACAGGTACTGATGGCAGGTACTCTGACGGGTACTGATCGCAGGTACTGATGACAGGTACTCTGACAGGTACTGATGGCAGGTAATCTGACGGGTACTGGTGGCAGCTACTGACAGGTACTCTGACGGGTACTGAGGACAAGTACTCTGACAGGTACTGATAGCAGGTACTCTGATGGGTACTGATGGCAGGTACTCTGATGGGTACTGATGGCAGGTACTCTGACGGGTACTGATGGCAGCTACTGACAAGTATTCTGACGGGTACTGATGGCAGGTACTGATGACAGGTACTCTGACAGGTACTGATGGCAGGTACTCTGACGGGTACTGATCGCAGGTACTGATGGCAGGTACTCTGATGGGTACTGATGGCAGGTACTTTGACGGGTACTGATGGCAGCTACTGACAAGTACTCTGACGGGTACTGATGGCAGGTACTGATGACAGGTACTCTGACAGGTACTGATGGCAGGTACTCTGACGGGTACTGATCGCAGGTACTGATGACGGGTACTGATCGCAGGTACTGATGACAGGTACTCTGACGGGTACTGATGGCAGGTACTCTGACGGGTACTCATGGCAGCTACTGACAGGTACTCTGACGGGTACTGATGGCAGGTACTCTGACAGGTACTGATGGCAGGTACTCTGACGGGTACTGATGGCAGCTACTGACAGGTACTCTGACGGGTACTGATGACAGGTACTCTGATGGGTACTGATGGCAGGTACTGATGACAGGTACTCTTACAGGTACTGATGGCAGGTACTCTGATGGGTACTGATCGCAGGTACTGATGACAGGTACTCTGACGAGTACTGATGACAGGTATTCTGACGGGTACTGATGGCAAGTACTCTGACAGGTACTGATGGCAGGTACTCTGATGGGTACTGATGGCAGGTACTCTGATGAGTACTAACAGTAACAAAATAATGGCCACCGCCCACACCCATAACTGGCCTTCACAGTAAGGAGCACATGGAGGGCATATACATGCAAGAAAAAGACAATTCCATAGCTCAACTCACCAACCAGTCTGCTGACCAACCAAATTAACCTGTCTAACCGTATGTTAAAAGCAGGGGTTTAGTTAGCACACATTTGCAAACGCATGTGAAAGCTGCAAGGCCTCGTACTCTGACGGGTACTGATGACAGGTACTGATGGCAGGTACTCTGACGGGTACTGATCGCAGGTACTGATGACAGGTACTCTGCGGGTACTGATGACAGGTACTCTGACAGGGACTGATGGCAGGTACTTTGACGGGTACTGATGGCAGGTACTCTGATGGGTACTGATGACAAGTACTCTGACAGGTACTGATAGCAGGTACTCTGATGGGTACTGATGGCAGGTACTCTGATGGGTACTGATGGCAGGTACTCTGATGAGTACTAACAGTAACAAAATAATGGCCACCGCCCACACCCATAACTGGCCTTCACAGTAAGGAGCACATGGAGGGCATATACATGCAAGAAAAAGACAATTCCATAGCTCAACTCACCAACCAGTCTGCTGACCAACCAAATTAACCTGTCTAACCGTATGTTAAAAGCAGGGGTTTAGTTAGCACACATTTGCAAACGCATGTGAAAGCTGCAAGGCCTCGTACTCTGACGGGTACTGATGACAGGTACTGATGGCAGGTACTCTGACGGGTACTGATCGCAGGTACTGATGACAGGTACTCTGCGGGTACTGATGACAGGTACTCTGACAGGGACTGATGGCAGGTACTTTGACGGGTACTGATGGCAGGTACTCTGATGGGTACTGATGACAAGTACTCTGACAGGTACTGATAGCAGGTACTCTGACGGGTACTGATGACAGGTACTCTGATGGGTACTGATGGCAGGTACTGATGACAGGTACTCTTACAGGTACTGATGGCAGGTACTCCGACGGGTACTGATCGCAGGTACTGATGACAGGTACTCTGACGAGTACTGATGACAGGTATTCTGACGGGTACTGATGGCAAGTACTCTGACAGGTACTGATGGCAGGTACTCTGATGGGTACTGATGGCAGGTACTCTGATGAGTACTAACAGTAACAAAATAATGGCCACCGCCCACACCCATAACTGGCCTTCACAGTAAGGAGCACATGGAGGGCATATACATGCAAGAAAAAGACAATTCCATAGCTCAACTCACCAACCAGTCTGCTGACCAACCAAATTAACCTGTCTAACCGTATGTTAAAAGCAGGGGTTTAGTTAGCACACATTTGCAAACGCATGTGAAAGCTGCAAGGCCTCGTACTCTGACGGGTACTGATGACAGGTACTGATGGCAGGTACTCTGACGGGTACTGATCGCAGGTACTGATAGGTACTCTGCGGGTACTGATGACAGGTACTCTGACAGGGACTGATGGCAGGTACTTTGACGGGTACTGATGGTAGGTACTCTGATGGGTACTGATGACAAGTACTCTGACAGGTACTGATAGCAGGTACTCTGATGGGTACTGATGGCAGGTACTCTGATGGGTACTGATGGCAGGTACTCTGACAGGTACTGATGGCAGGTACTCTGACGGGTACTGGTGGCAGCTACTGACAGGTACTCTGACGGGTACTGATGACAAGTACTCTGACGGGTACTGATGGCAGCTACTCTGATGGGTACTGATGACAAGTACTCTGACAGGTACTGATGGCAGGTACTCTGATGGGTACTGATGGCAGGTACTCTGACGGGTACTGATGGCAGGTACTCTGACAGGTACTGATGGCAGGTACTCTGACGGGTACTGATGGCAGCTACTGACAGGTACTCTGACGGGTACTGATGACAGGTACTCTGACGGGTACTGATGGCAGGTACTGATGGCAGGTACTCTGACGGGTACTGATCGCAGGTACTGATGACAGGTACTCTGCGGGTACTGATGACAGGTATTCTGACGTGTACTGATGGCAGGTACTCTGACGGGTACTGATGACAAGTACTCTGACAGGTACTGATGGCAGGTACTCTGATGGGTACTGATGGCAGATACTCTGATGGGTACTGATGGCAGGTACTCTGATGAGTACTGAAGGCAGGTACTGAAGACAGGTACTGTGATGGCTACTGATAGGTACTCTGGCAGGTACTGATGACAGGTACTCTGACAGGTACTGATGACAGGTACTTTGACAGGTACTAATGGCAGGTACTCTGACGACTACTGATCGCAGGTACTGATGACAGGTACTCTGACAGGTACTGATGGCAGGTACTCTGATGGGTACTGATGGCAGGTACTCTGATGAGTACTGAAGGCAGGTACTAATGACAGGTACTGTGACGGCTACTGATGACAGGTACTCTGACGGGTACTGATGGCAGGTACTGATGACAGGTACTCTGACGGGTACTGATGGCAGGTACTCTGATGGGTACTGATCGCAGGTACTGATGACAGGTACTCTGACGGGTACTGATGACAGGTATTCTGACGGGTACTGATGGCAAGTACTCTGACAGGTACTGATGGCAGGTACTCTGATGGGTACTGATGGCAGGTACTCTGATGAGTACTAACAGTAACAAAATAATGGCCACCGCCCACACCCATAACTGGCCTTCACAGTAAGGAGCACATGGAGGGCATATACATGCAAGAAAAAGACAATTCCATAGCTCAACTCACCAACCAGTCTGCTGACCAACCAAATTAACCTGTCTAACCGTATGTTAAAAGCAGGGGTTTAGTTAGCACACATTTGCAAACGCATGTGAAAGCTGCAAGGCCTCGTACTCTGACGGGTACTGATGACAGGTAGTGATGGCAGGTACTCTGACGGGTACTGATCGCAGGTACTGATGACAGGTACTCTGCGGGTACTGATGACAGGTACTCTGACAGGGACTGATGGCAGGTACTTTGACGGGTACTGATGGCAGGTACTCTGATGGGTACTGATGACAAGTACTCTGACAGGTACTGATAGCAGGTACTCTGATGGGTACTGATGGCAGGTACTCTGATGGGTACTGATGGCAAGTACTCTGACAGGTACTGATGGCAGGTACTCTGACGGGTACTGGTGGCAGCTACTGACAGGTACTCTGACGGGTACTGATGACAGGTACTCTGACGGGTACTGATGGCAGGTACTCTGATGGGTACTGATGACAAGTACTCTGACAGGTACTGATGGCAGGTACTCTGATGGGTACTGATGGCAGGTACTCTGACGGGTACTGATGGCAGGTACTCTGACAGGTACTGATGGCAGGTACTCTGACGGGTACTGATGGCAGCTACTGACAGGTACTCTGACGGGTACTGATGACAGGTACTCTGACGGGTACTGATGGCAGGTACTGATGGCAGGTACTCTGTGGGTACTGATGACAGGTATTCTGACGTGTACTGATGGCAGGTACTCTGACGGGTACTGATGACAAGTACTCTGACAGGTACTGATGGCAGGTACTCTGATGGGTACTGATGGCAGATACTCTGATGGGTACTGATGGCAGGTACTCTGATGAGTACTGAAGGCAGGTACTGAAGACAGGTACTGTGATGGCTACTGATAGGTACTCTGGCAGGTACTGATGACAGGTACTCTGACAGGTATTCTGACAGGTACTAATGGCAGGTACTCTGACGACTACTGATCGCAGGTACTGATGACAGGTACTCTGACAGGTACTGATGGCAGGTACTCTGATGGGTACTGATGGCAGGTACTCTGATGAGTACTGAAGGCAGGTACTGATGACAGGTACTGTGACGGCTACTGATGACAGGTACTCTGACGGGTACTGATGGCAGGTACTGATGACAGGTACTCTGATGGTTACTGATGGCAGGTACTCTGATGGGTACTGATGACAAGTACTCTGACAGGTACCGATAGCAGGTACTCTGATGGGTACTGATGGCAGGTACTCTGATGGGTACTGATGGCAGGTACTCTGACAGGTACTAATGACAGGTATTCTGATGGGTACTGATGGCAGGTACTCTGATGGGTACTGATGGCAGGTACTCTGATGAGTACTGAAGGCAGGTACTGATGACAGGTACTGTGACGGCTACTGATGACAGGTACTCTGACGGGTACTGATGGCAGGTACTGATGACAGGTACTCTGATGGGTACTGATGACAAGTACTCTGACAGGTACTGATAGCAGGTACTCTGATGGGTACTGATGGCAGGTACTCTGATGGGTACTGATGGCAGGTACTCTGACGGGTACTGATGGCAGGTACTCTGACGGGTACTAATGACAGGTATTCTGATGGGTACTGATGGCAGGTACTCTGATGGGTACTGATGGCAGGTACTCTGATGAGTACTGAAGGCAGGTACTGATGACAGGTACTGTGACGGCTACTGATGACAGGTACTCTGACGGGTACTGATGGCAGGTACTGATGACAGGTACTCTGATGGGTACTGATGACAAGTACTCTGACAGGTACTGATAGCAGGTACTCTGATGGGTACTGATGGCAGGTACTCTGATGGGTACTGATGGCAGGTACTCTGACGGGTACTGATGGCAGGTACTCTGACGGGTACTGATGGCAGGTACTCTGACAGGTACTGATGGCAGGTACTCTGACAGGTACTGATGCCAGCTACTGACAGGTACTCTGACGGGTACTGATGACGGGTACTGATAACAGGTACTGATGACAGGTACTCTGACAGGTACTGATGGCAGGTACTCTGATGGGTACTGATCGCAGGTACTGATGACAGGTACTCTGACGGGTACTGATGACAGGTACTCTGACGGGTACTGATGACAGGTATTCTGACGGGTACTGATGGCAGGTACTCTGATGAGTACTGAAGGCAGGTACTGATGACAGATACTGTGACGGCTACTGATGACAGGTACTCTGACAGGTACTGATGGCAGGTACTCTGACGGGTACTGAGGGCAGGTACTCTGATGGGTACTGATGACAAGTACTCTGACAGGTACTGAAGGCAGGTACTGACAGGTACTGTGACGGGTACTGATGGCAGGTACTTAATGACAGGTACTCTGACAGGTACTGATGGCAGGTACTCTGATGGGTACTGATGACAAGTACTCTGATGGGTGCTGATGACAGGTACTCTGATGGGTACTGATGGCAGGTGCTCTGATGGGTACTGATGACAAGTACTCTGATGGGTACTGATGGCAGGTACTATTTATTGGGGGGGCAATCTGGGCACAGTAAAATCACAGTAAAAGTGTAACTCACTGTTAGCTCGCTCTCCTCCTCACACTGGATCGGTGTGTGAGGAGAGGAGCCCAGCAACAGCCCTTACACTACGGTTTGTTTACATTTGTGACCGGCTGTGATTGGACGCAGCCGGTCACTGGTAAAGAGCCATTTCATTGGCTCTTTACCCTGATCGGGGCTGGGTTTTGTCCGAGGGACAAGCCTCAACCCCAATCGACGTGCTTCGTGCCCCCAGGGATGTGCACGAGCGGTGTGCATGCCGCTCTGCATAGTGACCGGCTGTGACTGGATACAGCCGGTCACGATGCTTTCTAGACTCCGCCACCCGCTCATCGGGAAACAGCGGTGTCCCGAGGGACACGCCGGATCCCCGATCACAGCTCTGCGGGCCCCCGGGGGACCCGCGGTAGCGGCGGAAAGCCGAGGACATTATATGACACCCGCCAAGGATGGGTGATCCCATCTGCGGACGTCATATGACAATAGCTGGGTATTGAAGTGGTTAGAAAAGAAAAACTGAAATATCACATGGTCCTAAGTATTCAGACCCTTTGCTGTGACACTCATATATTTAACTCAGGTGCTGTCCATTTCTTCTGATCATCCTTGAGATGGTTCTACACTTTCATTTGAGTCCAGCTGTGTTTGAGTATACTGATTGGACTTGATTAGGAAAGCCACACACCTGTCTATATAAGACCTTACAGCTCACAGTGCATGTCAGAGCAAATGAGAATCATGAGGTCAAAGGAACTGCCTGAAGAGCTCAGAGACAGAATTGTGGCAAGGCACAGATCTGCCCTAGGTTATAAAAAAAACTCTGCTGCACTTAAAGGGGTTGTAAAGGTATAAATTTTTTCACCTTAATGCATTCTATGCATTAAGGTGAAAAAACTTTTGACAATACCACCGCCCCCAGCCCCCCCGTTTTACTTACCTGACATCTCGAAACTCAGCCGCTCGCTCCCGATCTCCATTTAGCCACTCAGCCTGGTCGCTGATTGGCTATAGTGGATGGATTGAAAGCAGCGCAGCCATTGGCTCGCGCTGCTGTCAATCACATCCAATGACACGGCGCACCGGGGGGCGGGGCCGAGTGATACAGCGAGCGGCTATAGCCGCCGGCTGTATCACGGGAGCGCGCCTGCAATAACTAACCACCATGCGAGGGAGCTCGCATTAAGGTGGTTAGTGCTTGCGGGGAGGAGCTGAAACAGCCGCCGAGGGACCCCAGAAGAGCAGGTTCGGGGCCACTCTGTGCAGAACGAGCTGCACAGTGAAGGTAAGTATAACATGTTTGTTATTTAAAAAAAAAAAAAAATTACCTTTACAACCCCCTTTAAGGTTCCTAAGAGCACAGTGGCCTCCATAATCCTTAAATGGAAGACGTTTGGGATGACCAAAACCCTTCCTAGGGCTGGCCGTCCGGCCGAACTGAGCTATCGGGGGAGAAGAGCCTTGGTGAGAGAGGGAAAGAAGAACCCAAAGATCACTGTGGCTGAGCTCCAGAGATGCAGTCGGGAGATGGGAGAAAGTTGTAGAAAGTCAACCATCATCATCCACCAGTCGGGGCTCTATGGCAGAGTGGCCCGACGGAAGCCTCTCCTCAGTTCAAGACACATGAAAGCCCGCATGGAGTTTGCTAAAAAAACACCTGAAGGACTCCAGGATGGTGAGAAATAAGATTCTTTGGTCTGATGAGACCAAGATAGAACTTTTTGGCCTTAATTCTAAGTGGTATGTGTGGAGGAAACCAGGCACTTTTCATCAGCTGTCCAATACAGTCCCAACCGTGAAGCATGGTGGTGGCAGCATCATGCTGTGGGGGTGTTTCTCAGCTGCAGGGACAGGGCAACTGGTTGCAATTGAGGGAAAGATGAATGCGGCCAAGTATAGGGATATCCTGAACGAAAACCTTCTCCAGAGTGCTCAGGACCTCAGACTGGGCCGAAGGTTTACCTTCCAACAAGACAATGACCCTAAGCACACAGCTAAAATAACGAAGGAGTGGCTTCAAAATAACCCTGTGACTGTTCTTGAATGGCCCAGCCAGAGCCCTGACTTAAACCCAATTGAGCATCTCTGGAGAGACCTAAAAATGCCTGTCCACCAACGTTTACCATCCAACCTGACAGAACTGGAGAGGATCTGCAAGGAGGAATGGCAGAGGATCCCCAAATCCAGGTGTGAAAAACTTGTTGCATCTTTTCCAAAAGCTGTATTAGATCAAAATGGTGCTTCTACTAAATACTGAGCAAAGGGTCTGAATACTTAGGACCATGTGATATTTCAGATTTTCTTTTTTAATAAATCTGCAAAAATGTCAACAGTTCTGTGTTTTTCTGTCAATATGGGGTGCTGTGTGTACATTAATGAGGAAAAAAATGAACTTAAATGATTTAAGCAAATGGCTGCAATATAACAAAGAGTGAAACATTTAAGGGGGTCTGAATACTTTCCGTCCCCACTGTATATATATTCATTTTGGCAAGATGTTCATTTTCAATGCGTTTAGTCTGCCTATCCAGGAGAGGGGTTTATGTCGCAAATAGATCAGTTGTTCCTTATTCTTGTTGAGCATTGGGATATAATTAGCCTTGTACAGAGTCGCTAAGGATGCAGTTAACTTTATTCCCAAGTATCCTAGTTCCTCCCTGCACCATACAAATGGGAATTTAGGTTGGATTGCCTGCTGTTCTTCCCTTGGGGTAGTTATATTCAGAATTGCTGATTTATACATATTAATTTTAAAGTTTGTCAGCTTCCTGTATCGACCCCACTCCTCTAGCACACTTGGGATTGCTATTCTGGGATTGGAAATATAAAATAGCAGATCATCTGCGTATGCAGCCACCCATACTCCCTCTCCCCTACTCTCACTCCTCTGATATCCTTGCTTTTGCTGATCGCGGCTAACAGGGGTTCCATTGCTATTACGAACAGCATTGGAGAGAGGGGGCATCCCTACCTCGTCCCATTAAATAGTTAGAGGGGAGGGGATAGATTCCCATTTATTCTAATTTTAGCCGTTGGGTGATGATAGAAAGCAGTTATCTATCACGTCATACTTTCCCTCACACCCAAATGTCTTAATGTCCAGGGCCGGATTTCCCACAAGGCCACTGAGGCCAGGCCTCGGGGCGGCAGTGGTGCGGGGGCGGCGCCGCTCCTGCGGCGACTTCTCGGCCGCCCCCGCACTAACATAGCAGCATGGCAGGCACGGGCGGGTGGAAATCTCCCCCTGGGCGGCCTACCTTACGTCCGCAACGCTGTCTATTTTTCCCAGGCTGCGACGTGGTACTGTGTTATACAGTACTAGCCGCCGACTGGCTGGCTGCTGTTCCGCTGCACTCTGGGAGTTGTAGTCTGGCCTCACTGAAGTTCCCGGCGGTGGGAGGAATTCAGCAGCGCAGCAGACTACAACTCCCACCTCCCAGGAGCCTCAGAGGCAGCCGGCGCGTCACACGTGACCTGAGCAGCTGTAAGCTGGGACCAGGCGCTGGCTTGAGGAGAGGCAGAGAAGAAATGACTGGGATTTATCACCCCCTCCGAAGAGGCCGTGCAAGGAAAGTAAGTACATAGCTGTAACACAGACCCAGACCCTGACACCCCCCAAGCTGACCCCTCCCCCTACATTCCATGGTCACTGATCAGGCTGCATGGGCACTGTCTGCATGGGTGAGGCGGCACTGATCAGGCTGCATGGGCACTGTCTGCATGGGTGAGGCGGCACTGATCAGTCTGCATGAGCACTGTCTGCGTGGGTGAGGCGGCACTAATCAGGCTGCACTGATGGGCACTGGTGAGGCGGCACTGATCAGGCTGCACTGATGGGCACTGTCTGCACTGGTGAGGCGGCACTGATGATGGGCACTGGTGAGGCGGCACTAATCAGGCTGCACTGATGGGCACTGGTGAGGCGGCACTGTTCAGGCTGTACTGATGATGGGCACTGGTGAGGCGGCACTGATCAGGCTGCACTGATGGGCACTGTGCATGGGTGAGGCGGCACTGATGGGCACTGTCTGCATAGGTTAGGTGGCACTGATCAGGCTGCATGGGCACTGTCTGCATGGGTGAGGCGGCACTGATCAGGCTGCACTGATGGGCACTGGTGAGGCGGCACTGATCAGGCTGCACTGATGGGCACTGTCTGCACTGGTGAGGTGGCACTGATCAGGCTGCATGGGTACTGTCTGCGTGGGTGAGGCGGCACTGATCAGGCTGCATGGGCACTGTCTGCATGGGTGAGGCGGCACTGATCAGGCTGCACTGATGGGCACTGGTGAGGCGGCACTGATCAGGCTGCACTGATGGGCACTGGTGAGGCGGCACTGATCAGGCTGCACTGATGGGCACTGTCTGCACTGGTGAGGCGGCACTAATCAGGCTGCACTGATGGGCACTGGTGAGGCGGCACTGTTCAGGCTGTACTGATGATGGGCACTGGTGAGGCGGCACTGATCAGGCTGCACTGATGGGCACTGTGCATGAGTGAGGCGGCACTGATGGGCACTGTCTGCATAGGTCAGGTGGCACTGATCAGGCTGCATGGGCACTGTCTGCATGGGTGAGGCGGCACTGATCAGGCTGCACTGATGGGCACTGGTGAGGCGGCACTGATCAGGCTGCACTGATGGGCACTGTCTGCACTGGTGAGGTGGCACTGATCAGGCTGCATGGGCACTGTCTGCATGGGTGAGGCGGCACTGATCAGGCTGCATGGGCACTGTTTGCATGGGTGAGGCGGCACTGATCAGGCTGCACTGATGGGCACTGGTGAGGCGGCACTGATCAGGCTGCACTGATGGGCACTGTCTGCACTGGTGAGGCGGCACTGATCAGGCTGCACTGATGGGCACTGTCTGCACTGGTGAGGCGGCACTGATGATGGGCACTGGTGAGGCGGCACTAATCAGGCTGCACTGATGGGCACTGTCTGCACTGGTGAGGCGACACTGATGATGGGCACTGGTGAGGCGGCACTGTTCAGGCTGTACTGATGATGGGCACCGGTGAGGCGGCACTGATCAGGCTGCACTGATGGGCACTGTGCATGGGTGAGGCGGCACAGATGGGCACTGTCTGCATGGGTCAGGTGGCACTGATCAGGCTGCACTGATGGCCACTGTCTTCAGAGGTGAGGCTGCATGGATGGGCACTGTCTGCACTGGTGAGGCTGCATAGATGGGCACTGATCAGGCTGCATAGATGGACACTGTCTGAACTGATCAGGCTGCACTGATGGGCACTGATCAGGCTGCACCGATGCCTGGGCACTGTCTGCACTGATGGGCACTCTCTGCACTGGTGAGGCTGCACTGATGGGCACTGTCTGCACTGGTGAGGCTGCATGGATGGGCACTGATCAGGCTGCACTGATGCCTGGGCACTGTCTGCACTGATGGGCACTCTCTGCACTGGTGAGGCTGCACTGATCAGGCTGCACTTATGAGCACTGTCTGCGCTAGTGAGGCTACACTGATGGGCACTGATCAGACTGCACTGGTGAGGCTGCATTGATGGGCACTGATGATGGTGAGCTAATTCAGTGGTTTAACCACTTCAGCCCCAGAAGGATTTAGCCACTTCCTGACTAGGCCATTTTTTGTGATACAGTACTGCATTGCTTTAACTGACAATTGCGTGGCCGTGTGATTTTGTACCCAAACAAATCGGAGGTCTTTTTTTTCCCACAAATGGAGCTTTCTTTTGGTGGTATTTGGTCACGGTTTTTATTTTTTGCGCTACAAACAAAAAAAAAAGCAAAATTTTGAAAAAAAAACAACCAATATTTTTAACTTTTTGCTATAATAAATATCCCCAAAAAAATACATTTCTTCATCAGTCTAGGCCAATATGTATTTTTTTTACATATTTTTGGTAAAAAAAAAAAATTATAGCGTCTGCGTCTACAAAACAGGGAATACATTTATGACATTTTTATTTTTAATAAAAGTAATAGTAATGGCAGTGATCGGCGATTTTTTTTTAGTGGGACTGCGACATTGTGGCGGACAGATTGGACACTTGACACTTTTTTGGGACCTTTGACATTTATACAGTGATCAGAGCTAAAAATACCCACTGATTACTGTATAAATAACACTGGCAGGAAATAGGTTAATACTATTGGGTGATCAAGGAGTTAAATGTTCCATAGGGAGGTGCTTCTAACTGTGGGGGCAGTGTAGTGACTGGTAGTAGAGAGAGATCGATGTTCCTGATCACTAGGAACAGCAGATCTCTCTCTAACTCCCCTGTCGGAACGGGGATGTCTGTTTACATTGACAGATCCCCGTTCTGTCTCTCTCAGGAGCGATCGCGGGTCGCCGGCGGATATCGCGGCAGCTGGCCATGCGCATCGGCTCAAGCGTCATGCCGTGGGTGCCAGGGAGCTAACCTGCTGCCGTATAATGATGGCAGCTGATCGGCAAGGTGTTATTGGGCCACTTGACTGGACTTGCCCCCCAGGCCTAAGGCTGCCAGCCCTCCTCTGATGGCAGGTGCGGCAGGTCCGTGCCTTCTCTAATATCACTGCACTGCCCCCTCCCCACATTGCTTGTCTTATTCACACAAAACATGAAGCGCGGCCGCTCTAGACAAAGGGCAGGACTTTTTAAGTTAAGAAGTGGGTGATTGGTTGCTAGGCAGCGGGGCGGTCCCAGCAATAAATCACTCACTTTTAACGTGAAAAGTCCCGCCCATTGTCCAGAGCGGCCAGGCTCCATGTCTTGTGTGAATAAGGTAGGGTTCTTTGGGGAGGGGGGGGGGTGCTGTGCTGTAAAGGAGTTTGATATTGAGAGAGGACTGTGATGGGGGCTCAGTCTACGATTGTGGGGTTCAGTCTGTGATTTGGGGGGTCAGTCTATGATGGGGAGTCTGATGGGTCAGGATCAGTTTGTGATGGGGGGGGTCTGCTATGAGTCAGGTCAGTCTGTAATGGGGGTCTGTGATGGGGGGTCAGTCTTTGATGGGAGGGTCTGTGGTGGGTCAGCCTGTGATGGGGGGGGTTAGTCTGTGATGGGGGATCTGTGATGAGGCAGGGGGGGATGTGACGTAGACGGGGGGCTAAGGACATTGATGTAAAAGGGGGTCGTGATGTAAAAGGGGGTATGTGATGTAAAAGGGGGCTATGTAATGTAAAGGGGGACTGAAGACAATGATGTAAAAGGGGGTCTGTGATTTCTACACTAGCAAAACACAGATCTCTGCAAGGGTAATAGAAAACAATTGTTTTCTATGTGTCCTGTTCACACTGCAACAGCGTCACTGCGTGCTGAGCAGTGTGGTGCAAAATGCATACTGTTTCTATGCACCGCAACTGAGCTGTGGTGCATAATAATGAATGAAATGTATTTGTATAAAGAACTATTTACGATCATCTTTGGGTCAAGAAAGACTGAACAGTTTAGCTTTACTTGCCATTGAGTCAGAACTTTTAAATACTTTGTCCTACGAAGATATTATCGATGAGTTTGCCAAAAGAAAAATTAGAACTAAAAAATTGTAGGGATTTCCTTACTGCTATAATCTTTAAAAGGCATTTTCTGCATTACAGAGATTTTTCAGTCTGTACAATTAAAGCCAGTTATTTTCAGTGTTCTCATGTGTGGAGATTTGTTATAATTTGATCTATTGCAGCAGGCATCGATAAAGGACGAGAATGGTGGTGTGTGTGTGTGTGTGTGTGTGTGTGTGGGGGGGGGCGGCATTGAAGGACCCGGCCTTGGGGTGGCAAAGGGAGTAAATCCGGGCCTGTTAATGTCCCAAACATAAAACCCCAGTCCACCCTATCAAAGGCCTTTTCGGCATCTATTGACAGCAGTACGACTGGGGTCTCCTTCCCTCTTACTTCATGTATCAGGAACAGGGACTTCAGGCAGTTATCCCTTCCCTCTCTCCCCGTTACAAACCTTACCTGGTCATTATGAATCCATCTTGGTAGCAATGGTTTTAATCTCTCTGCGATTACTTTAGCAAAGATCTTTATGTCTGTATTTAACAGGGATCTTGAACTATAGCTCGCGGGAGCAGCTGGATCCTTCCCCTCCTTCAAAATAAGAAATATATAAGTCAGTAGTAACTCCTCCCGTAAGTACTCTCCTTCTGCTAGCATATTCAGGTAATCGCATAATTTAGGAATCAGGGGCTTTTGGAATCTTTTATAATATAAAATACAGTACCTAGAGCACTGCACCCGAAGCCCACCCAGTTGTGTGACACTAGCGGACACCTTTTCGGAAAGTAGACACTCCAAGGTATTTGTTAAGAGGCATGGTGAGTAATTTGCAAATCTCGCTTTTTGTCACAAAGTTTTGAAAATTGAAAAAAGAAAAGAAAAAATACATTTTTCTTTTCTTTCTTAATTTTCCAGTAAAAAAAGGGGCAACAAATGAGATCTGCAAAATATTCACTATACCTCTTAGCAAATACCTTGGGGTGTCTACTTTTCAAAAGTACCGCCCTGCATCCACCCACTTCTAATGATGGGCATATTGGGGGTGATGTACGAAAGGCAAATCCACTTTGCACTATAAGTGCAAAGTGCACTTGAAATTACACTGAAAGTACACTTGGACATATGTGTGCGCAGCCTATTGCATTAGGGTGTGCACCCCAAAGCTCAAACACAGAGCAACAGAGGCAGCGGCTAGGGGTATGCACATGCCATAGCTGTGATGCTATGCCATGACAGAAATTATAGAGAGCAAAGCAATATTTTTTTATACTTTTTTTTTTTTTTTACATTTTTTTTTCTTTTACATTTTTAGGTGCCCTGTTGGGGGGCTTTAGTGAAATGTCAAATGTCTAAACAGATCCATGATGTCTCACATTTAACACTTACAGGCTTCCTATTAATTTGCAAAGTGAAGTATAGTAAACACAGTTTTTTTCCATTTCCGGTCCTCCAGTGGCCACTACTTCCTGTTCTATACAGGATGTAATATGGCTCCTGACACAGAGACTTCACTTCCGGTGTAAATGTGTGTTTTAGCCACTTAGTGTGGTTTTCTCCACCTTTTTTCTTTGTTATACCTCAGGACTTCCTCTCTGTGTCCCATTGGTCAATGTTTGGCGCCAATATGGTCTGCCACACCCCCTTCCCTCCCCTTCCCTTTGGGCGCCAAAACACACTATATAGCAGTTGCTTACTCACTTCCAACCCAGGAACATCTCTGTATCCTCCTGGGGACTTACATCCAATTTTTCTTTAAGTGAGTGCTTTTTCCTCTGCTGTAATGTTACTATATTCATTCCTATTGAAGCACCAATGTACTTTTAACTTAAGTTTTTTTGTTTTTTTTCTTCTTCTCTTTCCCAGTTATTTTTTACCATAGGCTCCCCCAGTGCATTCTGCACGGTTCCATATGGACCATTGAGCAGATATGGTCTATGGGCTCTTTGATGCCCTCTGATGGTTGCTGCAGTGCGACTATTTATCACTGGCTATTTACTGGCTTTTTCCTTGTTGGAACTGAACCCTGAAATTGGTTGTAAATGGAAACAGGTATATATCATCCTGTCTTCCTACATTAGGACGTCTGTATACATATATATTTTTTCTTGTTTTCCTTAAGGGTTTTTTTTTTTTCCTAGTTGATGGTTATCCACATCTACTGCTGAGACCTTGACGTCTATACATGAATGAATTTGAACTACTGTTTTTGAGCTTGTGAAAGCCTCTTCACAAGGTAATATAGTGTACTAATTTATTGTCTGATCTCTGGGCATGGGCTATTACCTTTCATCCATTACTGTACGATATTATATGTTTATGTGTTCACGTTTTTGTATAAATCTTTTCTCATTTTCGTGAAACCCTCTTGTGTATTAACTGAAACCTGAATGTGTCCTGAAGAAGTTCTATACAAAACGCGTAGACACATCTGGGCTTGTATCATGTATATTTCTATATAGAGGATTTTTTATTATCTTTTGTCAATGTCTTTGTACTGTATGTATTTATATTTAATAAAATTGATTATATTGTTATTTTGACTATGCTTTCTCAGGTTTGTTGTGCCTCTAAAGTCCGCCCAGGGTGTCCTTGGTGACCTCTTTTTTTTTTTTTTCTTTTTATGACATATAATTTATACGGATGTGGCTATAGGAGTGTTCCATGTTTTCTATTTTGTCCTATACTTCAGTGAGGAATAGACACAGGACACAGCAGGGATGGGTACCAATTGCTCACTGTGTTCATTCAGAACAGGAAGGGGCCAGTAAATTACATATTTATCGGGCCCTTCCCCCTGATCCCCTTGCAGCACAGCTGGAGGGAGGAAGATGAGGAGAAGCTGGCAGTACTGCAGGGGGAGGAACAAGAGGATCAGTGTCTGCAATAAGGCAGTACAGCTGGTTCTCCTGCTCAGCAGGTACCTGGGCCCCCCTTTTAAACTGATAGGACCTGGGTCCAGTATAGGAGGACCAGTTGTACTGCCTTGTCAGTGGCCCTGGCACACAGTTTGATTAGGGTGTGCCCAGGCACACACTTTGATTAGGGTGTGCCCAGGCACACTCGGCACACCTCCTGTGCATGCCTATGCACTTGGAAGTGCCGTTGCTGTAAATCTGAGGGGTAGATCTGAAATGAGGGGAAGCTCTGCTGATTTTATTATCCAATAATGTGCAAGCTAAAATGCTGTTTTTTATTTTCCTTACATGTCCCCCTCGGATTTACAGCGACTGCACTCCCAAGTGCACTTTCAGTGCAATTTCAAGTGCATTTTGCACTTGTAGTGCAAAGTGGATTTGCCTTTAGTAAATAACCTCCATAGTGCCTTGAAAAAGTATTCATACCCCTTGACATTTTCTACATTTTGTCATGATCAAAGCATATGCATGTTAGAATGGCCCAGACCTAAATCCAATTGAGAATCTGTGGCAAGACTTGAAAAATGCTGTTCACAGATGCTCTCCATTCAATCTGACAGAGCTTGAGCTATTTTGCAAAGAAGAATGGCAAAAATGTCACTCTATAGATGTACAAAGCTGGTAGAGATATACCCAAATAGACTTGCAGCTGTAATTGTAACTCAGGGGGCTGAATACAAATGCACGCCACACTTTTCAGATATTTATTTTTTTAAAATTTAGAAAACCATTAACATTTTCCTTCCACTTCACAATTATGTGCCACTTTGTGTTGGTCTACCCCATAAAATCTCAATAAAATACATTTACGTATTTGGTTGTAACATGACAAAATGTGGAAAATTTCAAGGGGCATGAATACTTTTTCAAGGCACTGTATGTGCTATACAAAGCGTCAGGAAGAAATTGGATGCTTCCTAAAATTCAAGGAAGAGATCATCACAGCACTTTTGTATCCAGAAGGTGCTGTGGCCCAATTTTCACAATCCATATGGGTCTGCGTGTTCCTGTGTATTGTCTTGTTGAGTATTAGTGTTAGGAAGTTAGTTGTTAGGTAATTTGGACAGGGAAAATTCCCAATCCTCATTAAATTAGTAGGTACGATGCCTGGCGGGTGTGGAGACTCTGTGTACATCTTGCGGCATGTATGCATTCCTTGATCATCCGATCGAGGGTAAATACTGCTGTGCAAATTGTTTCCCTGGAAGCCCAGCATCTGAATCTGGGGAAGCAACTGTCAGCACTGAAAAGACCCTCCATACTAAAGGAGAGCTGGGAACGTACCCATCAGGTGCCAGCAGGGGCCAGCACAGAGGCGAGTTGAGACAAAGAGGTTCACGCACTAGAAAAGAGTAGATGGGTGACAGGAAGGGTAGAGGGGGAAGTGCCAGGGAAGCCGATCCAGGACTGGAGCATCCCAATAAGTACACTCCATTGAGTGACATTAGTGAAACCAATCAGGGACCAGCACTGCTGGAGCTGAGGGACTCCCCTAGCTGTCAGGGGAAGAACACCTCCAGTGAGAGTGGGGGGAGCGAAGGGAAAGGAAAGACAGATTCTGGTGGTAGGGGCTCAATTCTTAGGACAGAGGGGGCAATCTGTGACAAAGACCTGAAGCACTAAACTGTATGTTGTCTACCGGGCACTCAGCTTCAGTACATCATGGATCTGGTGGACAGATTACTGTGAGGGGCTGGGGAAGACCCAGCTGTCATGGTGCACATTGGCACCAATGACAAAGTCAGAGGCAGATAGAGTGTCCTAAAGAACGATTTTAGGGACTTGGGAACTAAATTGAGGAAAAGGACCTCCAAGGTAGTATTCTCATTAATACTACCGGTACATCGAGCCACACCAGGAAGGCAGAGGGAGATTAGGGAAGTAAACAAGTGGCTGAGGAGCTGGTGTAGTAAGGAGGGGTTTGGGTTCCTGGAGGACTGGGCTGACTTCTCAGTCATTCACCAGTACTATAGAAGTGACGGACTGCACCTAAATGAGGATGGTGCAGATCAGCTGGGAGTAAAGATAGGCAAAAAGTTAGAGGGGTTTTTAAATTAGGGGACGGGTGTTAAAGATAGTCAGCATGGAACATATTCCAGAGGGTAGTATTGGGGGCATTAGTGGTAGATTGGCTAAAGCACATAAACCCAAGGTAAGTCCTAGTTGCAATCTCGGAACACCCAATAAGAAGATAGTACGCAACCGGTCTAAACTACGTGGCATGTTCACCAATGCCAGGAGAGGACAAGATGGGTGAACTAGAGATACTGTTGTATGAGGAGGATTTGGATTTTGTGGGAATTTCAGAGACTTGGTTCAACAGCTCTCATGATTGGCTGGCAACCATTCAAGGGTATAATAAAACATAAACAATACCGCGCTAACATAAAAGTGTGCTACTAATGATTGGTAGATTAAAGCAAGCTGCAGTCCTAGAGTGAGGCGTGCACACAAACATATAAAGAAAAATCAAAAAAGGACTGCGCTAAAACGCATACTGAACCCCATACATGATTATGTGAATATAAAAAACAACAATCGATCAAATATTCAAAGGTAAATGAAAACCATGCAGTAGGAATAAATGAAAAATAAGGTGAACCAAAATAAGACACAAATGGTAATAATGAAATAGCCAAAATTATATCCAAGGGAATAGTGAAAATGTTCAAAGAAATTGAGTCACTAAAGCCGAAGCTAACAGAGGGTGATCAAACGGTTAAAATCACTCAGCACCCAGTGAGAAATCCTCCACCTTGTAGGATGTGTGCTTACCAGAGGTAAGCTGGATAATGGCTTATCTTGGGATATCCACACAGGGGACACAGCTCTATGGACCTCCTCACAAGAAGGGGATAGGCAGGAACTCTCTAGGACCGGACCTCAGACAGCATATCTGTTCTCCCACTGACTTGCTTCAATCCTGTGTATACCCCTGAAGGACCAAACAGCTGCTGTTTGGTCCTTCAGGGGTATACACAGGATTGAAGCAAGTCAGTGGGAGAACAGATATGCTGTCTGAGGTCCGGTCCTAGAGAGTTCCTGCCTATCCCCTTCTTGTGAGGAGGTCCATAGAGCTGTGTCCCCCGTGTGGATATCCCAAGATAAGCCATTATCCAGCTTACCTCTGGTAAGCACACATCCTACAAGGTGGAGGATTTCTCACTGGGTGCTGAGTGATTTTAACCGTTTGATCACCCTCTGTTAGCTTCGGCTTTAGTGACTCAATTTCTTTGAACATTTTCACTATTCCCTTGGATATAATTTTGGCTATTTCATTATTACCATTTGTGTCTTATTTTGGTTCACCTTATTTTTCATTTATTCCTACTGCATGGTTTTCATTAACCTTTGAATATTTGATCGATTGTTGTTTTTTATATTCACATAATCATGTATGGGGTTCAGTATGCGTTTTAGCGCAGTCCTTTTTTGATTTTTCATTCAAGGGTATACCCTTTATCGCAGGGATAGAGAGGGTAAAAAAGGGGGAGGGGTATGCCTATATATCAAGAATAATGTACAAGTGAATGTGAGAGATGACATCACTAAGGGAGCTAGGGAGGAGGTGGAATCCTTATGGGTAGCGCTCCAAAGGGATGAAGCTAAGGGTAAAATAATACTGGGAGTATGTTATAGGCCCCCTAACCTGAGGGAGGAGGGGGAGACGGATCTCCTATCACAATTTGGATTAGCAGCAAGGATGGGAAGTGTTATCATAATGGGGGATCTTAATTATCCAGACATAGACTGGGCGGAGGGAACCACGCATTCGTCGAAGGCTCACCAGTTCCTAAATGTCTTGCAGGACAATTTCATGCTTCAGATGGTAAACGCACCAACTAGAAATAAAGCGTTACTGGATCTACTGATTACCAACAATACAGACTGGATGTGGAATTATGGGGCAATTTAGAAAACAGTGATCACAGGTCAATTGACTTCAGTATAAATCACACAAATAGGAAACACAAGGGCAAGACACTGAATTTCAAAAGAGCCAACTTCCCTAAACTACGAACCTTGCTAGAAGGCATAAACTGGGATAAAATCTTAGGAACAAAGAACACAGAGGAGAGATGGGTTTGCTTTAAGAGCATATTAAATAAGGGCATTAGCCAATGCATCCCATTGGGTAATATATTTAAAAGAGCGAACAAAAGTCCTGGATGGCTTAACTTCAATCTAAAAATGCATATAAAAGAAAAGGAGAAGGCCTTCAAAAAATACAAGGTTGAGGGATCATCATCAGCATTCAGACTTTATAAGGAATGCAACAAGAAAAGTAAGGGGGCAATTATGGTGGCTAAGATAGAACATGAAAGACACATTGCGGACAAAAGCAAAAAGGATCCCAAGAAATTCTTTAAGTATATAAACAGTAAAAAAGGGAGGACAGACCATATTGGCCCCATAAAGAATGAGAAGGTCATCTGGTTACAAAGGATGGGGAGATGGTGAAGGTATTGAATTTAATCTTCTCCTCTTCACGAGGGAATCGGGGGGCTTCAGTAACCAAGACTGCAGTGTTTATCCTCATGACACATCACAGGAAGCACCTCCATGGTTAACAGAGGACAGAATTAAAATTAGACTTGGGAAACGTAATATTAAAAAATCACCGGGACCAGATGGCTTGCACCCAAGGGTAATTATTGTTCCTAATTTTTACTGACAGTCTACTGACTGGAATGGTACCAGCTGATTGGAGAAAAGCCAACATAGCACCAATATTTAAAAAGGGCCCAAAAATACATCCCTGAGAATAACAGACCAGTTAGCCTAACATCAATAGTATAAAAGCTCTTGGAGGGGATGATAAGGAACAATATACATGATTTTAGTAATGAGAACGGTATCATTAGCAGTAATCAGCATGGATTCATGAAGAATCGTTCTTGCCAAACCAATCTATTAACCTTCTTTGAGGAGGTGAGTTGCCATCTAGATAAAGGAAGGCCCGTAGATGTGGTGTATCTGGATTTTGCAAAAGCAATGTTTAATAAATGTCCGTTGGCATGGCACATAGGGTGAGTACATAGATTGAAAACTGGCTACAAGAGTGGGTAGTGGGGTTCCCCAGGGTTCTGTGCTGGGACCAATCCTATTTAAGTTGTTCATAAATGACCTGGAGGATGTGGTAAACAGTTCAATCCCTGTATTTGCGGATGATACTAAGCTAAGCAGGGCAATAGCTTCTCCGCAGGATGTGGAAATCTTGCAAAAAGATCTGAACAACTTAATGGGGTGGGCAACTACATGGCAAATTAGGTTTAAAGTAGAAAAATTTTAAATAATACATTTGGGTGGCAAACATATGAATGCAATCTATACACTGGGGGGGGGGACCTCTGGGGGAATCTAGGATGGAAAAGGACCTGGGGGTCCTAGTAGATGAGAGGCTCAGCAATGGCATGCAATGCCAAGCTGCTGCTAACAAAGCAAACAGAATATTGGCATGTATTAAAAAGGGGATCAATGGGGGGCGTGGCCTGACACAGCATGGAGTAGGATGTGTATACCCTCTGCGCCATCCATTGCTCCTTTTTCTATCATATCCTGCACTCCAGCATAATCCTGAACCAACCCAGCGGGACCACCTGAGGACCCTGAGCACTTGTAGCCGCGGCTCCACTCCGACCCAATCGCATGGTGGCCTCCGCGGAGCGGCGACCTCAAACGCGGCCGCCACATTCAGGAAAGACCGCAGCTTCGGCCTAGTCCTGGAAGTCTGCGGCCATCTTGCTTCACCCGACCGGCAGATGAGTATTACCTCCCACCTATATCAAGCACCAGTCGAGACCCCCTGAAGGCCCTGCACACCTGCAGCCGCAGTACCACTACCCTTTGATTATATAGCAGCCTCCACGGCCAAATTCAGGAAGGACAGCGGCTTCGGCCTAGTCCTGGAGGACGGCGGCCATCTTGCTTCACCCAGCCTGCTGACCAGCATTACATCCAGGCCCCTCTGGCCCACAACTCCATACCCCCAGGGACAGCCTAACTAGCCAGACTCAGTGGGGGTGAGGACCGCCGCACGATACTAGCCATGACCCCCGCCAAAAACACCAAAGGCCACCCTGGCTAAACTGGATCAATATCGCCGCCAGGAGAAAGAAAGCGCTGGGGCGCCACGTGCAATGAGCGGGTGCAACCTCCGATTCATTGGGCTCCCCGAGGGAGCTGAGGGCAAAGATCCCACCACCTTCTTGGAGCAACTTCTTGTCGACATATATGGCCGTGAGGCCTTGTCCCCTACCCTTGTGGTGGAGAGGGCCCGCCATATGCCTGCCAAACCTCCTCCCCAGTTACAAGGACAGAGATGCAGCGCTACGCATGGCTAGGGAACAAGGTAACATCCACCTTGGGCACTCCAGGATCGCCATCTTCCCTGACTTCTCTGCCGAGGTACAACACCACCACCAAGGCTTCATGGAGGCGAAGAGGAGGCTCCGGATACAACATCTTAAATACTCTATGCTATTTCCAGCTCATCTTCAAGTCGAGAGAGATGACTGAGTGTTCTTCTTTGAGAATCCTGAGGAAGTCTTTACTTGGTTGGAGCGCCCAGAACCCTCCAGAAGGGCAGCGGAGTGACCTGATCGAATATGTCCATCGGCACCACTGATCATTAATCGCCATCACCCACATACTCCGCACCGCCACGTGAGTCTACAAATGCATTGAATCCTGGTATGTTACCTTTCGATTGTCCCCCCTTGGTTGCCCATGACACACTCCCCTCTGCTCCACACCCCTGAGATCTCCTGAGACCCCTCTTTGCCCTCCCCTGTTTCTATCCTACCTAAGCTTTAACTTGCAAAGAGGGTATCCTGCACTCAGGGCCTCCTATTGACTGGTCGATCCATAGACACACCCTGGAGACTATAATTGCGGAGCACAATCAGTCTTACACCCCAATATGCATAACACCGCAATCCCCCCCCCCCCCAGCAACCGGATCATACTTCTCTCCATTATGTGACTGCAGGGCTTTGGCTCCCATTGACCCCACACTGTACTTTTTGTTCGCAGTACAAGAAGAGCCTGTTGCTCTTTATTTGTGGGCCTCATGCCACCCGCACCATTTATGTGGATCGATCGCTACAGTTTTTTTACATAACAGCAGGACATTTTGTTTTTACCTGCTCCAGGTTTTGGTTTTGGGCACATACCCGCATCAGTTGGGGAAGATGCAGGGTGGGGAGGGGGAGGTTAGTCTTTACTTGATAGAATACAATACAACGGAATGCCAAGCTGATACTGCATGGGTGGCAAACCTTTTGTTCATGTAATATGCATAATATCTTCTTGCTAGACCAGGAATGTGGACCATATCTTCACTTGCGGGAGGGGCGAGCCACTACTGTCCCAAGATATGTCTTGTTGTCTGACCTATGGCCTCGATAAAACTGCTCACTTGGAATGTACGTGTGCTTGGGATAAGGTAAAGAGATCTGCAGTTTTGTCATTTCTCAAAAACAAGGTGCTGACATTGTGGTGTTGGTGGAGACGCACGTGGAGGGTCAGCTCCAGATGGCACTTCGCCGACCATTAGATCGGGTGGGCCCTATCATTCATCCTTCTCCTCCAGGCACGCTGAGTCTCAATCTTGGTTGCCAAGACGGTACATTTTTGAGCTATGTGATGTCCAATCTGACCCACAGGGGCGATATGTTTTTCTTTCTGTTAAATTGTATGGTGAACCTTTCCTTTTAATGGCATTCTATGTACCGCCCCCATTAGTTCTACTGTAGTTACAGAGGTCTTGCTGTATATGACTCGTCATCCTTCGATTCAGGCAGTGTGGCTAGGGGATTTTAATATATTACGCTGAACTCAGCATTAGACACCTTCACCCTCACCATTACCTATTACAGCTCCAACCCACAACAGATTCTCCCGACTTATCACCTCCTTTAATCTCACTGATACCTGGCGCCTTAAATTCCCGCTCGACTGAGCTTACTCCTCCTCAGCCACTTCTAATACCATGTCCCGCATTAGACCTAATACTAATCTCCAACACCCCTTTCCCCAAGGTTGCTGAGAGCTGAGTTTTCTCCTGGACTACTTTCAGACCATAGCCCATACTGGATTAGCTTTTCTGTCCCGTTAGACAGACCACCTCGTACGTGGCACCTGAATCCGTTCTGGCTCACCCTGCTATCGGAGGATGACGAACTTGGTAACAGTTGGAGAACTTACTTTTTAGAGAATGACGGATCCGCATCACCACATATAGTATGGGAAACCTTTAAACTACAGGCACGCCTGACTCTGACCTCCTGTATCAACAGGCTGAAGGCTAACTCAGCAGCCGCACTGGACGGGGCAATGCGAGATCTGTCCTCCTCTGAACAGAACTACATGTCAAACCCCTCTCCTGCTGGGGCTGCCAAACTCAAGTTACAAACCAGGGTGGTCAACCAGCTTCAGCACGAGACGGCCAGGAAAAAACTTTTCTTTGCCAGACAAAAATTGTTTCAACATGGGAAAAGAGCGGGTAAACAGTTGGCCTATTTAGCACATAGCGAGGATAGTCCCCCCACTGTCATTTCATTTACTGGCCCTAACGGGGAAAAGATCACGAAGCCCCAGGCTGTCACCACCAAATTTAGGGACTTCTACAATTAGCTTTACATGACCCAGGTCTCCACCATCAAAGCCCAATTGGAGGATCTACTAGCGGGAATTACCTTCCCACAGCTAAACTTCCCACTGATGGGGGGCCGCACGGCACGTAAAGCCGCCCAGGTATTACCTGCCTGTGGCGGCTATTTGTGGGGCCTGGGACGCTATTCTCTCGGCGTCCCAGCCTCCATCTTGCTCCTTCAGCGGACATGCTCGGTCCGCTGTTGGGGCATTGCATGTCGGCGGGCGGTGTGGGCGGGTCCCTTTTCCGGCGCACGCTACTCCTTGGCGTGCGCTGTGGACTGGGATACGCGCGCACGGCTCAGGGGGCCGTCCTGGGATCGGGGCCTGTCCTCTTTCCCTGCCTCCTCTCCAGCTAGATCAGCTGTGTTTTATACGGCTGATTGCGAGGGGGAGGAAGGGGGGTGTTCTCTGCATATCAAGGCCGCTCTCTCTGGCATCCAGTTCAGTCCTGGGTTGGGTTGGGCTGGGTGCTGGCGTGAACGGTCACATTATTCCCACAGGTATGTTTTTTGGCTGGCCTGTTTATTCTACCATTTGCCTGCATTTGGTCTGTTGGATCCTTGACTCCCTATACATCACTTTTTGTCTATTGACTCCCTCACACTTTTCACTCTCCAACAAAAACATTTTTTTCAAAAAAGTTTTTTTTTTTTTTTTCCGTTTTCACCATTTTCACTTTTTCCTTTAGCTGTGGCATTCGCAGACAGCCTCTCCTCTTGTTGCGTTTTTCTTACCACACAAATAGCAACACAACCAAGTAATTTCCACGCACCACTGTGCAGGTATATTTATTATATTTTTTTTTGTCAACAATTTATATACAATATTTTAGAACCAAGCTATTTTTTATAATGGGCTAATATACTTCATTGCATTAAAGCTTTGTATCCTATGGGAGGGTCTATCGCTACTTTGAGATTTTTTTGAAAAAACTGTTTAAAGAAAACCTGTACACATTTTTTAATACCTTACATTCATTAATTCATTTCATGCTTTCAGGGTCCTTCCCTGCTTTTCGGCCCCAGTGGGTCCTTTGGCTTCCCCTCCTCCGGGTTGGTGTTGTGTGGGCGTGGGGGAGCTGGACCAGCAGATACGGGCCAGGCATTTTCTTGTTCTTGAGGTATGCCTGCATATTGAACTCTGTGGCTCAAGCAATTTGGAAACAACTCCTCTTGGCACCTCTATGTTTTTAAACAATTGTGACTTCCAGTCTATGTAAGTGCTCTCCCCTTTATTATCCCTCCATGAATCCTGCCTGAAACTTTATATTTGGATGTACAATATGTTATATATTTCTATATTTATGCTATCATTTTCTCTATTTTAATGTAGAATACTGAGTTTCTTGTTTAAACTATTACCCTGAAGAAGGAGGATTACATTTTCATTCCGAAACGCGTTGGGTACAGGAAACACTAGTCCGTTATATGTATTCTGATTTGTATGACAACACTGGAATGTTTATTCTTAACATGTTTTTTTTATTAAATGTTGTGTATTTTTCATAAATACTTTTCATATTAGAATATACCTTTTTACCATTCTGTGCCTTAAAAGTCCGCCACCTGGGGAACTTGTTTCATTTCTTCCCACAGCTAAATGTTGCCCAAATGGCTATGCTAGACGCACCTCTTACACAAGAAGATATAACCACAGCGATTGCAAGCTTCGCCAGATCCAAGGCCCCGGGTTCAGACGGGTTACCCATAGAATTCTACGCTCAATACAGCGAGATACTTACTCCCAAGTTATTGTCCCTCTATAACCACTTATTCAACAACTTCACCTTTCCCCCATCAATGAGCGAGGCGGTTATTATCCTCATACCCAAACCGGGCAAAGACCCGGGCCTCCCGGAATCTTATAGACCCATGTCGCTCCTCCAGGTAGACATAAAGATTTTGGCCAAAATACTTGCCCTCTGCCTAAACCAAGTGATACTACCCCTGATACATGCAGACCAAGCTGGATTCAGGCCGGGGCGTAACATCTCCTTCAACCTCAGAAAACTATATATTAAACTACAAGCAACACACACTAATGTTGGGTCCTGGGTGGTGGTGGCTTTGGACACCACCAAGGCCTTTGACTCGGTGGAGTGGAGATAACTTTGGGGATGCCTGCGCAGCTTTGGTTTTGGACCCAATTTTATCAAGTGGGTGCAATTGCTATATCTAATGCCCAAGGGTAAAGTAGTGGCCAATGGGAGGGCTTCTCAGACGTTTGACTTGTCCAGGAGCACTAGACAGGGCTGCCCACTGTCTCCACCCCTATATGCCCTGGCAGCGGAGGTCTCTGCCTTGTATCCCTGACTGAAAAAATTAGTCTATATGCAGACGACATACTACTATATCTAGCAGACTCTACCACATCCCTTCAGAAGGCACTACACACGATTGAATACTTTGGTCAGTTCTCCGGCCTAAAAATTAATTGGGAAAAATCTCAAATACTGCCCATGGACAGCTTCCCCTCTCCTAAGCTACAGGAACAGTTACCACTACAACGAGTAAACACTATTAGATATCTTGGAGTATTGGTGAATAAGACACCGGCTGACTATATATGCCTGAACATAGAACCCCTTTTCAATCTCATCAAGTCTAAAACCCAGGTGTGGGCGAGATTGCCACTCGGTATATGGGGCCGTATTAATATCATTAAAGTGATACTACTTCCCAAAGTATTGTACATACTCTGGCATACGCCCGTATACTTACCCTTAAAACTTTTTAAATCAATGGAGGCCTTAGGACATTTATTTGGGGCACTAACAGACACAAGCTGGCCTGGAGAGTCCTTAAGAACCCTACTGACCTGGGTGGAAAGGCCCTCACGGACCTGAATCTTTATTACCTCGCGTCCCAACTGTCTCAGCTATACCACATTGAAAAAACCGACAGACACAGATTCCTCACGCTCCTTTGCCCACAGTGGGCGCAACTAACCATGGATCCACTTACTGCAATCGCAGTGGGTCAAAGTGGGAATAACTCCAAAAGAGACTGTGAGTCTCTCCTCTACCAATATAGGCGCATATGGGAAATTGCCACTAAAATGTTGGTGATCCCTAAACACAACAATTATACCCCTCTATGGCACAATAAATTACTCCCAGAGTTTCTTTCGATCCCAGACACAGAGATATGGAGCGAACATGGGAATTATTACTTGCACCACATAATCTCAGATGGCACACTTAAAAACTTTGAGAGACTCCAAAACGAGTTCCTATTACCCAATTCACTACTCTTTAGATTCTTTCAGGTGCACCATGCAGCTCAAGCTCAGTTCACCCAACCTTTGCCACAGTCTGCTCCCAATGTCATTATGGCAGTAGTTAAGGGTGAGGATCCACGAAAGCTGATCTCTGATTTTTATGTCACGCTCCTAACCCCATCATCAACCGCATTAGCTTACAACCTTAAACCAAGATGGGAAAGAGAGGTAGGTCCGCTGGAAGATGAGGAGTGGAGTGAAGCGCTTGACTCCTGCAAGACTGTATCCCCCAGACTCTCTGACAGACTGACCCAGTTGTATATTGTGCACCAAGCATATCTTACCCCCCTAAGAGTAGCCCTCTTTAGGCAAC
The DNA here is from genome assembly GCF_042186555.1 of Aquarana catesbeiana. Lineage (NCBI taxonomy): Eukaryota > Metazoa > Chordata > Amphibia > Anura > Ranidae > Aquarana > Aquarana catesbeiana. The sequence goes on along the minus strand of NC_133329.1, from coordinate 122,676,378 downwards.
AGTCTTCCACCTCGTGCACAATGTGTAACCAGGCGACAGGCACATTTTTTCATTTAATTTGGGCGTGTCCGGTCCTTCAGAGTCTATGGAAGCAGATTGTGGATTTCCTCCATGAAGACATGGGATCCCCTCTGACCCAAACAATGTCTACTAGGGATATTCCCTGATTCCGAGATAGACAAATTCATTAAAACATTCTTGCATGAAACACTGTTTTTTGCCAAAAAAATTATAGCCAGACAGTGGATGAGACCCATTCCCCCCAGCTATAATGACTTGAAAATAGATATAAATAACACACTTCCCTCCAAGAAGTTTATATACATCAACAGAGGTTGTCCAGATAAGTACAACAAAATCTGGGACAGATGGCTTGCGTCCACGGACGCATGCAGGGCCGCTGATAGGCCAGTACAACTGGCCCTGTTGTACCGGGCCCGACCAGCAGGGGGGCCCGGGCAACCTGAACAGCTAAGTAGATAAATGTTAAAAAGAATTCTCCAGCCACCGATCAGAGCGTTCATAATCATCGGCCGACACACCCCCCCCCCCCCCCCTCTTCCATTTTACGTTTTTTTTTTTTTTTTCGTTAGCTATGTTCCTGATCAGTTTGCAGGGACTATTTCTTCTATTTCGGGCGCGGAAGAATACCTCTCGCGCGCCCGCTCCACATGCTGGCTGAAGTCCCAGCCAGCGCAAGATCATCCTCTGTAGTGCCGTCCCGTCTCCCTGGTGCCGCGGAGTGGTTCCTCTCTCTCCGCGTGAGAAGAAGTAGGAGAGAGGCGACTCGGCGAGCAGCGGCAGCAGAGCCTACATCGGCAGAGGCAGTCAGGCAGGCATCCAATCGAACTAGTTTGTGGACCCTCAAGTCCAGCCTGTCCAGGCAGCAGCAAGAACAGGTAACAAGTAACTCCTGGGGCCCAGCTAACAATTACACAGGTGAGGTGGGTGCTTGCTTGGGGGGGGGGGGCTTCAAGATCTACTACTACTGCAGCAGCATCTATACATTATGGCATTGGCGGCATGGGTGGCACAGTCTGCAGGTAGCACATGCGTTATGGCCCATAACGCATGTGTTGCCTGCCTGCAGAGACAGTGCCACCCATGCCGCCAATGCCGTAATGTGCTGCAGACAGTGCCACCCATGCCGCCAATGCTGTAATGTGCTGCAGACAGTGCCACCCATGCCGCCAATGCCGTAATGTGGCACACTTGCTGGGGAGAAACTGTTTGAAAACAAGGCGGCCAGAAAACTTAATCAGGGACTCATCAATGCTGACATCTTGTTGGGGATATACAAGGCTGCAAATTTTTGGTTCAAGTGATTTACAAAGGGCTGAATTTTGTGGAGCTGATCATATTCAGGGTCACCCCAGGAAGACAGCTTTCATTGTCGTTGAAGTGCATAAACCGCAAGATTTGCTTGTATCTAGTCCAGGCCATGGCAGCAGAGAACACAGGTATATGATGAATTGGGTCAGTGGACTAATATGACCGCAACTCGCTCTTTTTAGTAATGCCCACAACGAGAGATAGGCCCAGAAAGGTTCCAAATTCAGAAACAGTGATACGCTTCCATGCAAATTGTCTGGCAAGGGTCAAATTTTGGTTTGCGCGATAAATTGATCCGCATATAAATTGTTTTGGTCCACAATAGATTTGTACAGATCTTCTATGAAAAACAGCTCATAACAGCCAAGGGGCGATAAATATGCTGTTTCCACCTGAATTCTGAGTTAGCCAGTGAATGGGGGAAATACGGGCGCTGCAGAATTTGTGGGCTGACAATCAGGATTTGCAAGCGCATCAGGAAGGGCACTAAGGGCTCTACGGGCCTCTGTTTGAATTCTTGGTGGCTGCGAGACACTACATAAGCTAGCCACCACACCAGCTTGAACTGCACTTATGGGACTCGCCATGTTACCAAGTGTTACTGCAGCGCTGGTTTGTCTATGACCAGGATGTACTAGGCCGTTGGTGCTTGCAAGTTCACCAGAAGGCTGCATACAAGAACCATGCAATTGTTGCACCTTAGCAACATAGAAACTGGGTCGGGTACGCCTGACCTTAGCAGTGACCTCTACTCCGTCGACAGAGCTATCTGTCAGGGTGCCGCTGTTCTCTACAGGTTTGTATACTGAGCCTGAATCTGATTCTGACAGTGAAGCTTCCCTTTCGCTCTCATCTGTCATGCTCAGTATCCTGTAGGCCTCTTCACTAGTGTACCTTTTGTTTACAGTATAGGTACTGTAAAGTTGGGGGTTGTTTAGATCAAGTGTAGCACCCGCTAGCGAGACCATTCCACACAAACGTTTCCTTTTCAGGGCTTGTTGGTCCACTTTTATTAAAGACAATCAAACAGAGTTCCAGAAATTAAAACAGTAGTTTCCCTCACAGGGGGTTTTCACCGCCAGCAACAAATAAAAGGATATTCAGCTTCCTGGCTTACACATGCAACAAAATCCTGAGCCACCTGGCTCTCTTCAGCAGCAAACGCACCACTGCTCAGGCTCCCACACGGAGCTCTCCTGACTACTGTCAACGACCTCAGACTTGGGTCTCCGGCTTTCACAGTGCAGCCTGCACTCTCTGGGATCTCCCTTCCAAGCCTGGACTCCTCGGGAGGGTGGAGCCCAGAACCCTGGTCCTGACTCTACTATCAGGCCCACACACACCTGAACAATCAGTGTGCCAGTGAGTCTCAAAACCCAGACCCAGGACTGGAGATTTCATCCCACCCGGATCTCTAAGAAATCCCCGGGCTCCAGCTCCCAAACTGGACCTTACTAAATAATGAGGAAACTGAAAAGCCAGTTTCCTCTCAAACAAGCAAATACCCTGGAGCCCCTCAACCTGCCTGGTTGAGAATCCTGGAACCACATACTGGTGGGGTACCACAGTACCTAGTGTGGCTCACAGGTAAAAAAGCACCTGGTTGTCAAGGACTGTTTGAACCGCTACAAGTCAGGCCTGACTCTGCTAACACTGTGATTTTGTGTGCTGTGTATTGGAAGTGACAGTGATCTACTGACACTGCTTTTGTTTGGGTGGGGCGGAAGGGGCTAAATGCAGGTGCTGACAAGTGTAGGGGCTGGCCCTGCTAACACCGTGTTTTGATCCGTTCAGACACTATACTAGTAATGGAGGTATATAGTGTGTGTATGTGTGTGTTAGTGTTACTAGCAATCAAAGGGTTAAAATCTGACACTGTCTGGGATTGACACTAACTGATGCTGACACTGTACTTAGATAGTGTACTTAGTGACACTGTGACAGGAAGTAAAAGGGTTACCTGGTGGGGAGGGGGGGGCGATCAGGGGTTAAATGTGCCTATGTGTACTGGTGTCAGTGTAGTGCTTTACTTACAGAAGATGCTCTCTCCTCTCACGCTGGAACCAAAAAGGGCTCCAGGAGAGGAGATTGAATCATTTTCTATGCCTTTGTTTATATTACATAGGCATAGGATGTTCTGTGATTCGTCAGAACCGATCAGCAGGTCCAGGCCAAAAAATCATTGGCTTGGACCTGTAGATTGATCAGTTTTGAAACAAATGTTATCACCGCCAGGTCGGGGGGCACACGTGCACTGCCTGCCCGCGGGTGAGAGCGACGTACAGGTACATTGTTTTGCACAGCCGGGCCGCCCTGCCACAGTAAATGTGCAGTGGGTGGACCGGAATTGGTTAATTTGCAGGGATTTCATCGTACTTCCTGTTTGGCTATGGGATAGGAAGTAAAGGGAAATCTTCGCAATGCGACACAATAGTGGAAAAAAATCTGACTGGGGTTTTAACCTTCCTGTAAGCCTCGTACACACGATCAGATTTTCCGCAGACAAAACCTCGGACTTTTGTCCGAAGGCATGTGCCTGGATTTTGTCTTGCATACAAACGGCAAGGAATTGTTAACCAACAAACACGAACGTAGTGACGTACTACGTGGTTTTTCAGCTCTTTAGCGCCACCCTTTGGGCACCTTCTGCTAATTTCGTATTAGTAGAAATTTGGTGAGTGTTGATTCGCGCTTTTCATTTCGCGCTTTTCATTTAGCACTTTTCAGTTCACGCTTTTCATTTCGTGCTTTTCAGTTTGTTTCTGAACAGCCATTTGTCAACCAGACATGTTGTGGAATTGGAAGAGATAACGTGTTATTTATTATTGGCCTTGGAGTTATTGCTTTGACCCAAGTCCAGTCCAGGAACAGGAGGAGGAGGATTTCTTGGACCAAAAATTGGTTGCTTTATTAATCGTGACCAATTATGTCATATGCCTTTGCTGCGGGAGCTCAAGGAGAATAATCCGGATGATTTTCGGAATTATCTGCGGATGACGGACCCCTGCTTTCACCAACTCTTGGCATTGTTGACCCCCTATATTAAGAAGCAGGACACATGCATGAGGCTTTTATTTTATTTTTTGGTTGAATAATGATTTGATTTGGTATATTTTCTATATTTTTGGATGCATAGAATGCACTTTTTGGTTAAATTCTGTTGGCAGATATCATGTCTAATTTTATTTGTTTTCTTTTTTTAATGCACAATAAAAAATTTGTGTAGAATAATACTTGGCTATGTGTTTTACTTCAAATGACAGTTTGGGAGAAGGCAGTTACATTTAACAAATACAATCTAAAATTAACAAGGAACACCAACATAGTTGTATCTTTGATCTTATAAACTACGGGATAATGGTGTTGTGGTAACACGTGCATATAGAGTTCCTAAACGCCCATCTCCATATAGTGGCCCATTGTTCGGGTGTTAGTTCCTTTCCGAGGTGTTCTTCCCATCTACGCATGTATCTATGTTCCCCCTAGTGACTATATCGTATGAGTTTAGAAGTTTATATATATCTGAGGTCAGCCCTTTCTGTGTGGAGCCCGAAAGGACTAAACATTCAAATGGGGATGGCTTAGAGAATTGGAGGGTTGGGGTGATGGTGAGTGCATAATGCCGTATCTGGAGGTAGCCAAAGAAGGCAGCAAGTGGAAGCTCGTGTTTAGCTCTGAGTTTGTCGAAGGGTAGCAAGATCCTAGACACTGGATCCACCAGGTGTCCATAGTGAAAAAGTTTCCTCTGCAGCCATGGGAAGATCATCTGAGAGGTTAGGTTATCGGGTAGTTTAGGGTTATAAAGGAAGGCTTTTACTAGAGAAGCCCTGGACTGCAGTAAGTATTTAACCATTAGCATATATAAAATTGATGCAATAAGTACCATATTTAATGGGGTATAACACGCACCTCAAGTTTAGGAGGGAATTTTAAGGAAAAAACTTACATTTAAATGCCCATGAATGCAGCCTTGTCAGTGTCCATCTGCAGCCTTGCCAGTGTCAGTGTAGCATTGTCAGTGTCCATCTGTAGCCTTGTCCATCATTGCAGCGTTTTCAGTGTCAGTGTAGCCTTGTGAGTGTCCATCTGTAGTCATGTCCATCATTGCAGCCTTGTGAGTGTCAATCTGCAGCCTTGCCCCTGTGTCATTTGAGGAGCTGCCGTTTAAAAATGGCACGGCCGCTCTCGGCGGCTTTCGGCCGCTCTCGGCCATTCTCGGCGTGTCTTGGCCACTCTCGGCCATTCTTGGCATGTCTCGGCCGCTCTCGCCGGCTTTCAGCCATTCTCGCCGGCTCACGCGGGACTGCGAGAGCCGCCGAAAGCCGCTGAGATTGGCCGAAAGCGTCCGAAAGCCGCTAAGTGCGGCCGAGAGCCGCTAAACGCGGCTCTTGGCGACCAAAAGGCTCACAATCGGCGGGGGATCGGCATACAACACGCACCCACGATTTTCCCTGATTTTCCTGATTTTAAGGGGAAAAAAGTGCGTGTTATAAGCCGATAAATACGGTATTTGACCATTAGCATGTAAAAATTGATGTAAAGTGACTAGTAAAGCTGCTGTTGATGATATCCAATTGTAAACCAAAAAGTCAAAATAAGTGTCCATAAAAAGTGACATAGTGCTTCATCCGATTAGTGAAAGTTTTCTTAAAAAGTATATATAAACAAAAAACGTGCTGGCAGTGGCGACTGTGCTTCCCTCTTGTGTTTTCACTCACCAGAGCGCTTCACCCCTGCAGGTGTACAAGCGTGAAGTAAAGATGATGTGATCCCAGTCACAGAGTTACAATATCCCCCTAGTTTCCAGCATCAGGGCAAAGGACCATCTATGGGCGGAAGGAAAGGAGACTCCACTGCCTCCCCTCTACAGCATAATTCCCGGCCAGATATCCACATCTATGTGTTATAAAAAAGAAGAAAAAACAATCCGCATAGCGTGACTCCGTATTGCTTCTTTTATTAAAAATTAAATAAATCCAAGGAAGTTAAAAAAGGGGAGAGAGAGCTCACATGCTCACACACACTCCGAACATAGCGGGGAAGCAACGCTCTCCTCACTCGGAGCTTGCGTTCCACCGATCGTATACCAGAAACCAAAACTCCCGGACGTGAGGTAATGCGCATCAAGTTGGTCCCGTCTTACGCGTTTCGTCACACAGACGTCATCTGAGGCGCTGCCATCTTGATACACCACATGTCTTATATGCTGGGTGTAGCTGTCACTGCGGCCAATCATCTGGCGTGTATCGCTAACAAGCGGTAATCAAAAAATTCATATATTCACCACCAGGGTAATCTAATATATATAGTGATGCTCATCTGGCACCACCTATTGGTGTGAAGAAAACCACCCACACATTACAGGTCTAGATGAACCCTCCTAATGCCGCGTACACACGGTCGGACTTTATGGCAGACTTTGCCCGGTGGACTTTTCAACGTACTTTACGATGGACTTTCTGAATGAACGGACTTGCCTACACACAGTCCACCAAAGTCTGTCCAATTCGTACGTGATGACGTACGACCGGACTAAAACAAGGAAGTTCATAGCCAGTAGCCAACAGCTGCCCTAGCGTGGCTTTTTGTCCGTCGAACTAGCATACAGACGAGCGGACTTTTCGACTGGACTCGATTTCGACGGATTCATTTAAAACATGTTTCAAATCGAAGTCCGTCCAACTTTTGAGAAAATAAAGTCCGCTGGAGCCCACACACGATCGAATTGTCTGACGAAATCCAGTCCGCCGGTCAAAGTCTGCCGTAAAGTCCGCTCGTGTGTACGCGGCATTAGGCACCTCCTGGTGGTAAGGAAAAAAGATATGTATACGTAAAACAGCAATGACAGAAACAACCCGGTACAATCCAGATATTACATGGTAAAACTAAGTTAACAAAACAAATGTAATTATTAAAACAACTAGTACCCTTAATTTTTTTTTTAAATTGTAATATACATAAAAACAGAACGGGCTTGGCATGAGGAAACCTAATATGAAAATAAAATACATACAAAATAGAAATAAAAATAAAAATAAAAAATGTTTTTCTTATTCATAATCTAAGTGATAGGCCATCTAACAAAGATGAAAAAATGAAATTAAATAAAAATAAAAATATATATGTAATATACCGGTATATTTAGATGATATATAATATATATTTGAAGAGGAGGAAAGAAAGAGAGAGGATATATCATATATTAACCCATATCTTAATAAAAATAAATCGATGTAAAAACATAAGAGTAGTTAGAATTATCGATAAGGAACATATATACCGGTATATGTGGTTAAAAAATTTGGGTTGTGAAGAGAATACAGTTCTGTACTAAGAACTAACTAGTTAAATCTTCATGAAAACTACCTACATAAATTAAAAATTGGATAAAAAACAATTAAGATCAATGTCCACATTCAACCCTCTAGGTACTAAACTCCCTAGACAGTATATCCACTTGGTCTCATTCTGGGACACTTTTATTCTTTTATTTCCACCTTTCCAGTGATCACTAATCAAATCGATACCATAAAAGATTAATCCTGTGGGATCCCTGTTATGAAACTCATCAAAAGCCTACAAAGGTTATGTTTCGGAAAACCTTTCTTGATATTATTTATATGTTCTCTTAGCCTAACAAAAAGAGGCCTAGTAGTTCTTCCCACATATTGTAACCGGCAGGGACATTCGATCACATATGTGACATGAGTACTGTCACATGTGATCAGTTCCCTAATTTGATACTCTTTTCCAGTTCTAGATTTAAAAGATACCCTTTTCTTTGGTTGTTTCTTACTCACACGACAGGGTAAGCATTTTTGACATCTATAGAAACCTTTCATTTGAGGGAACAATTTTATAGTCTTAGGTGGATCAACTATATTATGTACCAGCTGGTTTCTCAAATTGGGGGCCTTTTTATAAATAAATCTTGGTTTCTTTGAGAGTATTTTCGATTCTGTCAGATTTCAGGATCGGCCAGTATTTCCTAATAATATGTTCAACAGATCGATATTGATTGTTGAAACCAGTGATAAAAGCCATTTCCATTTGAGAGGGTTTGGTATCCTTCTTCTTATTTCTCAATAGGGAATTCCGATCCATATTTCCTATCTCCATCTTCTGTTTCATCAGAGATTCCCTTTGGTACCCCTTATCCACAAATTTTTTGATCAAGGTGTCTGCTTGCACACAATAATCTTCCACGTCATGACAATTTCTCCGTAGCCTCGTCAATTGACCTTTCGGTATATTCTCTAGACATGTGCACAGCCAAAAAATTTGTTCATTTTCGTATTCGTTTCATTAGTTTATTTTTTTTTTTTTCGTTTTTCAGGTCATTCGTTATGATCGTAAGGCGAAGTAGGAGTAACAGAAATCCAAAATGGGGATAATTTGCGTCTAGCAAGATTTGAACATACCCCCATTATAAGATGCACTGGAATGCCAAGAACACCCAATTATCAAACAGGCTCTTGGAGCAGGGGAAGGGAGGAACACCCTCAAGAGCCCACTTATGGAAGATCCCCAGGCATTCTGAGATACAATATCCCCACTTACAATAGATATTCACCCTTAAGAGAAAGGGGGCAACATGCCACCTATGATAATCCTCAGAATAGAGGGTTTTTCAGTGATGGAAGGGATTTTCACTGAGGTGGACCACCTGGAAGATGGAAAGCACATGTTCCGTACAGGAGGCCAGGCTGGAGAGACCAGCCAAGGAACACCAGAGACTTCCAGAGACGAGGAGGCCCACCCATGAATTTGAACAGAGATCAGAGGCATATTGGGACTCAAGGGTATCCACATATACAGGATCATACAACACAAACAAGGAATGGATGGAACAGGAACCAAGACGGAGAATTGGATCAAACCCCAAGAGGTATGGAAAGAGGTCACAGGCAAGAGAAAAACGAGGAGGGAAGAAGAAAAAGAATAAGAGAGTATTAGGAGAAGGAATTTTTAACTTAAGTGATGTTGTATTTTCTGATGAGGAGTTGATGATTTTAGATTTAGGGTTGAAATTTGCTCCTAATAAGGATATCGACAAATTTGAGGTTTTTATTGATTTACAAAAGTTTATGCGCAAATTAAAAGTAAAGAAACATTATGCTTTGAATAAAGAAGAAAAAACAGTAGAGGAAGCATCAAGATTCATGCATACTAACCTCAGAAATAATTCTATTTTTAATCCGAAGGTCCTTGGGGACCAATGTATGAGTGCTTTCAAGAAAATGGTGGAGAGTGATCTTGCAAAACTGGAAAAGAAGAACTCCAAAAATGGGAATGTTTGGAAATTAATTAAAGAGTTTGGAAAAAGAAAGGAGGTGGTCATACACCCCGCCGATAAAGGGAGTGGGTTGGTAATATTTAGAAAAGACTATGAGGAAGAAATGAGAAACCTTCTCAGGGTAGAAAATACCTATACGAAATTAAAAGGGAACCCCAAACAACTTTATGGAAGGAAATTGAAAACCCTTGTGAAGAAAGGAAAAGATGGGGATTTTAAATAAGAAGGAAGCAAAATACCTAATTTGTGAGTCCACCAAGACACCAGTAATGTACTATCTACCTAAAGCAGGGGTCGTCAACCCCCGGGCCGCGGCCCACTACCGGGCCGTGGCCCTTCTGCAGCCGGGCCGCGGGTGCGGGCGGCCAGCAAGAGACATGCTAGGCTGCTGGCATAAGAGAGCCGGGTGGACACTGGATAGAAGAAGCGAGCGGGCGGGCAAGCAGAGATGATATCATCTCTCTCCATCACCGCTCTTCCGCCCTCACAGCCAGTGTTCTATGTCAGTGTCGGAGGTGCGGCGGGGAGCAGAGAGATGATATCATCTCTCACTACCCGCCCCGCATCACCGCTTCTCGCTGTGAGAAAACGAACTGTTCAGCGGCGCAGATTCCCCACTCCTCAGACAGCTATTCAGGAATGGCCGAGTGCCAGAGAGCGACAGCCCAAGGAGTCCCGGACCCTCCCTCTGCCAGGTGAGACCCGCTGTAGCATGAGGAGGGAGACGCCCTTCTACATCCAGAGGGGCCATCCCACAGAGATGTGACGTCATCAGTGACAGGTGAGCTGTGTGCTGGGACTTGTAGTTCACCCCCTCAGCTGTCTGCCTGACATACCACAAGGGGCGCTCCACTCACTCCGCATCTGGTGACAGGCAACGTGGCAGGTGGCGTGGCAAGTGACGTTCCACATCTGCTTGCAAGAGACAATCCATCTTGTGGCAGGCAGTGTGACAGGTGATGTGGCAAGTGACATTCCACATCTGGTGACAGGCAATGTGGCAAGTGACAATCCACATCTTGTGGCAGGCAGTGTGGCAGGTGATGTGGCAAGTGACTATCCACATCTGGTAGCAGGCAGCGTGGCAAGTGACATTCCACATCTGGTGGCAGGCGACAGTGGCAAGGGACATGCACAGGGCTCCCACTGATTCTACATTATGGTGAGTTGAACTATTTCAATTAGTACTACAATGTAATAATAGCATGGTGATGGTGATGATTGAAGTGCTAACACCAGCCATTGCCCGCGAAAAATCGCTACCCCCCCGGTCCTTGGCACAATTTTCTTCCACGCAGCCGGTCCCCGGTGCCAAAAAGGTTGGGGACCACTGACCTAAAGTACATAAACGAATGGACAAGCCCCCAGGGAGACCGATTATAAGCGGAATTAATTCTTTATTCTCAAGATTGGGGGAGTGATGAAAGGAAGATCATATTCATGGGACAGCACACAATTATTTAACGAATTAACACATGTGACTGAGATTAATGATTGTCTTCTTGCGAAAATTGATGTGAATTCCTTGTACACCACTATCATATAAAAGGATGGGATTAAGGGGATGCAAACCTCAAACAAGAACAAATTGATTTTATTCTTGAGACCCTTAAACTAGCAATGGAAAGTAATTATTTTTGGTACCAAAAAGAATATTATGTTCAAACTAAGGGCGTTGCCATGGGGGCAAGATATGCCCCAAGCGTGGCGAATTTATTTATGAATATGTGGGAAGAGGAACATATTTATAGGAGATTACGCCCAGAAATGAAATTTTATCGTAGGTACATCGATGATGTGATCATCGTGTGGAATGGTACCACAGATTCTTTCCAGGAATTCCTAGAATAAATGAATCAAAATAAATATGGCATCTCCTTCAGTGGGAAATGTGACCCCCAGCAAATAGATTATCTAGATGTGCAGATTTTCAAGGCAAATAATGAATTACACACAAAAACTTTCTTCAAAGCAACGGACCGCAACGGTTATATTCCAGTATCTAGCTGTCACCACCTGAAGTGGAAGGAGAATATACCGAAAGGTCAATTGATGAGGCTACAGAGAAATTGTCATGACGTGGAAGATTATTGTGTGCAAGCAGACACCTTGATCAAAAAATTGGTGGATAAGGGGTACCAAAGGGAATCTCTGATGAAACAGAAGATGGAGATAGGAAATATGGATCGGAATTCCCTATTGAGAAATAAGAAGAAGGATACCAATCCCTCTCAAATGGAAATGGCTTTTATCACTGGTTTCAACAATCAATATCGATCTGTTGAACATATTATTAGGAAATACTGACCGATCCTGAAATCTGACAGAATCTTGGCGAAAATACTCTCAAAGAAACCAAGATTTATTTGTAAAAAGGCCCCCAATTTGAGAAACCAGCTGGTACATAATATAGTTGATCCACCTAAGACTATAAAATTGTTCCCTCAAATGAAAGGTTTCTATAGATGTCAAAAATGCTTACCCTGTTGTGTGAGTAAGAAACAACCAAAGAAAAGGGTATCTTTAAATCTAGAACTGGAAAAGAGTATCAAATTAGGGAACTGATCACATGTGACAGTACTCATGTCACATATGTGATCGAATGTCCCTGCCGCTTACAATATGTGGGAAGAACTACTAGGCCTCTTTTTGTTAGGCTTAGAGAACATATAAATAATATCAAGAAAGTTTATCAAATGGTTATGGGGTATTCCTGCGCTATCGTAAAACGGGGTGAGGGAGAAAAAGAGGAGGGGAACCAAATCTAAGTGAAACAAGGAAAAGCAGCCTACACCGAATGGGGTACAGCCTGTCCCCGGTTACAGAGAAAATGGGTAAATAGTGGTGCTGCGCTAATCCTATTAAGATATGCAATGATAATACGTGTAATGCCTCAGTGATGGTGGGTACCTCCCAGTACCAATGAAATAAATATTTACAAATGGAAAAAAAATCAGTAGAAAAGTAACCTAATATGGCAGTGGTGTAATTATGTACTGGTAATATGTATGACTATATACTAATCATGCAAGTACTCAGTTTGTGCTAGCAATAAAACATGCACAATATGTGAAAAGTGATCAGTGCTTATACATCATAATCCACAATATAAAAAATATATATAAAAATATATATATAAAAAATAGCGGCTAACTTACAACATAGCCAGTCTCTGACTGGCTTAACATGTACCTAATATAAATCAACATACTCTCAGGTGCGTGTATAGGCAAAGTGAATAGTGCTTAAAGTGCATAACATACAGTAACAATTCTAATGTGGCTGAGTGTTAAAAGGTAGATCATGCGTGCAAAACAATATGGAATATAGTGCTCCGTTCGGCAATGAACAATTATTCAAAGTCCATAAAATATGAGTGATCCCTTCGGTGCTAACATATACGTGACAATGGTGATCAATCTTCATGCAGCAATGCGCACACTGGTGGGCAGTGGCCCCTTACCTGAAGGTAATGGGGTAATCGCATTTAGCCACTTTAAGGCATGGCAGCCTTTGTAGAAACCGTAGATATATCCAGCTGTGAGAGATGGTGAGGATATGGTCCTATCCTGGTCACTTCTCTCCTGGGGGCGTCTAGTCCTTTCAAGTAATGTCCCGGGGTCACCCAGATAGATTAAAAAGGGGAAGCCCACAATAGTGTAGTATTGTATGGAAAACGTACCACTTTTATTTAAGATAATACATATGTACTCACATAACAAAACATTAGAACCGGGTGGAGATCCAACGAGCGGCGAGCTCGTAGTACAACAGTCATGTTTTGTTATGTGAGTACATATGTATTTTCTTAAATAAAAGTGGTACGTTTTCCATACAATACTACACTATTGTGGGCTTCCCCTTTTTAATCTATCTGGGTGACCCCGGGACACTACTTGAAAGGACTAGACGCCCCCAGGAGAGAAGTGACCAGGATAGGACCATATCCCCACCATCTCTCACAGCTGGATATATCCACGGTTTCTACAAAGGCTGCCATGCCTCAAAGTGGCTAAATGCGATTACCCCATTACCTTCAGGTAAGGGGCCACTGCCCACCAGTGTGCGCATTGCTGCATGAAGATTGATCACCATTGTCACGTATATGTTAGCACCGAAGGGATCACTCATATTTTATGGACTTTGAATAATTGTTCATTGCCGAACGGAGCACTATATTCCATATTGTTTTGCATGCATGATCTACCTTTTAACACTCAGCCACATTAGAATTGTTACTGTATGTTATGCACTTTAAGCACTATTCACTTTGCCTATACACGCACCTGAGAGTATGTTGATTTATATTAGGTACATGTTAAGCCAGTCAGAGACTGGCTATGTTGTAAGTTAGCCGCTATTTTTTATATATATATTTTTATATATTTTATATATTTTTTATATTGTGGATTATGATGTATAAGCACTGATCACTTTTCACATATTGTGCATGTTTTATTGCTAGCACCAACTGAGTACTTGCATGATTAGTATATAGTCATACATATTACCAGTACATAATTACACCACTGCCATATTAGGTTACTTTTCTACTGATTTTTTTCCATTTGTAAATATTTATTTCATCGGTACTGGGAGGTACCCACCATCACTGAGGCATTACACGTATTATCATTGCATATCTTAATAGGATTAGCGCAGCACCACTATTTACCCAATATCAAGAAAGGTTTTCCGAAACATAACCTTTCTAGACATTTTGATGAGTTTCATAACAGGGATCCCACAGGATTAATGTTTTATGGTATCGATTTGATTATTAATCACTGGAGAGGTGGAAATACCAAGTGGATATACCGTCTAGGGAGTTTAGTACCTAGAGGGTTGAATGTGGACATTGATCTTAATTGTTTTTTATCCAATTTTTAATTTATGTAGGTAGTTTTCATGAAGATTTAACTAGTTAGTTCTTAGTACAGAACTGTATTCTCTTCACAACCCAAATTTTTTAACCACATATATATATGTTCCTTATCGATAATTCTAACTACTCTTATGAGTATTTAGATTGTTTTTACATCGATTTATTTTTATTAAGATATGGGTTAATATATGATATATCCTCTCCCTTTCTTTCCTCCTCTTCAAATATATATTATATATCATCTAAATATACCGGTATATTACATATATATTTTTATTTTATTTCATTTTTTCATTTATGTTAGATGGTCCATCACTTAGATTATGAATAAGAAAAACATTTTTTATTTTTATTTTTATTTCTATTTTGTATGTATTTTATTTTCATATTAGGTTTCCTCATGCCAAGACCGTTCCATTTTTATGTATATTACAATTTAAAAAAAAATTTAAGGGTACTAGTTGTTTTAATAATTAAATTTGTTTTGTTAACTTAGTTTTACCATGTAATATCTGGATTGTACCGGGTTGTTTCTGTCATTGCTGTTTTACATATACATATCTCTTTTCCTTACCACCAGGAGGCGCCTAAGGAGGGTTCATATAGACCTGTAATGTGTGGGTGGTTTTCTTCACACCAATAGGTGGCGCCAGATGAGCACCACTATATATATTAGATTTCCCTTGTGGGGAATATACGAAATTTTGATTCAGTCTGATCACCGCTTGTTAGCGATACAAGCCAGATGATTGGCCGCAGTGACAGTTACACCCGGGATATAAGACGTGTGATGTATCAAGATGGCAGCGCCTCAGATGACGTCCGTGTGACGAAACACGTAAGGCGGGACTAACTTGATACGCATTACGTCATATCCGGGAGTTTTGGTTTCTGGTATACGATCAGTGGAACGCAAGCTCCGAGTGAGGAGAGCGTTGCTTCCCCGCTACGTTTGGAGAGTGTGTGAGCATGTGAGCTCTCTCTCCCCTTTTTTAACTTCCTTGGATTTATTTAATTTTTAATAAAAGAAGCATTACGGAGTCAAGCTATGCAGATCATTTTTTCTTCTTTTTTATAACACATATATGTGGATATCTGGCCGGGAATTACACTGTAGAGGGGAGACAGTGGAGTCTCCTTTCCTTCCACCTGTGGATGGTCCTTTGCCCTGATGCTGGGAACTAGGGGGATATCGTAACTCTGTGACCGGGATCACATTATCTTTTTTTTTTTTTTTTTTTGAAAATCTTTTTATTTTGCGTATAACAAACACATAGACAAAACAAACATACAATAGTACAGCCAACATTTGGCTAACATCAGGAGTGGGGCCCGAGCAGTGGTCTCAAGTCAGCATAACGGAACCAAGAAATGTTAGTTTATTTGCGACTACCAGAATATACCATCATCCATGTGCGGGCCTGGCTCATGCTCCAGGGGTAGGTTAATAATTAACTGGCTCACCTAAGTTACTGTGCTGTCAAGGGTTGGTTTATCAGGGCTTCAAGGGAGGTCGTCAGATAGCGAGAAACCTCCTAGTCTGCTGCAGCAGTGGAGGGTTCCACCAACCACTTAGACCAGACCCTGTCATATTTTTTGGACAGCCTCTATGAATATAGGTATCTTTGTATAGGGGTATCACATCATTGACAAGCGTTTTCCATAGACCTATAGAGGGAGGAGCTTTCCGCTTCCAGCATAGGACAATGGATTTCCTGGCGTAGAACAGCAAGAGACCCAACAGAGTTCTCTCAGCAACCCTGGGTACCAGGTCCTCCACCAGTCCCAACAAACATATTCTTGGGGATGGGACAATAGAGATACTTAGTAGTTCATTCACCTCCATAAGAATTTGTGACCAAAATATTGAAATTACCGGGCAGGACCAGAAGATGTGAATGTAGTCCCCTGGAGCATGATCACACCGCCAGCACTCCGGGGAGAGGAAGGACCTCATCTTGTGCACCTGAGAGGGAGTTAGATATGCTCTATGGACAATCTTGTACTGAATGAGGCGATCTCAGCATTTTAAATGGGAAGTCCCATATATCCCCCCAGTCCTTGGAGTCTAGCTCCGGAACGTCTTGGCCCCATTGCTGACGGAGTTGGCCCCCTGGACAACTCAGGAGATGAGACCCGGAGGAGATGTGCGTAGAGCACGGATGTGGGCTTGTTGGTGCAAAGCGCAAAATCTGTTCCAAGTCAGATTGCACCAGCTGCCCCTCGCCTGATGGAAACTGGGCCCTGAAAGCATGGGACAGCTGAAGATACCTGAATTTGTGTGAGGGCGGGACATTGTGGTGAGACATTAAATGGTCAAAGGGGAAGATCGAAAGGTCGGGATCACATCATCTTTTCTTCACGCTTGTACCCCTGCAGGGGTGAAGCGCTCTGGTAAGGGAAAACACAAGAGGGGAGCACAGTCACCACTGCCAGCACGTTTTTTGTTTATATATACTTTTTAAGAAAACTTTCACTAATCGGATGAAGCACTATGTCACTTTTTATGGACACTTATTTTGACTTTTTGGTTTACAATTGGATATCATCAACAGCAGCTTTACTAGTCACTTTACATCAATTTTATATATGCTAATGGTTAAATACTTATTGCATCAATTTTATATATGCAAATGGTTAAATACTTATTGCACAGCCGGTTAGTGCTGATTGATGGTTGCTATAAACACTAGTTGATAATTTTTATTTATTTAATTGCATTTTTATTTGAATTTTTATTTCATCAGCACAAATCATTTTTCTAGCACAAGTCACTTTGTATGATTATTTATTTATGACAGGAAGGATTTGTCCTTGCTGGACATATATAGTTTCTTCACTATATATATACATTTATCGTATGGTATATACACATCATTTTTTCACATAGAACAGCGCTATTCCCTATTTTGTTTTTTATGCTTCGGTTGGGTTTCACCTAGGTGAAACCTTTTCACAGGGAAGCAGCAGTTGTAAACATCCTAAGCACGGATTCCTCTGATAGTCTGCCTCCAGTGCGTAGGAAGTGCATGGTATGTAGTAGGGTGGGGGAGGGGATATCGGCGTTGGCGTTCCACAGTAGATTGTTCGAATGGATGGGAGCCAGCCATATTTTATCTATTTGGGTACAGCAGTTATAGGCCAGAAGGGTGACCCAGGAAGCTATAGCTCTCAGTTGTGCAGCATAGTAATAGCGTTGAACGTGTGGAAAGGCCAAACCCACATCACTTCTGGAGGCAAACATTACAGAGCGGGCTATTCGATGTTGTTTGTAGTTCTATGAAAAATTTAGGAGGTGATTCTGGAGTTTTGTGAGCTGGGCTGACGGGATGGGCACTGGGAGAGTCATAAAGCAGTACAAAAGTTTAGGTAGTATGTTCATCTTAATCGAGGCGATGCGACCAAACCAAGACATTGGGTAATGTCTCCATTTGGTCAAGAGGGATCGGATGGATGCAAATAGAGGTCCAAAGTTTGTATTGTATAGGGATTCATATCGAGGAGTAAGGTGTACCCCAAAGTATTTAATGGCATGGGATTTCCACGCATATGAAAAGTTTTCCGACAGGCGGTGTACTTCCGCAGGAGGGAGGTTGAGTGAGAGAGCTTCTGATTTAGCTGCTTTAACCTTGTAACCCAGCATGTGCCTTGTAATGCATGTGCCTCCACTGTGGGGACACTCATATTTTAGTGTTAGGACCACAGATATCAGGGTGCCATGACGAGGCTCTGTGGCTTACGCATGCGTTTGCAAATGCGTGTGGACTAAACCCCTGTTTTTAACGCATACTGTTAGAGAGGTTAATTTGGTTGTCTGCGGGCTGGTGGTAAGTAGGCTTGGAATTTTTTCCTGGGCATTCCCCAGGCCTTGTTTATATCTGTTTGTAGCCCTCCAATGCCGCTTACTACGATAGCCAGCTATAAATGAGGGTGGTGGCAAGTTTTTTGAGATCACCTTGGTGTGTGTATTGGTCCAGCAACGCATCAGCACCTTTGCAGCCATTGTGCTATTTGCTGGCTGTCTGGTGTGCTCCTGTACCTTTTTTTTTTGTTAAATTGTTTATTTATTTGGGAAACAGGTCCACAAGTATCACAATTACACATTACATATTCAACATACCAGCATTACAGACATTGGGGATCTAAGGTAACATACTGCAATGTTTAAAATACTGTTGGTTCCAGAATAACAATTTACCATATCGTAGACCGTTAGAGTGCTCCTGTACCTTTAAGAAGGGATGGGCTGCCCTTCAGTCCACCTGCTCTCATTTATCCATCAGAATGCATGTGCCTCCACTGTGGGGACACTCATATTTTAGTGTTGTGACCACAGATATCAGGGTGCCGTGACGAGGCTCTGTGGCTTACGCATGCGTTTGCAAATGCGTGCGGACTAAACCCCTGTTTTTAACGCATACTGTTAGACAGGTTAATTTGGTTGTCTGTGAGCTGGTGGTAAGTAGGCTTGGAATTTTTTCCTCGGCATTCCCCAGGCCTTGTTTATAACCTTGTAACCCGACAGGGATCCATATTCCTCCAAGAGTTTATGGAGGTTAGGGAGAGTAATGTGCGGTCGTGTCAGGAGGACATCGTCTGCAAACAATGAAATTTTAAACTTGCGACCCCCTAACCATTACGCCGCTGACGTTGGGGTCCCATCGGATCTGGGCCGCCAGGGGTTCGATGCACAGGGCGAAGAGCAGCGGAGAGAGCGGGCATCCTTGCCTAGTTCCGTTCGAAAAAGGAAAGGAGGTGGATGCCGTACAAGGTGTTTTGATGGAGGCAGATGGAGTTGCGTATTGGTGTATAATCGCCCTTAGGAACGGCCCCTGAAAGCCCAGATGTTCAAGGGTGGAAAACATAAAAGGCCAGCTGAGCCTATCAAAGGCTTTCTCAGCATCTAAGCTGAGCAGGAGCGCTTCTTCCTTTGTCTGTTAATGATATCTATTAAATTGATGACTCTTCTGGTGTTGTCCCCTGCTTGGCGTCCTGGGACAAAGCCCACCTGGTCCTTATGGATCAGGTAGGGGAGGACTTCATTTACTCAGAGGGACAGCAATTTTTAAAAATTTTCAGGTCTGAATTTAATAGGGCTATGGGCCTATAATCCCCGCACAGTGTGTGGTCTTTATCAGGTTTGGGTATGAGCGTGAGATGTGATGCCTGCATATCTCTTGGGATTTCTCCCTGGCCCATGAATCCGTTAAATAAACAAACCATATGTGGGAGCAGGATAGGTAGGAAAGACTTCTAATATTCATACAGGAGGCCGTCAGGACTCGGGGCCTTATTATTTGGAAGGTGTTTCAAAGTATCAGAAATTTCCTCGTTGGTGATCGTAGAATTAAGGGAGTGTAAGGCCTCTGCTGGTAAAGTGGCCACCCCGCTGGTAGCAAGGTAGGCTCATACGCGGTCCTTGAAAGTTTCCTGGACCGGTAAGTTCAGTATGGAAGGGTTGTTGTAGAGGTCCGAGTAGCAGTCTCGGAGTAATTGGGTGATGTGGTCAGGTTGGGAGTGGAGGGTACCCGTAGGGCTTGGGGAGCCGATGTGTGAGTGTTTTCCCGGAGTTTATGCGCTAGTAGCGTGTGGGCTTTGTTGCCTTTATCATAGTATAACTCACGCAGCCCCTGAAGGGCTTTTTCTACCCTGCCTATGTCTATACTTTTAAGAACTGCCCTTAGGCGTATAATTTCCCTCAGAAAACAGATTGAAGACGAGGTCGTGAGTCTGGATTCTAAATCCCGTAATCGCTGTGCTGTCTGTTGTCTCAGTAGCCTGGTACTTTTCTTCCAGGCCGTGGAGTTCGCTATGCATTGTCCCCGTATGGCCATTTTGTGTGCTTACCAGAGGGTTCCCACAGAGATCTCCGGGGGAATTGTTTTCTACAAAGTACAGTTTTAAGGTGTTTTCCAATTCCGACCTATAGGCGAGATCCTTCAGGAGGAAGTCATTCAGCTGCCAGTGGCAGGTCCGCGGAAAATTTTAAAGCCTGCCATCTAACATTTGTCTGCAGAAAATCCGACAATAATTGTCCGATGGAGCATACAGACGGTCGTATTTTCCGCCAACAGCCTGTCATCACACATTTACTGTTGGAAAATCCGATCATGTGTACACAGCTTTACTCTATCCAAAAACTATTCTCTATAGTTCTACTTTAAGTCTTTGATGTCAACATAGCCCTTTACAACCTAGTGCAACAGTAGAGTGTCATTAAGGCATTGTCATAAGCATAGGGGAGACCTATGGGATGCATTACGGGCAGCAGGTGGTCTATTTGCAGAATATATAGTAGATATTGATGACAGAAGACAGGGAATGCTTAAGGATTTGCTGTACAGTGTCTCTAATGTTTTAGCAATAGAAAAGTGGCAGAAGTAGGATAATACTTATCTGTTCTGACAGGATGAAGCCTTACAGCCTGAATGAGCAGCCTGCCGCTGCTGCCAGTCTGATGCCTCCAGAGGGGTTGCAAAGAAAATGTTTTTTCTGCCATCAGTAATGCATAGCCTTGCTTGGTGTTGAATTAGAAGATGAAATGCCTTGATCATGGAGGCATTGCTTGACATCCGTAGAGGAAACCAGAAACATCTCCATACAAGCATCATTGTACTACAACTCCTCCATCGTCCTAACTGCACATAGGATGATGACCTTGTCTCTATACTTTAATATCTTCGCAAAAACTGATCCTGGGTTTGCTCCAGGGATCGGAAGCTTGGATGAAGAACAATGTTCCATTTCAATAGTGAAACCAGGAGAAACATGCAAATATTATCCATTATTCAGATCTCAAAAAACAAATTGGATGGGATCCCTCAGCCCCTTGTGGAAGCCCACAAATCACACAATATTTCTTCTGAAGCAATTCTCAAATTTCTGACTTTTAGCAACTCAGGTGATTATTGAAGATGAGGATCACTGTGTGTGTGGACAAGCAGATGTCTGTTCACCTAATGTTCTTGGGAAAATATCTGTTCATCGATAACCAGAGTTAGGCTAACGATACCTTGCTCGAAGTTCACTGATTCCTGCTGAATTTCCAAAATTCAAGCCATGCTGCGATATGCAAACTGATCTGGGGTGTCATTAACTTTGTAGCTGTTTGCATAGGGCAGTGTGAACTGCTTGCGATTCCGCACTGGAATCACGCTGGTTCCAGTATCACATATGAGTGAACTGGTGTTCTATTGGTTTGTGCCCTCAGTCGAAAAGTGCCTGCGCTCAGTCCACATCAGCATTAGCAGCTGCAGGCTTCACCCCAGTATTGTTTTTAAGAGCAGGCGGTTGGCTCTCTTGTAATAGCAATTGAAGCGGCTTACTAGCCACTTGATTGCTATTACAAGCAGTGGGAGGGGATGTGCCCTTCTCCTGCCGCCTTCCAAAGCTCTCCTGTCCCACCAGGAGACCCAAGCGACCAGCCTGCCCTCGGCCTGGCTGCATTCCCCCCTCTCCTGTATCCACCTGGCTTCGATTCTCCCCTCCACCTGGCTGCATTCCCTCCCCTGTCCACCAGGCTCTGTACTCCCCTCCACCTGACTGCATCCCCCCTCGCCTGTATCCATCCGGCCCCTGTCCTCTTCTTCACCTGCCTGCTTCCTTTGCTCTCTTCTGTCCATCTAGCTCTAGCCCCCTCTCCTCTGTCCACCTGGCTTTGTTCTCACCTCCACCTGGCTGCATCTCCCCTCTCCTTTGTCCACCTGGCTCTGTCCTCCATCCTCTATCCACCTGGCTCCATCCTCCCCTCCACCTGGCTGCATCCCCTCTGTCCACCTTGCTCCATCCTCCCCTCCTCTGTCTACCTAGCTCCAATCTCCCCTCCACCTGGCGGCATCCCCCCTCTTCTTTGTTCACCTGGCTCTGTCCTTCCCTCCGTCCACCTAGGTCCATCCTCCCCTCCTCTCCTCTGTCCTCCTGGCTCTGTCCTCACCTCCACCTGGCTCTGTCCACCTCTCCTCTCCTTTATCCACCTGGCTTCATCCTCCCTTTTACATGGCTGCTTCCCCTCCTCTGTCCAACTTGCTCCAGCCTCCCCTCCATCTGGCAAAATCCCCCTCTCCTTTGTCCACCTGACTCCGTCCTCGGCTCCACCTGGCGGCATCTCCCTTCTCCTCTGTCCACCTGGCTCCCTCCTCCCCTCCTTTACTCTGTCCACCTTGTTCCGTCCTGCCCTCCTCTCCTCTGACCAATCTGGCTCTTCCCCCTCCCACCCGGCTCTGTCCCCTCTTCTTCTCCATCCACCTAGATGCCACCCTAGGTAGGTTTGTGGAACCAAGTGCCAGATGCTTTTGTTTTATTTAACCATGCCCATTTAAACCCCTCCCACTGTTAACAGAATTTGGCCACACCCACTGTCTGCCTGTAAAAACCTAGCAGAGGAAGACAGATAGACAGATTGATGTTTTTAGTTATATGTCTGTCTGTCTATATTAGAAGGCAGGTCTAATGCGTAAGCCACTGGGTTAATCCTGCAAAGAATATGGAAAGGCCCAATAAACCGAGGTGCGAACTTCAGTGAGGGAACACGAAGTCGGAGGTTGCAAGATGACAGCCAGACGCCGTCCCCAACCTGGTAGGAAGACACAGGCAGGCGTCTGCGGTCAGCATGGAGTCTGTATCTATCATTAGCATGACGCAAAGCCTCCTGGACTTGTACCCAAGTGGAACGAAGACCACAAAGATGCTCCTCTAACGCAGGAATACTCTGTGGAAGAAATGAGTCAGGCAACATGGAAGGTTGGAAACCATAATTCGCCATAAACAGGGACAATCAGGAAGCAGAATTCAAGGCACTGTTGTGAGCAAAATCTGCCCACGGTAATAGGTCTGACCAGTTGTTATGATGGTCAGAAATATAGCAACGTAGGAATTGCCCCAAGGACTGATTGGCTCGTTCTGCGGCCCCATTAGACTGCGGGTGATATGCAGAGGAGAAAGCAAGCTGAATTCCCAACTGTGCACAAAAGGCTCGCCAGAACCGGGATACAAACTGACTACCCCCTGTCCGAGACAATTACCTTGGGTAGCCCATGTAAGCGAAAGATCTCCCGAGCAAAAATGGAAGCCAGTTCCTTAGAAGTGGGCAACTTCTTAAGTAGAATACAATGACACATCTTTGAGAACTGGTCAACCACCGTAAGAATAACAGTGTTGCCTTGGAGTTGGGTAACTCCACAATGAAATCCATAGACAGGGGGGTCCAGGGCCTCTCTCCATTGGGTATGGGTTGTAGGAGGCCCACTGGAAGGTGTCGTGGAGTCTTACTCTGAGCACACATGGAACAGGCAGCTATGAAGGCAGTTACATCAGCACGTAGACTAGGCCACCAGAATTGTTGGGAAATGGCCCAAACGAGTTGATTCTTCCCAGGGTGGCCAGCTGCCTTGGGAGAATGGTAAGTCTGGAGCACGGCAGTACAGAGACTCTCTGGGACAAAGCAGCGGTCACAAGGTTTCTCAGGATGAACATGGACCTGAGCAGCAAGAATTTTGTCACCCAAAGGAGAAGTGAGACTGGTGCCAGAATACGATCAGGAGGAATCACAGGAACCGGAACTGACTCTAACTTGGAAGTGGAGGAAAATTGTCGTGACAAGGCGTCAGCCCTTACATTCTTAGTACTGGGTAAGAATGAGACAATGTAATTGAAACTTGACAAGAAAAAAGCCCATCGCACCCTTCTGGGAGAGAGGCATTTAGCCTCAGACAAGAATGTGAGATTCTTATGATCAGTAAGAATGAGAACCGGCACAGTGGTACGTTCAAGGAGATGTCTCCATTCTTTCAGGGCTGAAATGATCGCCAACAGCTCTCTGTCACCAATCTCGTAATTGCACTCCACAGGTGACAATTTCTTGGAAAAGTCGCCACAAGGATGCATAGCGCTCTCAGAGGTAGGACGTTGAGACAGAAGGGCGCCAACACCAGTCTCAGAAGTATCAACCTCAAGGATAAAAGGTAACCTAGGATCAGGATGTGCCAACACAGGAGCAGAAACAAAGGCAGCCTTGAGACTCTCAAAGGCCTTAATGGACTCCGGAGACCAACTCTGTGGGTTACCGTCCTTTCTGGTCATATCAGTCAGGGGCTTGACCAGAGACAAGAAGTTATGAATAAACTTCTGATAATAGTTGGCAAAGCCCAGGAAACATTGCAGAGGATGTAAACCCACGGGTCGAGGCCACTGTAGGACTGCCGAAAGTTTCTCTGGGTCCGTCAAAAAACCAGCAGTGGAAATGACAGGAATTTAACCTTTTCACGATGGCACTCGCACTTCTCCAGTTTACAATAAAGATTGTTCTCTCTGTTTTCTGAAGCACATGACAGACATCTGTGTGGTGGGTCTCCAGGGACTTGGAAAATATGAGGATATCATCGAGATAAACCACCACACATAACTGCAACAAATCTTGGAGGACATCGTTAATAAACTCCTGGAAAACTGCTGGGGCATTACAAAGGCCAAAAGGCATTACAAGGTACTTATAATGCCCTGTTCTGGTATTAAACACAGTTTTCCACTTGTCGCCCTCCTTAATCCTCACGAGATTGTATGCCCCTCTCAAATCAAGCTTCATGAAAACCGTTGCTCCCTTGAGGCGGTCATATTTCTCTGTAATCAATGGAATCGCATAGGCATTCTCAATCGTTTCACGATTGAGACCCCTATAATTAATACAAGGTCTCAGTTCACCGCTCTTCTTCTTCACAAAGAAGAAACCAGCATCAGCAGTAGACAAGGATTTGCGAATGAAACCCCGAGAAAGTGCGTCTGCAACATACTCCTCCATGGCCTTATCCTCCAAGACCGACAAAGGGTAAACCAGGCCACGAGGGGGTATGGCACCATGTTGAAAGTCAACTGCGTAATCATACGACCGGTGTGGAGGCAAACTACCGGCTTGACCTTTGTCAAAGACATCGCTAAAATCGCGGTACTCCTCCGGCAGGGAGGAGAGTGAAGAGGTGCACAGGACCTTGGCTACCTTCTGGAAGCATGTCTCACTGGATCGCCCCCAAATTGATCTGGAAGCGGAACCAGACATATCTCTTATAGAGGTAATACTCAAGTCGGGTGCCTGAACAGAGACTGGCGCAGCAGCAGGGACGGCCTGCAACTCAGGTTGTACCGGAGCAGCCACAGTGGGAGATTCCAGGTGAGCCGTGCGACTCAGGAGCGTTTGTAACACTATGGCAAACTGATCCATGCGGTGATCTTGCTAATCCAATCTGGAAAAAATATTACCAACAAGTGGATTGACTGTATCTTCTGAATTCATGGCCTTCGCCTGCTGTCAGAAACCATGAAATCAGACCGAGACAGAAGTACACTTAAATCACACTTGTTTAATAATAAAAGTAAAAAGAATAAACGTAGTCAAAACATAGCCAAAGTTCAGTAACTGTAACGGATAGTCAGCCAAGCGGAAGTCAGGGATCAAGGTAGTGGAACAGCAAGCAGGATCTGGAGCCAGAAGGGATGTCAGCAAAGCCAGTCTTTAAACAGGAATGCAGGAAATTCTTGTGATGTGACCAAGGCGAAGGCAGAGCTCTTCTGGACGTGACAAGTAGGCAGGACTGACGAGCAGGATCATCAACAGCTGGGTAACTGTGGAGAGAGATGGAAGCTGGCAATTAGCTGACAGCTGAGCGGCCAGCTCAGAGAAGGAAGGGCTGAGCCCAGCCCTGACAACGCCATAGGAACGTCCGGTCTCTCATCCCCTCCAGATGGAATAGCCCCAGACCACCTGTACCTCGCCCCGCTCCGACCCATCCTACCCTGTACCTTATCCAGACTCTCTGCCTATGTTGAGCCTTTGGCGGACCCGTAGTGATTCCTGTCCAGTAACCCTATGCAGATAATCCGCTCCATTCCCTGTGGAGGTATGGGCAGCTGCGTGGTGGACGGAGAGAGCGAGTGGAGAGGGTGTGGAGACGGAGTTGAGGTGGAGTGGAGGTGTTTTCTCTCCCTCTCCTCCTCTCTTCTTTGACCGAAGCGCTGTGACCTGAGCCAGAGAGCGGATAGCTGACTGGGTGCGGAGGAGTCCGGAGGCAATCGGAAGGAGTAAGAGCAGGAGGAGGCTATCACGTACTCGGCTGCTCTAATATAGCCATTGACTGGGGAGAGTGAGAACGCCACACAGAGACCTCGTGGACTGGAGAAGTGGTCCCCCCCAACCCCCCCTTTTTGTTTCTCTCCTGTAAAAAGCGTGGAGGAATTTGAGAGGCAGCAGTGCAATAATTAAAATCACAGAAGGAAAAGAGACTGCTCGGAAGAAAGTGGGAGTGTTGAGTACAACCTGTATACCTACGTTTAACACATATAGCATATATGGTATATATAGCATATGTGATCTACAGACTCATTTGAAGGTACTTCTCTGAACAGACTGTTGGTTCTATATATACAAAACATTAAGGTTTATTTTGGACTGGCTTGAAGAAATTATGTTGCTTTAATTATCCTTGCTTTGAAAAAAAAAAAGAGAAAATGCTTTGCTTTTTTTTTTTGTTGTTGTTGGAATTACTCTGAGTGTTTGACGATCCCTGAAGTGTGTTTGTGTTTTTTGGGCTCAGTAGCCAGTTTGAAGAGCTGACTACAGGGAGGAACCCCTGGGAGTAAACAGGACTAAGACTTTAGAGACCAAAGGTCTATGGTGATTCCTTGGTAAAAATAGACCGCAATACTCACCACCCCACCATCGTTTTGAGCGCTGATCTTCATAGTGCCATACTATACTATCATATAATTGGACAACTTGTAAAAGCTCTCTAAAAAAAGAAAATAAAAAGGGGAGAAAACAAATATTAGGGAAAATATGAGGGGGAAGTCGGCGAGAGGAGGAGCAGTTCCAAAATCACCCCGCTCTAGCTTAAGCCCCAGTTCAGGCCCAATGCATAAATTTGTAACCCAAGGAAGAAACAGAGATAAGCAAACAACAGATAAACAACAAAGTACTAAAGGGCGTCAAACAGAGACTAAGGTAAAGAAAAAAGGATAGAATAAAATACCATTAGAAATAAGTACACTCTCTGAATCTAGAATAGAACAAGATTCTGACCCAGAGTTGGAAGCAGGGAAAGATGAAGAACAACAGAGGAAAGCTCAACTGCCAACAAAAATAGATATAGAAACTATGTTTGCAGCCTTGGAAAATTCTTTAAAATTAGAAATGGTGATAATCTACAAAGACCTGAGATATATGCTCACAAGAGTAGAGGAAGTGGAGAAAAAAATGGGCAATCACACAATTATAATAAAAAAAATAAAAGGCAGAAATTAGGTCTTTAAAAATAGAACAGGAACAGGCTTATAGGTTAGAAGACCAAGAGAACAGAGACCAAAGGAAAAATCTAAGAATACGAGGCCTTCCCGCACCTACCCAAGCAGAAGATCTAACAGAAATAATAAAGAAATTATTTAATCCATTACTCAGCAAAGATGCAACAAACCCAATAAAAATTGAAAGAGTCCGTAGAGTAAGAAGGTCAGAAGAAATGGTGAAAGGATAGGCATGGAAGGGATGGAGCTTTTTCAGACTCTTGGCGGGCCCTGGAACCACCTCTCCGATAGCAGGAGAGGGGGGATCGACAGAGCCAGATAGAATTCCACCTCGGGCCTGAAAGAGCAGTGGGACAAGGGTGTCCCTAAAGAAAGAATTATAATTCTGCTCAAAAGACCATGAGGTCAAAATA
Source organism: Aquarana catesbeiana (assembly GCF_042186555.1). Classification (NCBI taxonomy): domain Eukaryota; kingdom Metazoa; phylum Chordata; class Amphibia; order Anura; family Ranidae; genus Aquarana; species Aquarana catesbeiana. The sequence goes on along the minus strand of NC_133329.1, from coordinate 122,648,168 downwards.
CCAACAAATAAGAGATGGGGGATGTGGAGGAGAAGGGAGGCGGGGGGAAGGGGATGGGGGGGTATTTGATCTGTGGTTTTTCATCTGTTGGCCGTCTCTCGGGTACTGCTGGGGGGGGCCCTCCCCCCAGCCCCCCCTTGTTGCTTGGGGGGGCGGGGGTCCCCTCCCCAGGTGGCGGGGGGGGCAGGAGGAGAAAGATGAGGAGGAGAAAGGAAAAAAAGAAATGAGTGATATGAATTTTGTGACATACAACATAAGAGGACTAAACTCCCCAGAAAAAAGACATATGGTGTTAAGGGAATTGGAAAGATACTCTGCAGAAATAATATTCCTACAAGAGACACATATAGCACAGGATAGAAACACTAAATTATATTCAAAGGCCATTCCAACATCTTTTTATGGAGACTCTTCAAGTAAAAGGGCAAAAGGAATAGCCATTGGGATAGGAAAAAATGTCAGTTTTAGTCTGGAGGAGAGGAAGACTGACCCAGAGGGCCGTTTTCTTTTTTTGAGGAGGATTCTACAGGGGGTTAAATGTACATTGGCAAATATATATATTGCCCCAACAAACACCCAACAAAAATACTTAAAAGGGATCCTGAACACCTTAATGGATTTCAAACAAGGGTTTCCTAATTCTGGTTGTGGATTTAAATTTCTCAATGGATCATCACCTGGATAGTACGTCTGGTGCACTCAATAGGGAAAATAAACAAATAAAATTGGTTAAGAAACAAATATATAATCATCAGCTTGTTGATGTCTGGAGAATACAACATCCAAGCACAAAAGACTACACATACCATACGGCAGTACACAACACGTACTCCAGGTTGGACTATATATTCGTGGAACATGGAGTTCTGGAGTACGTAGTTGAAACCTCAATTGGAATAACATCAATTTCAGATCATGCACCAGTAATGATGAAGATGAGGTTCAACGAGATAGAATTTAGGAAAGGCTCATGGAGGTTAAATGAAGATCTGATAGAAGACATAGAAGTAGGAAAGACAATAATAAATGAAATTGAGCAATATTTCATGACCAATGAGACGCCAGACTTAACAAAGGTAACAATATGGGAAGCCCATAAGGTATATATTAGGGGGAAGTTGATCTCTATCGGGGCAGAAAAAAAGAAGGAGAGAGCAATCTTTGGCCCACTGCTGTACAGTTGATCCGGTGACGTGTGAGCCGTTATCACTTTGGACTTCTTTGGGACAGCCTTAAGCAACTACGAGTTTCTCGAGCAGTTGAAGCATTGCTGGTTGAACTGCATGTTTGCAAGGATGAACAAGCAAAAGTCCTGACTAGGTGTCCACTACAGTGCAACAATATCTCAGACCATTGTTTCCCCGGGTCAGGGGACCGATGAAGTCAATCTGCCAGATCTCAGCAGGCATCTCACCCCTCTTAATTGACCCAGTGGAGTACTTTTGCAATGGCAATTGTCGCACTTCTCCACACACTGTACAGTTACCTATTACAGTATTTATCATGTCCACAGATATAGGCAATCCTCTCTGCTGTGCCCATTCATATATTGCTTTCTGCCACAAATGTCCAGATTGCTTGTGGGCTCAGTTCATCAAGACAGGATCAACTGGCACAACTGCCTTCTCTTTGGCAATTTCATCTGTAACTTTGTTATAGTTCTCAGAGTCTGGGACTAGGTGCACATGTGCATCAACATGCCCCACTTTTATGGTGCGGGAGTGAGCTTCCTTCCAGATGTAGTCCAAGACTTCCTTGCCTCCCCACACCACCTTTCCATGAATCACTCATTCATTGGACTTCCACGTGGGCATCAAAGTTGTCAGTCCTTTAAAAACCGCCTAGCTGTCAGTGTAGATAGTGACATAAGAAGATGGCTCCTCCTGAAGAGTCATCACTACAGCTTTTAACTCACATACTGACTGGACCCTCCAATTACGGTCTCCTGCAGTACTGTGTCTGTACTTGGGTTGTAGGCTGCTGCTGTACATTTTCACCCAGACGAGGCGACTGTGGCTGAACCATCAGTGAACCACGCTGACTCTTTCATGTCTTCTGACAGAGACTCGAAGGGTGGAGCCACTTGAATGGGGGATGACTGAAGCACAGGAATTTCTTCTTCTGGCTGGGTGCTGGTAAAAGTAACAAGCCCTGCCAACTGTTTTGAAATGTCTCTAACATCCCCAGCTGCAATACCCCCTCTTTCTTGAAGGTACCACTTCCATTTCATCAGCGTCTGGTTCTGGGCTACAGCTGCCCTGGTGGTCAGTCCATTTTCTCTCTCCCATCCTGCTATTGGCAATGCAGTATGGATGGTGACTGAGTCCTTTCCTGTAATGGTCTCTACATGTTGAAGTGCTGTGTAGACCCCAAACAGGTACGTCTCTAGGGGTGTGTATCTCCTTCATCAGGGTACTACGGTTCATCTCTGAAACGTTGTTGGGTTTAGGATTTTGTAGCATGTCTTTTTCGCCAAACGTTTGTACATTATAATGCATCCATTTGTATTTGTTTATTCTTTATTTATTATGTGTCTTGTTTTCTATATATAATAAACTTTATACATTTTTACATAATTTTTGATAGGGTAGTGCCTTCAAAGTCCCACCCCTAGGGGGTTTCTCCATTTCCATGTTTATTTGGGATGTGGCACACCTTTATTGCTAGCAGCCTTGTTTGGATATCCTTGTTTCAAAATCCTGGTCCCTTGCCAATAGCCTATTTCACCCCTGTCTTAACTGCTGGTGTGGTTTGCCCTCCCAAACCTTCTACAAGAATCAATTCTCCTTTGTGATGGGAAGGATTCTACCGGCAAAAGTTTAACTTCAGGAACAGGTGCATACAGGCGTCGGTCTCCTGCTGTCACTGCCCTCACTGCTATTACAGGAGACCCACCTTCCCTTCATAAAGGACAAGGAACCTCCCAATACCCTTTTCTGAGTCTCTTTAACCCCTCCCCAGGATAAAGGGATTTGGGTTTTTGTTCATGTTCAGTTTTGGGAATTGGTTTGGGGCTAACAGGAGGGGTCTTTTCTGTTTTCTCTAAGTCTAGGCTGATGTTATCTTCACTAGGAGTAGTGTTTCTAACCCTGACAGTTTTCCCCACTAAATGTTTCCACCTCTTCAGCAATTTTGCAGTAGAAATCCCATCTATCTCATCTTCAGGTACTCCTGCCTTTAATAGGTCCACCCACATTTGTTTCCTAGAGATAACTAGCCTGGTTTTCTCTTCACCTCCTGTCTTCTCTCCTACATTCCCTTTCTTCTCTGTTCTTTTCTGCTTGTATTCTTACTGTCTTGCCTTGACCTTATCTACTGCCCTAACAAGTTTTGTTTTAGTTTCCTCTAGCTCCCCCAGCTGGCTTAAAAGGGCAGTGGCTTCATGAATCTTTCTGTTTAATCCCAGGCCTCCCAGCACGGACAATAAAGGAGCCCTGAGATTAAATGGCACAGACTTCATCAGCTTAGAGCGCAGAGCAGACATAACGGGTTCCATATCTGGACCCATCTATTCTGGAAATGTATTTAATCTGGTTATACAACCCATCTCACGTAACCTGGAAATAACCTCTCCTATTGATCTTCAGGAGTAGCCATTTTGCAGGTCAGTGGGACAAGTGTATACTTGGACTATTCCATCTCTCACGAGGTCTACACACTAAACTCTTGGGCTTTTCGCATTGCCTGACACAATTGTAGATCATGGGTTAACGCTCCCATAGCCACTGCTTCCTTACCTGACAAAACAACACCGTCCACGCCTTCATCCCACAAGCGTAGGAGCCAACTCAATAGGGGCTCGCCGGACCTTGTTTTGTATTGTTTTGCCAGCTCATGGAGTTCAGTTTGTGTAAACTCCCGTACTTCTTCAAATTCCACATCTCTGGGGTTGCGATAATGCACCTCCCCATCTGCCATATCCTCTCTATCATGTTGCCTTTTCCTATGCTTGGTAATGAGAGGTCTGGCACACGTTTTCTTTCCCATTGGATAATCATCATCAGAAACATCAAACTCTATCTCCTCATCCTCACTATCATTTGAGGAGAGCACATCCTCACAATTCCAGTTTTGGGATGTGACAATGGCACATACCCTGGCTTTACTAACAGGTTTACAGCCCTTCCATTTCTTTAAGGCATTAATTGATTTGGTCATGAGGGCTGCACACTGCTCTTGCAAATCATCAGCCCTACTAGCAGTTGAACGAACACACTCTGAAGCGACTGCTAGCTGGTCTTTTAATACCTTAACTTCTGCCTCTGCATTCTCCCTTCTATGTGATTCTGTATAAATAGCATGAAGGAAGTACCAACTCACTGTGAACACTGTCCTCTTCTCTTTTTACTTAAATCCAACCCCTTAAGGCTAAAATCTACAAAATTATCCAAGACTTTATCACCCCAAGTCAGCTTCAAGGGAGAAACATACTTTACAAATTCTTTAGCAAGAGGCTCCCACTCATTATCTCTGGCCCAGATAGGTAAGCTGCACACTTTCTTCTGGCCACCAGAATCCTCTGCAGCCTTGTTTTTCCTAAATAGCTTACACAGCATTTTACCTAGCACAAACTACACAACACACCACAGAAAAATTAAAGTTACGTACCGGTAACGTCTTTTCCTGTAGTCTTTCAGGACAGCCACTATTGAGAGATAGTCTCCTCCTCTTCCTGTAGGAAACACTGCGCCAGCCCATAAAACTCTCACTTCCCCTGCCAGACCTCAGTTTTTACAAGATCACCTCTGGTCAGCTGGGGAGACACAAGAACACATTAATAACATACCATTCAATATCATTATCATATTGCGTTCTGGTCTTTAATAAGACCCCCCCAAGCTTAGGGTGGGTAACTAGGGCTGTCCTGAAAGACTACAGGAAAAGACGTTACCGGTACGTAACTTTAATTTTCCCTTTACGTCATTCAGGACAGCCACTATTGAGAGGATAATCGAGCACTTACCAATTAGGGTGGGACTACAGCTTGCAGAACTTTTCGCCCAAAAGCCTGCTCACCTGCTGCCACCAAGTCCACTCTGTAATGTTTAACGAAAGTGGAGTAGCTGGACCATGTCGTTGCCTTGCATATTTGCTCTGGCGTTGCTCCAGCCTTCTCTGCCTGGGAAGTTGCCACGACTCTGGTAGAGTGTGCCTTTATGCCCCTAGGAATCTCTTTCCCTGCTAGAGAATATGCCTGCCCAATAGCTAATCTAAGCCATCTGGCAATCGTGCGTCGAGACGCTCTGAGTCCTTTTCTGGACCCGGAAAATAAAATGAATAGAGAGTCAGACTTTCTTATTGTTTTAGTCATCTCTAAGTATTGTAGGATACACCTCCTTACATCTAAGAAATGAAATTTCAGTTCCCCTTCTCCAGCAGGATTGGGACAAAATGAAGGTAGGACTATTTCCTGGCTTCTGTGAAAGCCTGACGCCACTTTAGGCAGAAATGCTGGATCAGTCTTAAGGACTATTCTATCTGGCAAAATAACGCAAAAAGGAGGTCTAATTGATAACGCCTCAATTTCACTGACTCTCCTGGCAGTTGTCACTGCCACTAAAAATGCTGTTTTTAAGGTTAACTCTTTTAACAGACATTTGTCCAAGGGCTCAAAGGGAATTCCTGTTAGGCTTTGCAACACTAAAGATAGATCCCACCCGGGAAATGGGGGACCTCGGACAGGTCTCTGCCTGGACAGTGCCCTAAAGAACCTGACCACCCATGGATTGGTGGCCAAAGATTTCTCTAAATAAGCACTAAGTGCTGACACCTGGCTTTTAAGGGTACCTACGGATAACCCTTTGTCTGCTCCACACTGTAGGAATTCCAAAACAGCTATGGGGCTCTGCGCCGAGAAGGAGTTTTCAGTGCACCACTTGTTAAAAAGGAACCAGACCTTTTTATAAATATGACGCGTCTCCTTTTTTCTACTGTTGAGGAGGGTGGAGATTAATTTCTGAGAAAATCCCTTAGATTTTAATATACTCTCTTCAGTAGCCAGGCCGCTAATTTCCACTGGTGTACCTGTGGACAGAGGATTGGACCCTGTGAGAGAAGATCCTCCTGAGGTGGAAGGAATAGGGGCGGTTCCACAGCTAACTGACTGAGAATTGAAAACCATGCCCTTTTCGGCCAATGTGGAGCTACTAGAATGAGGGAGGTGTTCTCTAGTTGGAACTTCCGCAGAACCGCCGGTAATAACACCGGAGGGGGGAAGGCATAGCATGTCCTGAAATGCCAATTCTGTGTTAATGCGTCCACCCCCAGTGCTCCTTCTGCTGCGTTTAGGGAGAAAAAACAGGGGATTTTCGTATTGTCTCTTGAAGTGAAAAGATCCACTTCCGGAGGTCCCCATTTCTCGGATATGAGATTGAAAACCTCCTGGTTGAGGGCCCAATCTCCCTCTCTCAGCCTCCTCCGGCTGAGAAAGTCCGCTATAACGTTCCTTTCTCCTCTCAGAAAAACCGCTGAGAGTGAGAGAGTGTTGGTCTCGGCCCAATTTAGGATGTCTGTTGCTAAGGCCAGGAGACTTCCGCTTCTGGTGCCACCCTGTTTGTTTATATAGGCTACGGTAGAAGAATTGTCTGACCGTACCTGTATATGGTGGCCCTGAAGCTCTTTTTTAAAAACCTGAGGGCCAGGCCGACCGCCCTCAGCTCCTTCCAATTGGACGATCTTTTTAGTTCGTCTCCCCTCCATACGCCCTGCGCTAGAAGGGATCCCAGATGCGCCCCCCAGCCCTTGCCGCTTGCGTCCGTGGTTACTATCCGTGAAACTGGAATAAGCCACAGACGTCCCTGCGACAAGTTCGCTTCCTTCCTCCACCACCAAAGAGATCTCTTTAATCGATGGGGAACTTGTACTAAGGTGTCTAGATCCTTCTGACTGTTGTCCCATACCCTTAGTACGTATGACTGCAGGGGACGAAAGTGTAATCCTGCCCACTGCACTGCTGGGAGAGTAGAGGTCAGCAGACCTAGTGTTGACATTAAGGACCTTTTGGACACCCGATGGTTGCACTGGAGAGATAAAACTGCTCTGTCCAGTTTTAGAATTTTTTCTCTTGGAAGAAAAACTTTCAAGAGTGTCGAGTCTAGCAGGTATCCTAGGTACATAATGCGCTGAGAGGGAATGAGACTGGACTTGTCTAAGTTCAGGAGCCATCCTAATCCTGTCAGTACCTTTTTTGTCAGGTCGAGGTCCCTGAGCAATTTCTCTGGGGATACTGCAAATAGGAGCAGGTCGTCCAGATAGGCTATAACTGACACACCCTGCAGTCGCAGGAAGGCCATGGCCTCTGCCAGGATTTTGGTAAATATTCGGGGCGAGGAGGATAGCCCGAAGGGCAGGGCCTGGAATTGTAGGTGCAGTATTGCATTGCCCAGGTTTATTGCTAAACGGAGAAACCTCTGAGAGGTTTCTGCAATAGGGACGTGCAAATACGCGTCTCTGAGGTCCAGAGACACCATGAAACAATTCTGCGGTAACAGAGCCCTGACCGTAAAAATTGACTCCATACGGAATCTTTTGTAACAAATTGACCTGTTTAAGGGCTTTAAATTCAGAATCAATCTGAATTTTCCTGAGGGTTTTTTCACCATAAATACATGGGAATAAACCCCCTCTCCTTCCTCCCCCTTTGGTACTCTGCAAACTACATTTTGTAGTTCTAACTCCTTCAGAGCGTCTAACAAGGCCTTGGTTTTTGTCGTGCAGCTGGAAAGCTGCGTGACAAGGAACCTTTGTGAGGGGGGCCTTGTGAATTCCAAGAGATACCCCCTTCTTATGATCCCTAGGATGAACCAATTGGGGGAAATGATCTCCCACTGTGGAAGGAAGGCCCCCAGTCTTCCTCCCACCGCTTTTAGAGAGTCATTGATCTTTCTGGGCTTTTTCAGGAGGGCGAAAAATCGCCCCTCCTCTGCCCTTACCTCTTTGGCCCCAGGTTTTCTTCTGTCCCCCTTGTTTAGGAGCTTCCCTGCGCTTTTGCGGACGAAACCCCCTCTTTCTCTGTGTTGGGGTCTTTTGTTTGAGTGGGAAGGACTTCTTTTTGTCTGCTGTCCGGTCTAGGACTGTATCTAACCCAGGACCAAATAGTAGGTCACCTGTCAGGGGTATCCCACATAACTTGACCTTAGAGGCGGCGTCGCCCGGCCAAGTCTTCAGCCAGAGGGCCCTCCTGGCCGAGTTAGCCAGGGCCGCTGATCTGGCTGACATACGGACTGACTCTGCCGAGGCGTCTGCTATGTATGCGATCCCTCGCAGAATCGTGGGGAAAGACGCTAGGATAGTCTCTTTAGCCGTGCCAGCCTCAATATGCTCCTGAATCTGGAAAAGCCAATGTTCTAAATTGCGGGCTACCACAGTAACAGCCATTTCTGGTTTTAAGTTACCGACTGTCGAGTCCCACGTCTTTTTCAGTAGTGAGTCTATCCTTTTGTCCATGACGTCTGATAAGGCCCCCATGTCCTCAAACGCCAGGTCTGTGTGCCTAGAGACCTGAGAGAAAGCTGCATCCAGTTTGGGATTTTTATTCCAAATGGACACTGGATCCTCTGAAAACGGAAATCTTCTCTTAAGGGAACTAGAGAAGAAGGGCTTTCTTTCCGGATCCTGTTACTCTTTTTTAATCGTCTCCACCAGAACCTCGTGTACTGGAAAAACTTTTCTCTTTTGATCTCCTAAGCCCTTGTACATAAGGTCATGGAGTGAGAGGGGTTTTTTATCCACGTGTATACCGAGGGTTGTATATATTGCCCCTAGGAGATCCTCCACCTCCTCTAGGGACAACTTATACCTGGAGATTTTCCTGGACTCCCCGTCCTGGTCCTCTCCCTCTGATTCCTCATGGGAGTCAGAAGTGCCACTGTCTGGTTGCCTAAGCTCCACCCCGGAAGGGCCTGCAGCCTCCTCTGCCGTAGCCATATTAGTGGATCTGGCAGGAGCCGAGCCCTGAGCATGAGGCGGGGTTGAATCCTGCTGAATGGGATTAAGGGGAAGCTGAAACTTCTCAAAAAGCGTTTTAAAGGATGAAAAAGTGGATGACAGCTCCTTTACAGAGGCTGCCAAGCCGGACTGCTGTTCAGAGTCCCTTTCCTTGACCAGGGAGTCTATGCATTCTTTACACAGAACCTTGGTCCAAGCTTCCCCTAAACTGTCCCTACAAGAGGCACATTTCTTTTTAGAGACATGAGTGGACTTTGTCTTTTCTGTGGATTTCTGAAATTACATACAGAAAACACATTACATTCAGCAGTTTTTTAACAGAAACAACCCTGGGGGTGTACCCGACCCACCTGTAGGGATCCGAGTCACCCCCGCCCCCTGACCACCCAGGGGGTCTGTCCCCCCCCTAAGTAAGGAACCGTACATGGGGGGGGCAATCCTAGGTAGAGAGAACCCCTCCCCAGGGAACTCTTACCTTCGGAAGGCTGGAGCTGGCGTCCGTATGAGCTGCAGCATCTGCCTCAGACATGACTGCAGGTGGTTGCCTGTGCAGAGTCTCACACTGTCTGTACGTGTAAACCGACTCCTCCAGCCTGAGCTCGGCCCCCTATCAGCACCGCGACCCGGAACCGGAAGTCGCGGGTTAAAGGTAGACATCCGCCCTCCGCCGGAAATGACGTCGCCCGTCGTCCGGCCCGTTCGTTCCAAACAAAAAAATGCGGCCTGCACAGCGTACAGGGAGAGCGGAGTGTCCTCCTTGCTGCGGCCCTGTGGACGCGATAGGGGGCCCCCACAGCCTGATGCCACGCTTGACAAGGAAGGGGTGGCTGCTGTTTGCGGGTATGTACCGCCATCCACTGCTTGGAAGCCCCTGCTCCCCTGGGGATTTTTTGAGAGAGGCCACAATCTCCCTGATTGTATCAGCCTGGTTCCCTGCACAGTGTCTCCCCTCCGGAGGAAACACTATTAACTGAGGTCTGGCAGGGGAAGTGAGAGTTTTATGGGCTGGCGCAGTGTTTCCTACAGGAAGAGGAGGAGACTATCTCTCAATAGTGGCTGTCCTGAATGACGTAAAGGGAAAACAGGTCTACTTTAGTTGAATTATAGCACAGATCATGGCAGGAGCCCCAGAGTTGTTTTGCTTGCGTCTATATAGCAAGGTTACTTTGTGGTATAAGCAAGGAAGTTAAAGCGGGGGTCCACCTATCTATCGTTTTTTTTTTTTTTGAGTTCATTCACAAACTTTTCTTCTCAGCATTACATACTCACATACTGTGTGTAATATGTCCGCCTGTGTCAGATTTCTTCGGAAAGAATAACTTATATTATTCACTGCAGGCGGTTTCCATCTTCATTGTGGGCATTTGAAGCCCACAAGCATTTATTTCCTGGATGTGGTGAATGCTGTGCTCCCAGCATTCACCGCTCGTTCCCGCACATGCTCAGTGGCATCCTGGGAAGCCTGAGACTAGCTCCCAGGAGTCTGGGAGAGGCTAGAAACACGCCTACTCCCATGGGAGGAGAACCAGGAAGTGCAAAGAAGAATAGAAAAATAAAAGGTAATTACGGCGATTTAAATTTTTTTAAACGGCATGTCAGCATCTAGGCAAGGAAGAGAATACATACAGATATTGTTCAAAATTTGGGTGGAACCCCGATTTAAGACCTCTGCAGTGTGTAAATGTGCTTTTACTATACAAAGATGCTGTACATACAAAACTATTACAATATTAGGAATACAATACAAGACTAACTTATGTCTGTAACAAGCAAAATGCCTAGCAAATAATCAGCCTATGGTCTATAACAGTAGAAATATACTTAAAAGTTACTTAGCTCCAGTTACTGTGTTCATGATCTCCGTTGCTCCTGGAGTTCAGGCACCATCTTGTTCGCTGATTACAGATTCGAGTGTCCTTCGGTGTTAATCCATTTTGAGTGGCTCCACTATCAGTCTCTACTGCTCCTTTTATTTGGGCTTTTGTTTACCATGGTTACAAACTTGTTTTCCATAACAACTGACTAACAGTCATTCTTTCAGTTTGAAAGACCCTCTCTTACCTGTTTACTATAGCTATAGAGACAATAGCCTATTCAAACTGTCAATTGAATACAACAATTCCCATTGTATCCAACAGCATTTGTTTGAGAAATATCTACTCAAGCCAAAACCTGACAGTAATCTGATTTCTATGACCAACTACTATTGTAATATTGTCCCATGTAATGTTATGTCTGATTAAAAAAAAAAAAATCATATTTTAACAAATGCAACACAGATGGAATACTTAAGCAACAGAGACGAAGGACAGGTTAAAAGATATGGCAGGATATGGGGAAGATGGCTGGCATTTAAATTATCTAGGAAATTCGTGGAGGGGATGAAGGAGGAGGTCAGTGGTAACTGAAATAAGAGTGATGGTAGAGGGCAGATCAGGGGAGGTGAGGGTGGGTGGGGTGGGTGGGGTGGGTGGGGCTCAAGGAAAGGGGCAAGGGGGAAAAGAAAGGGAAGGGGAGAGTGAGAGATTAGGAACGGAAATGGTGGGTGTTTTTGATGGATATGGATTGTATCTCTCTTGGCTTTCTTTTTCTTTTTGCCGTTCTTTTATATGTAATGAAAAATTAAATAAAGATTAAATAAAATAAAAAAAGAACCTCTGCCATGTTTAACCATTTTGCCTCTCACACCTGTTCACCACCTATGGACCAGAGGAATTTTTACAATTCTGCTATAAGCCTGTTTACTTAGCGATAACTTTGTCATTATTAAACCACTTAAAGACTGGCCGCCACAGTTTGGTTGGCTCTCCTGGGCGAATCGCCGTAATTGTACGTTGGCCACTTTGACACCTCTAAGGGGCGTGCGCATGCACCCTTGGCGCAACGCCGGAGCCAATGCATGTGGCCGGCGGCCGCGATGTCCGCCGGCCACCCACGATCGCTCCTGAGAGAGATAGAATGGGGATCTGTCAATATAAACAGACAGATCCCCGTTCTGTCAGGGGAAGAGAGACAAATCTGCTGTTCCTAATGATTAGGAACAGCGATCTGTCTCCTCCTTCAGTCACTACGCTCCTCCAACAGTTAGAAACACCTCCCTAGGGAACACTTAACCCCTTGATCGCCTCCTAGTATTAACCCCTTCCCTGCCAGTGACATTTTGTCAGGGCTGGGCTCAGCCCTTCCTTCTCAGAGCAGGCCACTCAGCTGTCGGTTAATTGCCAGCTCTAATCTTTCCACAGTGACTCACCTGGTGATGATATCCTGCTCGTCGGTCCTGCTGGCTACTTAAGCTGTTCAGTCCAGATCCTCTCTGCCTTCGCCTGGTCAACATATCAGAGACTCTCTCCTGTGTACCAGTGAAAGACTTGCTTGGCTGACGTCCCTTCTGGTTCCTGATCCTGCTTGCTGTTCCACTACGCAGATTCTCCGGTTTCCTGATTTCCTGTCTTGTACTGAAGTCTGCTGATTAAACTAGTGTGATTTTTACTGCACTTCTGTCCCGGTCTGATTCATGGTTTCTGACACATTTATAGAGTAATCAGTGGCTATTTTTAGCTCTGATCGCTGTATAAATGTCACTGGTCCCAAAAAAGTGTCAAAAGTATTCGATCTGTCCGCCACAATGTCGCAGTCCGCTAAAAATCGCTGATCACTGCCATTACTAGTAAAAAAAAAAAAAAAATGCCATAAATCAATCCCCTATTTTGTAGACGCTATAACATTTGCGCAAACCAATCAATATACGCTTATTGCAATTTTTTTTACCAAAAATATGTAGAAGAATACATATCGACCTAAACTGATGAAGAAATTTGGGTTTTTTTTACATATTTTTTGGGGTGATATTTATTATAGCAAAAAGTAAAAAATATTGTTTTTTTTTTCAAAATTTTCGTTTGTTTTTCAAAAAAAAACAAAAACGCAGAGGTGATCAAATACCACCAAAAAGAAAGCTCTATTTGTGTGAAAAAAAGGACATTGATTTTGTTTGGGTACAGCGTTGCACGACCGTGCAATTGTCAGTTAAAGGGACGCAGTGGCGTATTGCAAAAAATAGCCTGATCGTTAAGGGGGCAAATCCTTCCGGTCATAAAGTGGTTAAGATAACAACGTGTAATACATATTTGGAGGGGGGGGGGGGTTAAGGACAAACAGGCTTTCTGTTTTTCTATTTATTATCTTGCAACACTGATTTTTTTTTTTTTGCAATCTTTAGACAATTAAACATAACAAAACCTAACAAAATACTCTTTTTCTTTGATTGAGCAGTGTTGAAATGTGCACTTTTTATCTGCAGTATCACTAAATAGTGATACTGTAGATAAAAAGTGCTATTTTATTTTGTAATTTGTCCTGTTTAAAATTACACATGAAAATACAAATTAAATAAAGTGTTTTTGTTTTTCAAGTTTGCACTTTTTTAAAATGTGTAAAGCTATGTTAAATGTGTAAAACAGAAAAAGTTGAACTTTAGAGGGAGAATAAAGAGTTAATTAGGGCTGATTAGAGTAAACTAAGGGTTGATAAGGGGTTACACAGAGTAACATTTTATAAAAAAAAAAAATCTTTTTTTTACTTGTCAACTTGCTACTGACCTCATTAAATTTTCTTTGATGAACAGAAAAGATAGTAATGTAACATTATGTTACTTTGTGTCTTGGCAGCTTGTTGATAAAGAGCTTCTCAGACCTTCTCTGTGTACACAGCAATGTGGCTTTGATTAATCAGAGCCTAATTGCTGTATAATGGGAGGAGGAATGAGGGCAGAAGGAATGCACGTGCTACAGATACCCTGTGTACAATGATGACCTTTTTTTGGGCATGTGTAGCACACCCAAAGTCTGAAACTAGTTAATCTGCACGTGATTCTTTCAGCTAGTGTGATAAATATGGAGCCAACAATAACTTATAATATGGTGAAACAAATTTGAACAGCTGCCCCTTTAAGTGAATAAACCACTTTCAATGTGTAATGATAACAAAAGTAATAAAATAAGATAATATGTGGCGCTATTCTACCCCCCTGTACCACACTGCAGAAAGCAGATATAATCCTAATATGTCAATCACCTTCCTACCATTCAACAAAGGGAATCTGCGAAGAACTCCAGTGTCTAAATGATGGTGACAAAAAACTACCTTAATGATAAATACATATTGTAAAAGTCTGAAAAATATTTTATTATTTATGTATTAGGGTATTGAGTGCACCCATTTATGTTGGCAGCTTTTTTATCTGGTACCGGATTTTAGTACTGTTTATTTCACATATGAGGTTGTGGTTTTGCGCATTAGTTCTTGTACCGTTACCGATAACAAAAGTAAAGCGCTATTGTGCAACTACCATACAAAATATAACATAGTGCAATCCATATAAATTTGCATGAAAAATGTTTTCTTCAAAGAATATGTAAATCTTCACAATGTATAGATGCAAAAATAAGACAAAATAAAAAAATATATAAAAAATAAGGAGCTTCCTGAAAATGCTTATCTACCCAAATGCATTGAGGCTGCATGGCCGCCGCTGTCATCGCACTTCCTGTCGGGTCTCCTGTGGGCAATTTCAGGTGCTGGAATGCACGCCGACTCTCGGAAGAGTGCCGATTGAGGTGCTGACGGTAGCACCAAAAAATTTGAGTTTTTATTCGGCTTTTTAATTCTCTAATTATTGGTAAATAAACGTATTGCACCATTACAGCTGTTATCCATTTTTTGGGTACTTGCTTAAACTACGGAGGAGGAAATCAGAAGAAGTACCTGCTGGCTGTTTCCATGGGTGGCTGGATGTGATCTATGAGAAATATTCGTTTTAACCCCAGTGTGTAGTGTACATTTGTTACACACTGTGGTGGAGCATGTATTGGCTAGTATTGGAGCACTATTCACTTCTGAGCACGGTGTTTGGAGGACTTTGATAAGAAGATGCATTCCTTTGTAAAAAAAAATCTCATGTTATTTTTTTCCCCTATTTTTGCATCTATACATTGTGGAGATTTACATATTTCTTAAAGAAAACTTTTTCCATGGACATGTAATATTTTGTATGGTGGTTGCAGAATACTGCCTTACTTTTGTTACCATTGCAAGTGATTCTAATTGTGCTTTTTTTCCCTTTTAAAGTAATAATACTTACCTGTTCCGTGCAATAGTTTTGCACAGAGCAGCCCTGATCCTCCTCTTCTCGGTTCCCCCTCCAGCACTCTTCGCTCTTCCCCCTGCCAAGTGACACCATAGCAGGTTGCTTGCTGAGGGGGCACTTGTGCTGGCTTGCTCCTGAGCCTCGTTGTCTGCGCTTATGTATTTTTCAATGTGAAACCTGTAAAAATATGTTAAAGGTGTAAAAATATTATCGAACAATGCAAACAAAAATAAAGTTTTAATTATTAATAGTTCAGTTCAGCCTTCTTCAACTAGGGTGCCTTGGTAAAATGCCTAAAAATTGCCCAAAAACTGTATACAAGCCAACGTGTGGATGAAGCCTGCCTTTTAGCAAAGCCACAGGTTTTCATTATGCACCACTACAACTTTCTAGCTGCCGGCGATATCCAATGGCATCACCAGTTGATAATGAGGATGTCAGACCCCTGCACAGCATCCTTGTTTCACCCCCCCCAACCCCACCCTTCTCCATCAGTATTGAAGGCACCTTAGCTGAGTGAGTGAGAAAAGCTGAGGGAGAAGAGAAACATTTGTTATACTAGTGGTACCAGTTTGCAAAAGTGTATTTGTGTCAGGATCACTTTTGTGCTCCTGCTCCTCATTCCAGCATCCGACTGTTGCATTCTCCCTGTCTGTGTTCACCTGCAAGGTGATTGATATGGTCAGTCACCTGTTATAGGCTAACCGAACATTCTATCCCTTGCTTGTGATAGAAACAGTATACCTGCATTGTTCCTGTTCAAGCCTCCTGTTTGTCTGCCCTGCTTTGCTAGTCTGGATTTCACTGTGTATGACACGGATTGGATATTGGACTATTTTGTTTAAGTTTTAAACAGCGTTTCGCGACCACGCAAATTGTCAGTTAAAAGTGACGCAGTGCCGTATCGCAAAAAATGGCCTGGTCATTAAAGCGGTGTTCCACCTGCAATCTTAATTATTTTTTTTTTAAGTCAGCAGCTACAAATAATGTAGCTGCTGACTTTTAATAAGGACACTTACCTGTCCAGGGAACCTGTGATGTCAGCTCCCTGAGGCCAATCCGTCCATCGGATCGGGTGCAGGCGCCGCCATTCTAACTAAGGGAAACCGGCAGTGGAGCCTTGTGGCTTCACTGCCCGTTTCCTGTCGCGCGGCACTTTATGAATGGCCAGCTGTCTTCTGGGACACACACAGGTCCCAGAAGACAGCGGGGGGTTCGCTGCACAAAAAGGATATGACATCCTGCGCCGCGGACCCGATGGATCGGAAGTACACTATGTACTTCATAAAAAGGTACGTTAGAAGAAAAAAATATTTTTTTTAATATCCAAAAAGGGGTGGAGAGGTGGTCTTTCGTTTAAGACCACCTCTCAAAAGTGGGTAGAAATCCGCTTTAAGGGGGAAAATCTTCCGGTCCTTAAGTGGTTAAAGAAAAGCCACTCAACTCTCGATGCCGCTTGTAGCTGCGCAAGCGCTATTGAGAACATTCACTATCGACAGAATACACCATCGCAAAGCAAGGGTATGGGATGCATACCGGAAAATTTTTCACGCACATGCGCAGTTTGCGAGCCTTCCATACCTACAGAGCATCCACATTAGATACATACCTCCCAACTTTTTGAGATGGGAATGAGGGACACCCATCAGCAAAAGTATGCAGGCATAGGACACACCCCCTGCCATGCCCCCTTAAAGGAGAATTGTACAGAGAAACAATGTAGGGGTGCACCAAATGGGTTTTTTGGTGCCGAAACTGATACTGAAAATGAAAAATACACTAGGCCGAAAACCGAAATTGACCAATACCGAAAAAATTGATTTTTAAAACAGCTTACCTGTAAAATCCTTTTCTTGAAGTACATCACGGGACACAGAGCACCATAATAATGACTATGTGTGTTATACGCTTACCTTTAGGTGATTGGACACTGGCAACCAATAGTAAGACGGTTCCTCCCATATAACCCCTCCTATACCGGAAGCACCTCAGTTTTGTAGCAAGCAATGACGATCCCAGAAAGAGGGGAGGGACCTCTGTGTCCCGTGATGTACTTCAAGAAAAGGATTTTACAGGTAAGCTGTTTTAAAAATCCATTTTTCTTTATCGTACATCACGGGACACAGAGCACCATAATAATGACTATGTGGGATGTCCTAAAGCAATGCATCTGAGGGGGGGAACACATTATCCCTAAGCCCAACGGGCCTGAGACTATAAAGCTGCCTGCAACACGCTGTGGCCAAAAACAGTCTCCCTTTGAGATCTCACATCCACCTGGTAAAACCTGGTGAATGTATGAACTGAAGACCAAGCGGCCGCTTTGCAAACCTGAACCATAGACACCTGCTGGCATACTGCCCGTGATGCACTAATTCCTCTAGTGGAGTGTGCTTTTAAACCCCAAGGTGGAACCCTGCACTTTAATCCATACGCCTGGATAATAGTCTGACGAATCCACCTGGATATAGTTGAACTTGTTGCCGGCTGTCCTTTTTTAGGACCCTCAGGCAAGACAAAAAAACAGTCAGTCTTCCGAAAGGGAGCAGACATTTTCAAGTAAACTTTTATCGCCCTCACCACATCCAGTGAGTGAAGCGACCTTTCCTGTCTAGTCTTAGGGTTTGGAAAAAAGGAAGGTAAAATGATATCCTGATTCAAATGAAACTACCTTCGGTAAAAAATCCGGACGAGGGCGCATGACCACTCTGTCCTGATGAAGAATCATAAAGGTTTCTTTGCAAGAAAGGGCGGCCAATTCTGACACCCTTCTAGCCGATGTTATAGCCACCAAAAAAACTAATTTTCTGGTCAATAGGACAAAAGGAATATGCCTAATAGGTTCAAACGGTTGACTCTGTAAGGCTGACAGTACCAAATTTAAGTCCCACGGACATAAAGGTGGTTTAACCGGTGGCCTCAGGTGTGTTACTCCCTTGACAAAGGTTCGCACCAAAGAATGGGATGCAATTGATCTTTGGAAAAAAACTGATAAGGCCGAAATCTGTCCTTTCATTGTCCCTAAAGCGAGCTGCAAGTCTACTCTTGCTTGAAGAAAGGCAAGAACTCTTCCGAGGGTTCCATTTCCTCTCCTCACACCAAGAAATGTACGACTTCCAGACTCTATAATAGATAGCTCTAGAAACCGACTTTCTAGCGTTTATCAAGGTAGACAAGACTGAACCCATAATACCACGGTCTTTCAACAGTCTGGTCTCAATAGCCAAGCCATCAAATTCAGCAACTGTAAAGAAGGATGGAATATGGGTCCTTGAGACAACAGGTCTGGACGGCATGGAAGGACCAATGGGTCCCCTACTGCCAACTTCACAATCTCCGAGTACCAGGATCTCCAGGGCCACGCTGGGGCCACTAGGATCACTGGTTTTTGCTCCTCCTGTATTCTGCGTAATAAGTGCAGCAGAATTTGGATCGGGGAAAGGCATATATCAGAGAATACTGATCCCAAGCAACTACTAATGCGTCTATCCCGACAGCAAGCGGATCCCTGGTCCTGGAGACAAACCTGTCAAGCTTGGCATTGAATCTGGATGCCAGCAGATCCACATCTGGGGTCCCCCAGTATTGGCAGATCTGTAGAAAAACCTCAGGGTGCAGGGACCATTCCCGTGGCAACAATTTCTGGCGACTTAGGAAATCTGCCTGCCAATTGTCCACCCCCAGGATAAACACTGCCGAAAGGAACGGCACATGTTTTTCTGCCCAAGTCAATATATGGTTTACCTCTTTCTGGGCTGTCCGACTCCTGGTACCTCCCTCGTGGTTGATATATGCCACCACCGTGGAGTTGTCGGACTGGACTCTGACAAAAGACCCCGCAATCTGGATGTCCAGAATCGCAGAGCCAGACGAGCTGCCCGAATCTCCAATAGATTGATGGGCAGGGTCCTTTCTGTCTGGGACCATACTCCCTGAACAGACGCCTCCTCTAGGACTGCTCCCCAGCCGAGAAGACTGGCGTCTGTAGTTACGACTTTCCAGGCTACTGGTGGGAAAGATTTCCCTCTTTTCAAATTGCTGGTTCTTAACCACCAAGAAAGGTTTCATAGTACCTGTGGAGATAGAACCATCGGCTGATCCAAGGTTCGAGCTGACTTGTCCCAGGCCTTTAGAATACTGTTCTGGAACACTCTGGAGTGGAACTGTGCATATGGCACTGCGCTGAAGGATGACACCATCTTGCCCAGTAACCTCATGCACAGCCGAATAAAAGGTGTTAGTTCTTTTTTCACCTTCTGGACAAGTTCCACTATGGAGGCGACCTTTAAGGGGGGCAGAAACACCTTTTCTTGGGCGGTGTCCCAGACCAGACCCAGATACACCAAGGCTTGGGTCGGACAAAGAGCTGACTTGTCCAAATTTAGAATCCAACCTAGGCGTTGTAAAACCTGTACTGTTTTTGACACATTTTGAATCAGCATGGGGCAAGAGCAATCCCTTAGGAGAAGATCGTCCAGGTATCCTACTATGGAGACCTTCTGAGATCTTAAGGAAGCCAACACCAGGGCCAGAATCTTTGTGAAAACCCTGGGGGCTGTGGCCAGACTGAATGGTAGTGCCACGAATTGAAAATGACTGCCTTCTACAGCGCAGCGTAGGAACCTCTGATGTGGACCGAAGATTGGCACATGAAGGTACGCGTCCTTGATATCTATGGACGCTAAATAGTCTCCCTTTCTCAGGGATTTTATTATCGAACGAACTGACTCCATGCGGAAGGATCGAACGTCTATAAAGACGTTGAGAGCTTTGAGGTCCAAAATGGGCCTTACCTCCCCATTTGGCTTCGGCACAGTGAATAGGTTTGAGTAAAACCCTTTGAACCTTTCCTAGTGCGGAACCTTTACAATTACCCCCAGCATCAGCAGATGCTGTAAAGCTAGGAATAGGCATCTTCTTTTCTTTGGATCCAACGGAACCCTTGAGTATAGAAAACGATTTGGGAGGAATTCCCGAAACTCTATTCTGTAACCGTATTTTACAGTGGAAATGACCCATCTGTCTGGAACTAGTTCTTCCCAGGCATCCCCAAACAGCCGAAGCCTTCCCCCCACCCGTGAGAGCGGGGGGCGCCCCTTCACAAGGTGGACTTGGAGTTGGGCTTGGGTGTCTTTTGGGTCCAGGGTTTCTTCTGACCCTGGGGTCTTTTAAACCCAGATGGCTGAGGCCGTCGATACCGCTTAGGGGAAGAAGCACTAGATCCTGGAGCATTAGGAATTTTATAAGAGGGTTGCTTCCCTTTCTTTTTAATAGGGAGTAAGGCACTCTTACCTCCAGAGATCTTTTGGATATATTTATCCAGATCCTCGCCAAACAAGCGCTCTCCATGGAATGGAAAAGCTGCGAGTAGCCTTTTACATGGCGTCTCAGCAGACCAGTTCTTTAGCCACAAGACTCTGCGCATATGGATTGACAGTAACGCAAAACTAGACATCTGTTGGATTGAGTCCTTCAATGCGTCTACTGCAAAACATAAGGCATGAGGAATCTCTGATAACTCCTCGGCAGATTCCTCCTGGCAAGGTATGTTCTTTACCAACCTTTTAAACCGAACCTTTAGGGATTGGCAAATCCCAATAGCTGCAACTGCTGGCTGAACTGCTGCCCCAGCCACCGAAAAGGAGGCCTTTAATAAGGACTCTAGCTTTTTATCAGCTGGATCCTTGAATACCTGGGCATTATCCATTGGACAGGTTAAACTTTTATTTACAGAAGATATGGCAGCGTCCACCAAAGGTGTGCCCCATTTCTTCCTGAACTTCTCCTCCATAGGATATAAGACAGAAACCTTTTTGGAGGTAAGTATATCCTGTCAGGGTGCTCCCAGTCCGCGTAAACCACCTGCTCCAGTAACGGATGCAAAGGGAACGCTTGGGAAGTTTGCTGAGGTCGCAAAGATCCCAAAGTAGAACAGGAGAGTGCAGACTCCTGAACCGGGGGTAACTTAAACCCAATTCGTACCATCTCAATTAGAGATTGGATAAACAATTTTTGGGAATGGGAGGCTAAAAATTGGCTCTCTGCCCTCTGCCCATTCTGGATCCAGATCACCTGGACCCATCTGGCTGTAAGAGTCCTGGTGCTCTAGTGACTCTCCACTTGGCCCAGGCTCAGGGGAGGGAGATCTATTACGCTTCCTCCCCCCCTGTGTTACAGAGGCAATCATGCCAGCTATTTTGCCCTCAAGGCCTGCTAAGGCAGATGCCAAATCATCCTTTGTAATATAAGCCGAGGCAGGTATATTGGTTGTGGCCACTATGCCTGACAAATGCAATGGCTCAGCCAGGCCAGATGCCGCAGGTCTTTCAGGAGAAACTGAGGCTGCATCAGCATGGGGTTGGTCTCCTGTTTTTAAAGGAGGTACTCTTACCCCTGTGCTAGCCTTGTTCCCTATACGTCGTTTTCTGGAAGACATTGCTTACACATGAGAAAGAAAAGGAGTACTCCCCACAAACTACAACCAGCCTTCAACCAGTCACCACTGTGTCCAAGACCTCCAGACTCACGTGCCCAAATGTCGCTCTGTGTTGTCCACGCGCACACCAGGAGCTCCATCCCTATAAGCCTTAGCTAGAGAGTGAGCACATGCATCAGCGTGATCAGCGGCATGTCCGTCGCACGGCGCATGCGCCGTCCTGGCGCACACGGCGCATCCATGACGCGCACAGCTGCGGTGCACACTGACAGCACGCACACCAAAGGACACGCCAGCGGCGCGCGCGCAGCATGCATGCGGCGCATGCGCACACCTGATCAAAATGCTCGCCATACTAGGCATCTGTAAGACACAGGATTTCAAGGTTTACCAGCAGGTTTCAGAGGGAATACATACATATATATAATAAATTCCCAAAGGGAGTACTCACCATCCCAAGCAGTAGGACCTGTTTTACCGGGCCAAATCTTCCCCCATCATGGCAGGTAGTGCCTCTAAGGACCTTCAGGGACCGGGTCCCCCATATTTTGGGGTCCACACCCCTGGACCTGTAAAGCACCCTTTCTGGTTTTACCTTGGGCAAGATTGACCAGGAATACCAACTTAACAAGGGTCCAGCACCTATATAGGACACATTACAAGCAATACCTCATTCTTGAACCGAGGTTCGGGTACCATTCACTTTAGCTTTTGTTATGCCATCCGAATGGATCCGATTATGACGTACTCAGTGGGACATCTTTGAAGAAAATTGAAGAGCTTCAACAGCCATGACCGTCACCTTCAAGACACTGGCGAAAAAACGGAGGTGCTTCCGGTATAGGAGGGGTTATATGGGAGGAACCGTCTTACTATTGGTTGCCAGTGTCCAATCACCTAAAGGTAAGCGTATAACCCACATAGTCATTATTATGGTGCTCTGTGTCCCGTGATGTACGATAAAGAAATTACTGTTTTTAAAAAATATTTTTATACAGGAAATGGTCAGAGACTGGAGACATGGTACAGCCGATTGTCAGAGACTGGGGACATGGTAGAGGAGATGGTCAGAGACTGGGGACATGGTACAGGAGATGGTCAGACCCCCCCAGGACAAACCAACCCCCCTCCATTAGTACAGACCCCCCCAGGACAAACCCCCCTCCATTAGTACAGACCCCCCCAGGACAAACCAATCCCCCTCCATTAGTACAGACCCCCCAGGACAACCCCCCTTCCATTAGTACAGACCCCTCCAGGACAAATCCCCCCTCCATTAGTACAGACCTCCCTCCATTAGTACAGACCCCCCCAGGACAACCCCCCATAACAGTACATAAAAACAGATGGGAGAACAGCAGGCAGGAGTTAAGACAGAGAGGAGGAGGAGGAGAACACATGTCACTGCAGGCACGGACCGCCCCCCCTCAGCGACGTCACTGCGTGGCTATAGTCTCTCTCCACACAGAGACAGACGCTCCAATCTCTGGCTGCTTCGTTCTCCTCCTCTGACAGGAGGAGGGAGGGGGGACGGCTTGGGAAACACAGCGGCGGCGGGGAGTGCCGCCTCTCAACATGGACAAGGAGACGAGGAGGATGGAGGGGAGCACTCTGGCGCTTCAGCGCCCCCACCTCTGTGGCGCTCGGGTGAACTGCACTCGCCTAGGATTGGCCCTGACGACACCCCCATAATGGGTGGGAGGCCCCGCCCCATTTTCGGCACGATTTCTCTTTCGGTAAATTGCCGGAAAGGCCATTTTTGGTGGCCGAAATTTCGGTGCATCCCTACAAACAAGATTGGTTAAACCCACAAGTGCTTTTTTACCACTACTATTCCTTTATATTGGCTTTTGGAATTTACAAATGCCGCAATTTAGAAATCAGATGAAAGGTTTAGCGCTGGAAAACACTTTTTGATAGATAAAAAGTGCATGTTATATATGTAGCACTAACCCCCCGAAGGAGCTGCTGATTTATATTGGGTTGTCACCGTCACCCCTTTCCCCGTAGTTTCACCAATACCAGAACTTAAAGTCCATGTTGAGCTTTGTATCTGACAATGTAGGCACCAGTCACTTTAGTACTTTTCCAATGCTTTAATAGGAAATAACTTGAAGAAGTAGCAGGAAAGAGGTAGAAGAGGAGTTGGAGGAAAGTTCAAATACCTTTTCTTTAGATCACTGAGGAATTGAAATCTCGGGGACAAATATACCTTCAGTCCAAGATTAAATCTTTACCCACCCGGATAGGTCTCTCTCACTGACCTAGCAGCCGGAGCGCAGCACGAACAAAAAGAAAGTCTCTGCCACAGACTTGAGAAGAGCAATGTAACTGTACGATCCTCTGCCACAGGACGTAGTAGTTTTAGATGAACAGCAACACAGTACCAGAACCTTTAAGCTGACCCGGCAGTACTGTGCGGTAGATTAGATTAGGATGCATCCTCCAATTGAGTCACCAGGCCCCTCTTGAGACACCAGCCTTCCACATGGTCCTCTCCAAGATGGGTCCTCCCCTGGGCCTTCTCAATTGTTTGGCTTCTTCCCGCAGAACAGACAGCACAGGACCATCTCAGTAGTAGTAGGCCCAAGACTGGCTTCTGAGCCTACTTGCAGGGCTGCAGCAATGCAGCCCTCTGGCCTGGAGGGACACGAGGTAGAACTGAACTAACACATGGCATCTGTCCCATAAATAATCTCTCCCAGAACGCATAGCAGTGGACCACCTCTGCCAAGTTACCTCTGGGAAAGAAGAGCACTCAATACATTTCAGCTTGTTGCTTTTCAACACTGACCTATGGTGACAACGACACCTACAGTGTGAAACTGCACGCAACACAGCCAATGCTGGAACAGAGGCTAATTTAGCCGTAGATTAACCACTTAACAACCGGCCCATAGCCAAATGAAGGCTGCAGGGCGGTTGCTTAACTCCGGGAGGGCGTACAGTGACGTCCTCCCAGAATTCCGCTCTTCTTCTAATCGCGGCCGTTAACCATTTGAACGCTCTGTCAAATGACGGAGCGATCACATGTAAACAAACCGGCGTCATCCCATGACGCCGGTTCCTCTCCTCCCCTCTGTGTACCGATCAGTACAGTGTGAGCGGAGAGGGGGAGGGATCGGATGGCAGCAGCGCTGTGGGCTGCATCTGTAGTGCCCGCAGTGCTGCTCAGTGACAACTGCCATCCATCCACGCTCAGCCATCCCTCAATGCTCTGCAATACCCTGCACTACTCTGCAATGCCCTGCAATGCTGTGCAAAACTCTGCAATACCCCACAATACTCTGCAATATTCTGCAAAACCCTGAAATACTGTGCAATACTCTGCAATAACCCACAATACTGTGCAATACTCTGCAATACCCCACAATACTGTGTAATACTCTGCAATACCCCACAATACTCTGCAATACCCCGCAATACTCTGCCATACCCAGCCATACTCTGTCATACCCAGCCATGCTCAGCCATACTCAGCAATACCCTGCCATACTCTGCAATACCCCGCAATACTCTGCCATACTCTGCAATACCCAGCCACACTCTGCAATACTCGGTGATACCCAGCCATACTCTGTCATACCCAGTCATACTCGGCCATACTCAGCCATACCCTGCCATGCTCAGCAATACCCAGCCATACTCGGCTGTACTCGGCCTCTGTATGTGGCCAGGCTGTGGAAGTCTCACATATGTGGTATCGCGTTACTCAGGAGGAGTAGGAGAATCTATTTTGGGGTGTCATTTTTGGTATGTACATGCTATGTGTTAGAAATATTGTATAAATGGACAACTTTGTGTTAAAAAAAAAAAAAATGCGTTTTAACCACTTCCCGCCTGCCGTCATACGACGTCCTTGACTTTGTGTGGGGATATCTGAATGATGCCTGCAGCTACAGGCATCATTCAGATATCAGATTTTTCAGCCGGCGATTCCCTACACCATAAGAATGATCATAGCGGCTGTTCCACTGCTTGATCGTTCTTATGGGAGGCGAGAGGGGACTCCCCCCCCCTCCCGCCGCCCTCAGGTGCTTCTACCGACTCACCACTACGATCGAAGCCAGGATCTTTTTTTTTTTTTTATTTCAGGCTTCCCAGCCTAGAGGTGAGATGTGGGGTCTTATTGACCCCATATCTCACTGTAAAGAGGACCTGCCATGCCATATTCCTATTACAAAGGATGTTTACATTCCTTGTAATAGGAATAAAAGTGATCAAAAAAATTTTTTTTTGGAAAAAAGCGTCAAACCAAAATTAATAAAGTAAAACGAACAATAAAAAAAAAAAATAAAAAATTTTAAAGCGCCCCTGTCCCCGTGTGCTCGCATGCAGAAGCGAACGCATACGTAAGTCCCGCCCACATATGAAAACGGTGTTCAAACCACACATGTGAGGTATCGCTGCGATCGGTAGAGCGAGCTCAATAATTTTGGCCCTAGACTTCCTCTGTAACTCAAAACATGTAACCAGTAAAAAATTTGAAAGCGTCGCCTATGGGGATTTTTAAGTAGCAAAGTTTGGCGCCATTCCAAAAGCGTGTGCAATTTTGAAAGGTGACATGTTAGGTATCTATTTACTTGGCGTAACTTCATCTTTCACATTATGCAAAAACATTGGGCTAACTATACTGTTTTGTTTTTTTTAAAGCACAAAACTTTTAAAAAAAATAAAAAACGCGTTCGAAAAATTGCTGCGCAAATACCGTGCGAGATAAAAAGTTGCAATGACCGCCATTGTATTCTCTAGGGTCTTTGCTAAAAAACATATATAATGTTTTGGGGTTCTATGTAATTTTCTAGCAAATAAATGATGATTTTTACATGTAGGAGAGAATTGTCAGAATTGGCCTGGGTGCTCCAGAACGTCTGATGGTGCTCCCTGCATGTTGGGCCTCTGTATGTGGCCACGCTGTGTAAAAGTCTCACACATGTGGTATCACCATACTCGGGAGTAATAGCAGAATGTGTTTTGGGGTGTAATTTGTGGTATGCATATGCTGTGTGTGAGAAATAACCTGCTAATATGACAATTTTGTGAAAAAAAAACTTGATTTTGCAAAGAATTGTGGGAAAGAATGACAACTTCAAAAAATTCACCATGCATCTTTCTAAATACCTTGGAATGTCTTCTTTCCAAAAAGGGGTCATTTGGGGGGTATTTGTACTTTTCTGGCATGTTAGGGTCTTAAGAAATTAGATAGGCCGTCATTAATTCAGGTGTGATCAATTTTCAGATATTGGCACCATAGCTTTTGGACTCTATAACTTTCACAAATACCAAATAATATCCACCGATTTGGGTTATTTTTACCAAAGATATGTAGCGGTATAAATTTTGGCCAAAATATATGAAGAAAAATTACTAATTTGCAAAATTTTATAACAGAAACGAAGAAAAATGCATTTTTCTACAGATTTTTCGGTCTTTTTTCTTTTATAGCGCAAAAAAAAAAAAACCCAGCGGTGATTAAATACCACCAAAAGAAAGCTCTATTTGTGTGAAAAAAGGACAACATTTTCATATAGATACAGTGTTGTATGACTGAGTAATTGTCATTCAAAATGTGAGAGCACCAAAAGCTGAAAATTGGTCTGGTTATTAAGGGGGTTTAAGTGCCCAGTTGTCAAATCTGAACTATATACAAAACAGATGACCCACTAAATTTACATATAAGCTCTTGATCAAAAAAATCTGTCATATACATCTATATAGATCAGACCAAACTGAGGCACAAATGAGGAGGAATGAGGGACAGAGGGACATTGCTCTAAATCAGGGACAGTTGGGAGCTATGTTCAGGGCCGTCTTTAGCGCAGGGCAAACGGGGCACTTGCCCTGGGCCCAATCTTTGTTGGGGGGCCCGCGCTAGCCGTGAATTGGGGCCCCGCGCTAGCCGTGAATTGGGGCCCCGATGACAGCTTTGCAGAGCGCACAGAGGACACGGGAGGATGTATTCCTCGCTAGCCAGCTGAGAGGGGGCGGGGCCGGGAGCTCCACTGACGCTCTGACCCCGCCCACGTGCAGCCTGTGTACTCGGGAAAAGAGCTTCTGTAGTGAGAGCCAGTGATCGGAGTGGGAGTGTCAGTGGAGCTTCAGGCCCCGCCCCCTCTATACTGGCTGGTGAATGCAGAGGTCCGGGGGCGGTGCCGGGAGCTCCAATGACACTCCCACTCCGATCACTGGCTCTCACTACAGGCGCTCTATTCCCAGTACACAGGCTGCACGTGGGCGGGGTCAGAGCATCAGTGGAGCTCCCGGCCCCGCCCCTCTCAGCTGGCTAGCGTGGAATATATCCTCCCATGTCCTCTGTGCGCTCTGCAAAGCTGTCATCGGGGCGACAATTCACGGGTGATGTGGGCCCACCCAACAAAGCATCAGTGGAGCTCCCGGCTGTTGTAGTGAGAGCAGAGAGTGGAAGCCCCGCCCACAGCCCTGAATGTATGTAGTGAGTTTGGCTGGTCAGGTATGTCCTTACAACCATAAAATGCCTGAATGTTTAAACCCTGAGCTGTGTTATTTAACTGTAAAGCTGTGCATTGCTAAAAGTCCTCTGACCATCCCCTGTATAATGTCTGCAGTCTCTGATTGTCTCCTGCAGTATGTCCGCAGTCTCTGATTGTCTCCTGCAGTATGTCCGCATCCTCTGATTGTCTCCTGCAGTATGTCCGCAGTCTCTGATTGTCTCCTGCAGTATGTCCGCAGTCTCTGATTGTCTCCTGCAGTATGTCCGCAGTCTCTGATTGTCTCCTGCAGTATGTCCGCAGTCTCTGGTAATCTCCTGCAGTATGTCCGCAGTCTCTGAATGTCTCCTGCAGTGTTTCCACAGTCTCTGATTGTCTCCTGCAGTATGTCCGCAGCCTCTGATTGTCTCCTGCAGTATGTCCGCATCCTCTGATTGTCTCCTGCAGTATGTCCGCAGTCTCTGGTAATCTCCTGCAGTATGTCCGCAGTCTCTGAATGTCTCCTGCAGTGTTTCCACAGTCTCTGATTGTCTCCTGCAGTATGTCCGCAGCCTCTGATTGTCTCCTGCAGTATGTCCGCAGTCTCTGAGTGTCTCCTGCAGTATTTCCGCAGTCTCTGATTGTCTCCTGCAGTATGTCCGCAGTCTCTGATTGTCTCCTGCAGTATGTCCGCAGTCTCTGATTGTCTCCTGCAGTATGTCCGCAGCCTCTGATTGTCTCCTGCAGTATGTCCGCAGCCTCTGATTGTGTCCTGCAGTATGTCCGCAGTCTCTGGTAATCTCCTGCAGTATGTCCGCAGTCTCTGAGTGTCTCCTGCAGTATTTCCGCAGTCTCTGAGTGTCTCCTGCAGTATTTCCGCAGTTTCTGATTGTCTCCTGCAGTATGTACACAGTCTCTGATTGTCTCCTGCAGTATGTCCGCAGCCTCTGATTGTCTCCTGCAGTATGTCCGCAGCCTCTGATTGTCTCCTGCAGTATGTCCGCAGTCTCTGGTAATCTCCTGCAGTATGTCCGCAGTCTCTGAGTGTCTCCTGCAGTATTTCCGCAGTCTCTGAGTGTCTCCTGCAGTATTTCCGCAGTTTCTGATTGTCTCCTGCAGTATGTACACAGTCTCTGATTGTCTCCTGCAGTATGTCCGCAGTCTCTGAGTGTCTCCTGCAGTATTTCCGCAGTCTCTGAGTGTCTCCTGCAGTATTTCCGCAGTTTCTGATTGTCTCCTGCAGTATGTACACAGTCTCTGATTGTCTCCTGCAGTATGTACACAGTCTCTGATTGTCTCCTGCAGTATGTACACAGTCTCTGATTGTCTCCTGCAGTATGTCTGCAGCCTCTGAGTGTCTCCTGCAGTATGTCCGCAGTCTCTGATTGTCTCCTGCAGTATGTCCGCAGCCTCTGATTGTCCCCTGTAGTATGTCCGCAGTCTCTGAGTGTCTCCTGCAGTATGTCCGCAGTCTCTGATTGTCTCCTGCAGTATGTCCGCAGCCTCTAATTGTCTCCTGCAGTATGTCCGCAGTCTCTGGTAATCTCCTGCAGTATGTCCGCAGTCTCTGATTGTCTCCTGCAGTATGTCCGCAGTCTCTGATTGTCTCCTGCAGTATGTCCGCAGTCTCTGATTGTCTCCTGTAGTATGTCCGCAGTCTCTGATTGTCTCCTGTAGTATGTCCGCAGTCTCTGATTGTCTCCTGCAGTATGTCCGCAGCCTCTGATTGTCTCCTGCAGTATGTCCGCAGTCTCTGATTGTCTCCTGCAGTATGTCCGCAGTCTCTGATTGTCTCCTGCAGTATGTCCGCAGCCTCTGATTGTCTCCAGCAGTATGTCCGCAGTCTCTGAGTGTCTCCTGCAGTATTTCCGCAGTCTCTGAGTGTCTCCTGCAGTATTTCCGCAGTCTCTGATTGTCTCCTGCAGTATGTCCGCAGTCTCTGATTGTCTCCTGCAGTATGTCCGCAGCCTCTGATTGTCTCCTGCAGTATGTCCGCAGCCTCTGATTGTCTCCTGCAGTATGTCCGCATGCTCTGATTGTCTCCTGCAGTATGTCCGCAGTCTCTGGTAATCTCCTGCAGTATGTCCGCAGTCTCTGAATGTCTCCTGCAGTGTTTCCACAGTCTCTGATTGTCTCCTGCAGTATGTCCGCAGCCTCTGATTGTCTCCTGCAGTATGTCCGCAGTCTCTGAGTGTCTCCTGCAGTATTTCCGCAGTCTCTGATTGTCTCCTGCAGTATGTCCGCAGTCTCTGATTGTCTCCTGCAGTATGTCCGCAGTCTCTGATTGTCTCCTGCAGTATGTCCGCAGCCTCTGATTGTCTCCTGCAGTATGTCCGCAGCCTCTGATTGTCTCCTGCAGTATGTCCGCAGTCTCTGAGTGTCTCCTGCAGTATGTCCGCAGTCTCTGAGTGTCTCCTGCAGTATTTCCGCAGTCTCTGAGTGTCTCCTGCAGTATTTCCGCAGTTTCTGATTGTCTCCTGCAGTATGTACACAGTCTCTGATTGTCTCCTGCAGTATGTCCGCAGCCTCTGATTGTCTCCTGCAGTATGTCCGCAGCCTCTGATTGTCTCCTGCAGTATGTCCGCAGTCTCTGGTAATCTCCTGCAGTATGTCCGCAGTCTCTGAGTGTCTCCTGCAGTATTTCCGCAGTCTCTGAGTGTCTCCTGCAGTATTTCCGCAGTTTCTGATTGTCTCCTGCAGTATGTACACAGTCTCTGATTGTCTCCTGCAGTATGTCCGCAGTCTCTGAGTGTCTCCTGCAGTATTTCCGCAGTCTCTGAGTGTCTCCTGCAGTATTTCCGCAGTTTCTGATTGTCTCCTGCAGTATGTACACAGTCTCTGATTGTCTCCTGCAGTATGTACACAGTCTCTGATTGTCTCCTGCAGTATGTCCGCAGCCTCTGAGTGTCTCCTGCAGTATGTCCGCAGTCTCTGATTGTCTCCTGCAGTATGTCCGCAGCCTCTGATTGTCCCCTGCAGTATGTCCGCAGTCTCTGAGTGTCTCCTGCAGTATTTCCGCAGTCTCTGATTGTCTCCTGCAGTATGTCCGCAGCCTCTGAGTGTCTCCTGCAGTATGTCCGCAGTCTCTGATTGTCTCCTGCAGTATGTCCGCAGCCTCTAATTGTCTCCTGCAGTATGTCCGCAGTCTCTGGTAATCTCCTGCAGTATGTCCGCAGTCTCTGATTGTCTCCTGCAGTATGTCCGCAGTCTCTGATTGTCTCCTGCAGTATGTCCGCAGTCTCTGATTGTCTCCTGTAGTATGTCCGCAGTCTCTGATTGTCTCCTGTAGTATGTCCGCAGTCTCTGATTGTCTCCTGCAGTATGTCCGCAGCCTCTGATTGTCTCCTGCAGTATGTCCGCAGTCTCTGATTGTCTCCTGCAGTATGTCCGCAGTCTCTGATTGTCTCCTGCAGTATGTCTGCAGCCTCTGATTGTCTCCTGCAGTATGTCCGCAGTCTCTGAGTGTCTCCTGCAGTATTTCCGCAGTCTCTGAGTGTCTCCTGCAGTATTTCCGCAGTCTCTGAGTGTCTCCTGCAGTATGTCCGCAGTCTCTGATTGTCTCCTGCAGTATGTCCGCAGCCTCTGATTGTCTCCTGCAGTATGTCCGCAGCCTCTGATTGTCTCCTGCAGTATGTCCGCAGCCTCTGGTAATCTCCTGCAGTATGTCCGCAGTCTCTGAGTGTCTCCTGCAGTATTTCCGCAGTCTCTGAGTGTCTCCTGCAGTATTTCCGCAGTTTATGATTGTCTCCTGCAGTATGTACACAGTCTCTGATTGTCTCCTGCAGTATGTCCGCAGCCTCTGAGTGTCTCCTGAAGTATGTCCGCAGTCTCTGATTGTCTCCTGCAGTATGTCCGCAGCCTCTGATTGTCCCCTGCAGTATGTCTGCAGTCTCTGAGTGTCTCCTGCAGTATTTCCGCAGTCTCTGATTGTCTCCTGCAGTATGTCCGCAGCCTCTGATTGTCTCCTGCAGTATGTCCGCAGTCTCTGGTAATCTCCTACAGTATGTCCGCAGTCTCTGAGTGTCTCCTGCAGTATTTCCGCAGTCTCTGAGTGTCTCCTGCAGTATTTCCGCAGTTTCTGATTGTCTCCTGCAGTATGTACACAGTCTCTGATTGTCTCCTGCAGTATGTACACAGTCTCTGATTGTCTCCTGCAGTATGTCCGCAGCCTCTGAGTGTCTCCTGCAGTATGTCCGCAGTCTCTGATTGTCTACTGCAGTATGTCCGCAGCCTCTGATTGTCTCCTGCAGTATGTCCGCAGCCTCTGATTGTCTCCTGCAGTATGTCCGCAGTCTCTGGTAATCTCCTGCAGTATGTCCGCAGTCTCTGAGTGTCTCCTGCAGTATTTCCGCAGTCTCTGATTGTCTCCTGCAGTATGTACACAGTCTCTGATTGTCTCCTGCAGTATGTCCGCAGCCTCTGAGTGTCTCCTGCAGTATGTCCGCAGTCTCTGATTGTCTCCTGCAGTATGTCCGCAGCCTCTAATTGTCTCCTGCAGTATGTCCGCAGCCTCTGGGTGTCTCCTGCAGTATTTCCGCAGTCTCTGAGTGTCTCCTGCAGTATTTCCGCAGTTTCTGATTGTCTCCTGCAGTATGTACACAGTCTCTGATTGTCTCCTGCAGTATGTACACAGTCTCTGATTGTCTCCTGCAGTATGTCCGCAGCCTCTGAGTGTCTCCTGCAGTATGTCCGCAGTCTCTGATTGTCTCCTGCAGTATGTCCGCAGCCTCTGATTGTCCCCTGCAGTATGTCCGCAGTCTCTGAGTGTCTCCTGCAGTATGTCCGCAGCCTCTGAGTGTCTCCTGCAGTATGTCCGCAGTCTCTGATTGTCTCCTGCAGTATGTCCGCAGCCTCTAATTGTCTCCTGCAGTATGTCCGCAGTCTCTGGTAATCTCCTGCAGTATGTCCGCAGTCTCTGATTGTCTCCTGCAGTATGTCCGCAGTCTCTGATTGTCTCCTGCAGTATGTCCGCAGTCTCTGATTGTCTCCTGTAGTATGTCCGCAGTCTCTGATTGTCTCCTGTAGTATGTCCGCAGTCTCTGATTGTCTCCTGCAGTATGTCCACAGCCTCTGATTGTCTCCTGCAGTATGTCCGCAGTCTCTGATTGTCTCCTGCAGTATGTCCGCAGTCTCTGATTGTCTCCTGCAGTATGTCCGCAGTCTCGGAGTGTCTCCTGCAGTATTTCCGCAGTCTCTGAGTGTCTCCTGCAGTATTTCCGCAGTCTCTGATTGTCTCCTGCAGTATGTCCGCAGTCTCTGATTGTCTCCTGCAGTATGTCCGCAGTCTCTGATTGTCTCCTGCAGTATGTCCGCAGTCTCTGATTGTCTCCTGCAGTATTTCTGCAGTCTCTGAGTGTCTCCTGCAGTATTTCCGCAGTTTATGATTGTCTCCTGCAGTATGTACACAGTCTCTGATTGTCTCCTGCAGTATGTCCGCAGCCTCTGAGTGTCTCCTGCAGTATGTCCGCAGTCTCTGATTGTCTCCTGCAGTATGTCCGCAGCCTCTGATTGTCCCCTGCAGTATGTCCGCAGTCTCTGAGTGTCTCCTGCAGTATTTCCGCAGTCTCTGATTGTCTCCTGCAGTATGTCCGCAGTCTCTGATTGTCTCCTGCAGTATGTCCGCAGTCTCTGATTGTCTCCTGCAGTATGTCCGCAGTCTCTGATTGTCTACTGCAGTATGTCCGCAGCCTCTGATTGTCTCCTGCAGTATGTCCGCAGCCTCTGATTGTCTCCTGCAGTATGTCCGCAGTCTCTGGTAATCTCCTACAGTATGTCCGCAGTCTCTGAGTGTCTCCTGCAGTATGTCCGCAGTCTCTGAGTGTCTCCTGCAGTATTTCCGCAGTCTCTGAGTGTCTCCTGCAGTATTTCCGCAGTTTCTGATTGTCTCCTGCAGTATGTACACAGTCTCTGATTGTCTCCTGCAGTATGTACACAGTCTCTGATTGTCTCCTGCAGTATTTCCGCAGCCTCTGAGTGTCTCCTGCAGTATGTCCGCAGTCTCTGATTGTCTCCTGCAGTATGTCTGCAGCCTCTAATTGTCTCCTGCAGTATGTCCGCAGTCTCTGGTAATCTCCTGCAGTATGTCCGCAGTCTCTGAGTGTCTCCTGCAGTATGTCCGCAGTTTCTTATTGTCTCCTGCAGTATGTACGCAGTCTCTGAGTGTCTCCTGCAGTATGTCCGCAGTCTCTGGTAATCTCCTGCAGTATGTCCGCAGTCTCTGGTAATCTCCTGCAGTATGTCCGCAGTCTCTGGTAATCTCCTGCAGTATGTCTACAGTCTCTGAGTGTCTCCTGCAGTATTTCCGCAGTCTCTGAGTGTCTCCTGCAGTATTTCCGCAGTTTCTGATTGTCTCCTGCAGTATGTACACAGTCTCTGATTGTCTCCTGCAGTATGTACACAGTCTCTGATTGTCTCCTGCAGTATGTCTGCAGTCTCTGATTGTCTCCTGCAGTATGTCCGCAGTTTCTGATCGTCTCCTGCAGTATTTCCGCAGTCTTTGATTGTCTCCTGCAGTATGTCCGCAGTCTCTGTCTCCTGCAGTATGTACACAGTCTCTGATTGTCTCCTGCAGTATGTCCGCAGTCTCTGATTGTCTCCTGCACTATGTCCGCAGTCTCTGGTAATCTCCTGCAGTATGTCCGCAGTCTCTGATTGTCTCCTGCAGTATGTCTGCAGTCTCTGAACCTCTCCTGTAGTATGTGTATTAATGTGCCCCTTTACTTGCTCAATTATTTGGGATTGCTCCACTGCTCAGTGAGAGGTAATGATATGTATGAACCTCTAGCAACCAATCAGCAAACAGTAGTGATCTGCTTTAATCTCTAGCAACCAATCAGTAAGTGCTAATGATGTGCTGTAACCCCTAGCAACCAATTAGTGAGCGCTAATAATGTACATTAACCTCTAGCAACCAATCGGCAAGCAGAAATTATGTGTTGTAACCTCTAGAAACCAGCCATTGAGCAGTAATGATAGGCTGTAACCTCTGGCAAACAATTGCAATTGCTGCGTGATCTGCTGCAGTAAACTGATTTTGAGTTTACCTGCTATTTTTTGTATGTCTCAGAATGGAGGGGGGGGCCCCAAGAAAATGTTTGCCCAGGGCCCAATCAAAATTAAAGACGGCCCTGGCTATGTTGCATTCAGAGGTGTAAAAGAAATGCCAAACACCCCTGAAAATGACTTTTTTGTGTCTGCATGCATGAGGCCTTCCTGGTATGACTTGTTCAGGCTGATACAACTAAAAGTAGACATTTGTACAGATATCATTCCACAACACACGTTGTCACCACGCTGACTGTCCCCGGGCACTTTTAGGTCACACTGTGTCTCTCCAGCTGCCGTGGAACCACAAGTCCCAGCATTCTCTGGTTGCACACAAGCGACCTGGAGCTCTACAACAGTTGGAGCGCCACAGAGACCCTGTACACCGCAAAACCAGCGCCGACCACGTGACTGACTCCGCCGCTTTCCCGCCACGTGACGTCAGGGAAGCCCTGTGAGTGAATGGAACGCAAAGTAGGGCGGGGCCGCTCTTGACGTCCAGGTGACGTCCTCCGTGACGCACAGTTCCCGGAAGTGGAGTGCACTAGGTGGAGGTGGCGATTGTTGTTGTGGTGAGGAGCCCCAGGTGCGCCCCCCTGACACCTCCCGTCTCTGTACCCCGCAGTACGGCCCTTGTGGCATTGCAGGTAAGCGCTGTACAGCGAGGTGGGGGGAGGGAGGTGTGGGCACGCTGATTGTCATGGAAGCCGGTGTGTGTGAGGCCAATGCCGGGGGCTGGGACAGAGCAGGCCTCAGCATTGTGTGTAGGTCTCCTAGTACAATAGGCTGAGCCAGAGCTACGTCACCTGAGGAGGACTGCAAGTGTCAGCGTGTGGCTGGGCTGAGGGGAGAGGCTGGGATTTGTAGTTCCACATCTGTAATGACATGACTGAGCTCCTGGTAGGGGTTGTGTGTCAGTCTGTGTACTGGAGGATTGGGCCTCATGCACTTAGGAGGTTTTTTTTTTTCTCTGCTGGAGGGGAGGAAAAAGCAGCGTTAAAATGCGCCCAAAGCCCTGTTTACAAACGCGTTAGATGTCTAAACCTTCATTTCATTGGCTGGAGTATTAATTTATTCTGAAGAAAAAACACACTATTAATCCTAAAATGTACCAACCAGCAACTTTTCTGTGAGATACTGACACAAGTGACAAAAAAAAACATAGATGAGCTGCGCTAAAAAATATATTACAGTTCTAAATACACAATAAATATATATATATATATATATATATATATATATATATAGTAATAATCCAGTGAAGAATGATCAAATAGTGATCCAAAGCTAATTTGAATAAACAGTGAAAATGATTTGTCCAGTAATATCAATCTTCCAATGCTTCTGATGGATTTTCTGGATCTTCACCGCCATCCAACTCCTTTGCAAAAGTCATCATGCGAATAGACACCACCACCAATGGCTGAAAAAGAGGCACCTGGGCGATATCAAACGTATGACGAAACACGTAGGACGGAGAGACGTGCTGACATCACTGCTGTACTCGTGTCCCGGAAAGACAGGCTTTTGTATGTATGCTGGCTACGCATATGAATTCAGGCGTTTTTACACTACAATCTTGTAAGTGCAACTTAATATAAAATCCTCAAAGTTTTAAATATGCAGAGTTTTCTTCATTTTTGGGACACCTCTATGATCACTGCATGGGGAGGATGGATATACCCTGTTTAGAAGACTGACCTGAGTAAAGGGCCTGGCTGGGTATGGAGCTACAGGTGTTTTTGACCTTTTTGTAATGAGAGGTCTATCTGATCCGGTAAGCAAGCCCTTTTTCAGCCATTGGTGGTGTCTATTCACATGATCACTTTTCAAAGGTGTTGGATGGTGGTTAAGATCCATCGGAATCACTGAGCATTTTTCACTGGAACATTTATATTACTTAACTCTTTATTGGATAAATCATTTTTACTGTTTATTCAAATTAGCTTTGGATCACTTCCAGTTATTTGATCATTCTTCACTGGATTATTACACCTTTTGTTATATATATATATATATATATATATATATATTTTGTATTAATATATGTAATGCATTTTTAGCGCAGCTTATCTATGTTTAATTCTGGCCATTGGAGTTAATGAAGTGCTAATTGCAGCCAGTGCTTAGGAATGTGGGGCAATTTTTTAATTTTATTTTTTGTGTGGCGAAACACTCCTCGCTTGAATGCGCAGGCACTAGATTTTTTTTTCTGCCTCTAAACACGTGTGTGTGTGGATACATAGGGGGG
The DNA here is from genome assembly GCF_042186555.1 of Aquarana catesbeiana. Lineage (NCBI taxonomy): Eukaryota > Metazoa > Chordata > Amphibia > Anura > Ranidae > Aquarana > Aquarana catesbeiana. Next base: position 122,610,900 of record NC_133329.1, on the reverse strand, counting down.
GTGTTTAACTACTTGCCAAACGCACTATAGCCAAATGACAGCTACAGCGTGGCTGGCCAGTTCTGGGAGGGCAGCATACGACGTCCTCTTGTGATCGCACCTGCTGCGGCGCGCTCTGTGATCAATGTGTCACTTGGACACACATGATCACAGATCGAGATAAAGGGCCAATCGCAGCAGGCCTTTTACCATGTGATCAGCTGTGTCCAATCCCAGCTGATCACAATGTAAACACAAGCCAGTTATCGGCATTCCTTTCCTCGCGCTGACAGCATGAGGAGAGCCAATAACCAGCAATGATTTAGCACAAGAGTGTGAAGCATGTTTGCTGACCAAGCACATACCGTGTGTGTCATGTTGCTGCTTTTATGAAGTTTTAAAAAAAAAAAAAAAAAGTGGTTTTATCCCTGGAAGTGTCGCCAAGCTCTCCTTTCACACAGGCTTTCTGTTTTTAGGCTGACCTGATTGGAAGCTCCATGCAGATCTATAAGCTAATGAATGTAAACAGTTTTGTGATCCTTTACATCCACCTACCCCGGAGCCCACCCAGGTCTGGAGAAAGACTGAAAACCACTGCTTCCTTTTCAATTTTCCCAGACCTAAATGTGGCGGATCGGAGGTAGCCTGTTGTAAACAGATACAAGTCTAACTACATCCAAGAGCTTATTTCCAGCATGGGTCTGCCACAGGCTGCTACCAACAATGCAGACAAATAAACTGATCGTTCTACTCAGAATCAGCAGGGGGATCTGTTCATGGATTCCCTGCTGAACAGAGCACAGCCACGTGAAAAGACCATAAGCTGAGAACGGGACTGGTGTAAACTAATAGGTACTCCTTGACATTAAAAGAAAAAATATATATTTCAAGTTAAACTCTGTCACTGGCATCAAATTATGGGTGGCATAGTGGTGTAGTGGGTAGCACTCTCGCCTAGCAGTAAAAAGGGTCACAGGGTTCTCCCTGTGCCTGCGTGGGTTTCCTCCGGGTACTCCGGTTTCCTCCCGCGCTCCAAAGACATGTTGGTAGGTTAATTGGCGTCTGTCCAAAATTGGCCCTAGTATATGAATGTGAGTTGGGGACCTTGGATTGTGGGCTCCTTGAGAGAAGGGACCAATATGAGTGTGCGATGCATGTGCGGAGCGCTGTGTAATGATGGCGCTATATGGGTACCTTAAATAATAATATAATAGATGAGCATCTTAATGAGACACAATGTACAGGGATAGGGACAATTGTAGATGCGCACCCATACTCACTCAGGTTGAACTGGATGGACTGGTGTCTTTATTCGACCTCACTGACTATGTAACTGTAAATTGAACTCTAATTGGAAAAGCCAAATAAACATTTTGCTGCTTTACAGACTTATATTTTAGAGCAGTGATCTCCAAACAGCAGCCCTGGGGCCAGATGTGGCCCTTTGCTTGCCTTTATCAGGTCCTTGGGATACTATTCCTCCCACTGATACAAGGCACTATTCCTTCTGCACCAAAAATGGGGCATAATTCCTGTCATTGATACCAACAATAGGGCACTATTACTACAACTGACCCCAACAATGGGGAGCTATTCTCAGTGACACCAACTGCAGGGCCCTATTCTTCTCATTGACACCAATGATGGGGCACTATTCCTTCCCCTAATACCAACAATGAGGCAATATTCCTCCCACTAATACCAAAGATATGGCATTGTTTACTACCACTGGCCACAGTCCAGTTCCCTCAAAGTCTGAAGGACAGTAAACTGGCCCTTTGTTCAGAAAGTTTGGAGACCTTTGTTTTAGTGTGTGTATATATATATATATATATATATATATATATATATATATATATATATATATATATATATATATATATATATGTTTTTTGTTTTGTTTTGTTTTTTTTTTTTTTTGGGAAATTGTTTTCAGTAATTAAAGTCTTGTAGAATATTTAAGTCTCTTGTTTTTTCTGTACTATATATTTTTTCCCACAACAAAGAAAACTTATGAAAAAGGGACTCCTGTCAGCCAGAAAAAAAAGTGGGGATGTTGCCTGTACTACCAATTTGATTCTCACATTTATTTAATCTGTGGTAGAAAGATGACAGCAGGAACAGCCCTGGCCGGCATTGCTAGTAAGGGAATCAAGAAGTGAAGCCTTGGTTCCCTACTGCGCAAGTGTGAGTCGCACTGCGCGTTCTGCGTGGTCCCTGCTGTCTTCTGGGACAACGGGGGGCACGAAGGAGGGGACGGACATGGCGTAGATCGCTGCGGGTACTGCGGCGATCTTTTGATGGAAGTGGGAGCAAATACCTGTATTAGACGGGTATCTTCTCCCCCCCGAAAGGTGCCAAATGTAACACCGGAGGGGGGGAAGAATACGGAAAGCGGAAGTTCCATTTTTGGGTGTAACTCTGCTTTAAATTCCTTCTATCATTTATAGGCAGGTTATGGAGATGGATTTGCCGATGCATCTGTTCACTGCCTTGTTTTTCCTTCATGAGTCTATTGAACACGTTCTGGACAGGCACTGTGGTTCTGATTAAAGCACTAGGATAGTAAGCTGTAGGGGAGAGGGGTATTTTGGGCTACAAGAAATCAGGTCTAGTCAACGTTTACCTTTCAGTGAGTGCCTGAACTCTGCATGATCTCTATGGTTGCTGTTAGTACAAGTCAAATACTGTAGTTAATTCACATTCACCATATAGAATTATCTCTAAAGTGACTCATCGTGAATACTTGCAAGTGCTAATTTTCCCTGCAGGAGTTGCTACTTGAATGCCAGTCTGTATTTATCCCAAATCTGCATTATCTTGCTTGTTTCTACTTACTGTAAGTGCCCACAGATTTAGAGGAACCTGTTTCGAATGTGAGGGCTGTCTTTGTTGGCTTGATTTTGAAATTGCAAGATCTCAGTCCTCGTTATCCTTTTTTTAAAATTTTGGAACAAGCCTGTTTTGCAAAAGTTGTTTAGCAAAAAAAAAAAAAAAAAAAAACTCAGCAGTTATTAGATACCACCAAAAAATTTTGTTTGGGTACAGTGTTGCATGACCACGCAATTGTCATTCAAAGTGTAACACCACTGAAAGCTAAAAATTGGCCTGGGCAGGAAGGGGGTAAAATTGCCCAGTATTGAAGTCCATTGTAGGGATTAAAGACCAGGACTTCAGCACCACTAGGAAAAATGTATAGTCGAGAAATCCCTGTGATGCTACATTTTAAAGTGCATCTCCAAAAGTATGGAGAGATTAGAACCTCTGTTTTTATTGCTGTGTCCCTGGTATGGAGATTCACCCTCTGTGTTTTAGAGCTGATGACCAGGACAAAAAGTGATGGGAAAAACTTAAGGGTCCACTGTTCCAGGGACAACTGTCTTAAGAGGTGAATTCCTCTCACTTCCTGTTGTGTATCTGGATGATAGCAAATCGCCCCAATGGAACACAGACAGCAAAAAAAAATAAACTGATAGGAATTTTATCCCTTCCCTACTCTACCCAAATCTATATTAAAAAGTTTTGATTTCTCTGTAGTCTGCTAATTTTCAACTTGTGATGGGTACCTCAATGAGTATTTCTTTTTCAGGGAATATTTCTACTACTTACAGTAAGTTTCTCAAAACAGTCATATCTGAAACAGATATCAGTCAGTATTTTTAGTTATTAAAAAAAAATTGTAAAAAGCAATTGTATGTTAACCACTTGCCGACCAGGCTTTTTTGGTACTTTTATATACTTTTTATTTACAAGTTTAAATCAGTATTTTTTGCTAGAAAATTACTTATAACCCCCAAACATTTAATATATAATTTTTTTTTTTTTTTAGAAGAGAAGCTAGGTAATAAAATGGCGATCGTTGCAATTTTTTTATGCCACACACTATTTGCGCAGTGGTTTTGTAAACCCAATTTTCTCTAGTCATCTTCCAGGACGGCACAACCTGAGAGATGACTGGTCCACCTGACAGGAAACACAATCAACACAAGAAGTTAAAAGGCCCCTCCCTTCCCCCTGCACCTCAGTTCTTGATTGTGTTTCCTGGCAGCGAAACGTTTGTTATTTTTTGTCAGACCTGAAGCTGATAGCGGACGGCCCCCCCCCTGCGAGCTGGACGCCAAAGCCAGGCAGGGCTGCAGGTCCAGCCAGGGCTCAGTCCCTTCTCAGGGGGCCCCAATGGCCAGGGTTTTTTCTGGCAAGGAGCCTTCCGGGCACAGAGGGGTTTCCCAGAGCTTCTGTGGGCACATACCTCCTTCTTTGCCTTCCACCCAGTCCAGGTACATGGGAGCTGAAGGAGCCGGAGGGTCAGCTGGAGTCCAGGCTGCTGGAGGAGAGGTCGTCCGTCTCTTGCAATTGTCTGCCCCTTAGGGAACCCTGGTAACACTCCTGTGCAAAAGTCCAGAGATCAAGATAGAGAAAGAAACACCACCGCTCCAGGCAGGTCGGCCGAGACTGACATCTCTCTCCAGTATTAGAAGCCACAGGTGCTGGCAATGCATGTAGCAATGAAGATAGGGAGAAAATTCTGGACAGCCGCACTCCAAAAGAAATTTTGCCTTTTATTCAAAAAACAGGATCACAAAATACATACATAGCTATGAGTAAGCACTGTTTGTAGTGTGAAACGCGTCAGCTCTTCTGTCCGCCCTTATATGGCTTGTATTTTTTGATCCTGTTTTTGTGTGCGGCTGTCCAAAATTTTCTCCCTATCTTCATGGTAACACTCCTGTGTTAGGAGTGAGCGTTCTAGCCGGGTGGAGCAAGATGACGCCGGTTCCAGGTGGCTTCACTTCCGCTTCCGGTCTACGCCAAAAATGACAGATCCCCAGGCACTAGGGGCCAAAACGCAGCTTCCGAGTGCAGGACTCCAGCAAAATGGCACTGATCGGCGGCGTCTTGGCTATAAGACTCCGGTGGAGACAGGCGGAGGCCCAACAAGCTCTCTCACCTTCTGGATCCTCACACAGGGCTCCTTGGTACGGAACAAACGGAGACCAGGTTTGGAAAGAGGAGGACACAGTGGTGCCTACAACCCAAGAGGAGGCCACAGGTGAGTCATCCTCTGTTTTGACAGGTGGTGGGTTAAGAGGGGTCTTAACCACACTCCTGTGGGGGGGGGGGGGGAGGAGAGAGAGTATAGACTGTTAAAGTTTGGGTTCTGTCTTTTGTCTCCTTAGAGCCCAGTGGATCTGCTCAAGGGGCCCACAAGGCTAAGGGGAAAAACCCTCCTCCCCCTAGAACAAAAAGGTTTGGGTATTGCAACGAAAAGCTCCCACAAGATCATGTAAAGCCTTTTTGTTACAGGTGCATACAAAAACTGTCAGGTAAGGAAACCTCACAGGTTATGAGGGATTTCCTTACAGTACAGTCAGAGATGCTTTCTACGCTCTAATCTCTGAAGACAGTTATAGCATCTAAGGAAGGGCCCAGCACTAGTGGCAGAGAGACTCTGTCCTCTAAAGAAGGTACTTCCTCTCAAGAAGGTAATTCAGACAGAAGTCAGAAAACCCCGCAGAGGCCTCCCTCCTCTGTTACTTCGGGAATAGAGGAGTTTGAGGACCCGGAGGAGTCAGATGAAAGCTCATTAGAGGAGGGGGAAAACTCAGACTCTGAGAGCCAGGATAGTGACAGCCCTAGACGTAATAGACACCTTTTTCCCGTGGAGGACATGGGGCAGTTACTCAGGGGAATCTATGCCTCTGAGGATATCCCAGATCCTTCAGTTCAGGCGACAGCCCAGGATAAGATGTACAGGGGGTTGGGTAAACCTCAGTCCAAGGTATTCCCAGTCCATCAAACTTTGAAAGAGGTCATTTTGAGAGAGTGGAAGGACCCGGAGAGAAAGGTCCTTAAAGCGGGGGTCCACCTATCTATCGTTTTTTGTTTTTTTTTGGAGTTCATTCACAAACTTTTCTTCTCATGATTATCTACTCACATGTTCTGTGTAATAAGTCCGCCTGTGTCCGATTTCATTGTAAAGAATAACTTATAAAATTCACTGAAGGCGGTCTCCATCTTCATTGTGGGCATTTGAAGCCCACAAGCATGTATTTCCTGGATGCGGTGAATGCTGTGCTCCCAGCATTCACCGAGATGTTGTGATGACGCTGTTGCACAATGCATGCTGGGAAGCCTGAGACGAGCTCCCAGGGACTGTGGGAGGTCTGGGAGAGGCTAGAAACACGCCTACTCCCATGGGAGGAAAACCAGGAAGTGCTAAGAAGATTAGAAAAAAAAAGGTAATTACGGCGATTTAAATTTTTTTACACAGCATGTCAGCATCTAGGCAAGGAAGTGAATGCATAGAGATAATGTTCAAAATTTGGGTGGAACCCCGCTTTAAGCTCAAAACTTGGAAGAGGAGGTTTCCCTTTGGGGAAGAGGAGAAGTTTTTCAAAACCCCCAAATTAGATACAGCCCTGTCACAGGTCTCTAAAAAATCTGATTTGTCATTTGAGGACTCAGGTAACCCTAAAGATCAAATGGACAGAAGGGCTGAAGCGCTACTGCGAAGAGCGTGGGATTCCAGCCATGACTCCTGCCTTGGCGTCAGCCTGCGTAGCAAGAAATGTGGATGCATGGTTGGGCAGGCTCTCCGGCCATGTTGCTAGAGGGAGTAATTCCAAAGAAGTCACAGACTCCCTGGAGATAATAAGCAAGGCTGTGGCATATTTAGCAGATTCTGCAGTGGAAACGGTCAAGACTCTGGGTAAATCAGCGGCCCTCCTCAACTCCGCAAGGAGGGCCGTGTGGGTCAAGTTGTGGGAAGGGGACCATATGTCCAGGTCACAGCTCTGCGGGTTGCCCTTTGAAGGATCCCAGCTTTTTGGGCGTGGCTTGGATCAGGTCTTGTCTCGATCTGTGGAAAAGGGGAAAAAGTTTCCGGTAAAAGCCAGGAGAGAGAAGGGCAGGAAGTTTTTTTTGTCCCCCCTCTAACCAGGGCTAATTCAAGGCCAAGAAGGACGCAAATAGAAGGTGGGGGAAGGGAAACTGTGGACAAAAGGGTGGCCTGCTCTTTTCTGGACCTAAAGATACCACCAAGCAGTCAAAGTGATGCCAGCATCAAGGTAGGGGGGAGATTTTCTTGCTTTGTCCCTCTCCAAGATCTCCAAAAGCCCCTATATCTTACAGATCTTGACAGAGGGATATCGGCTGGAACATCTCTCCCCTCCCCCACAAAACTTTATTCTGACCCATCTCCCCAAGGATACTTCGAGGGCAGCAGGGTTGTTGGAAAACTTGCAGGGATTGGCGAACCGGGAGGTGATCATCCCCGTTCCACTGGAAGAGCTTTAACAGGGATTTTACTCCCATGTTTTTGTCATCCAAAAGCCATCAGGAAAATTTTGCCTGATATTAAACCTCAGAAAGCTGAACAGGTTTTTACGACAAAAGAGCTTCCGGATGGAGAGTATATACATTGTGCGCAAGCAACTATTAAAAGATGCTTTTATGGCCACAATAGATCTGAGGGACGTGTATCTTCATATCCCGATTGCTCGGGAACACCAATCCCTGTTGAGATTCGCAGTCCTTACGAGCAAAGGGATACAACACTGACAATTCTGAGCTCTTCCCTTTTGGATTAACTGCAAGCCCAAGGGTTTTTACAAAGGACCTAGCAGAGGTTGTAGCTTACCTGCATCTACAGGGGGTATTCCTGATACCCTGCCTAGACGACCTCCTGGTCTATGGGCAGTCTCTAGAACAGGTGAGAGTAGACGTAGGCAGGAGTGATCCTTATTCTGGAGTCTTTGGGCTGGATAGTGAACTGAGAGAATTCTTTTCTCGTACCATCCCAAATAAAAAACCTTCCTAGGATATCTGGTGGATGCAGGGGCTTAGAAACTTTTTCTCCCAGAGGAAAAACGGTTAAAAGTGGTTACAGCAGTCTCCTCTTTAATGGAACCCAGGGACTGCTCTCGCAGGCAGATTATGAGGGTACTAGGTTTGATCACCTCATGTATTCCAGTGGTTCCCTGGGCTCAGTTCCATTCCAGGGAGTTGCAATTTTTCCTTCTATCCTCCTGGGACAAAAAGAGGGAGTCGTTGGACGAAAAGGTGTCCATTCCTGCAATGGTAAGGGCCTCCCTAAATTGGTGGCTGGGTCAGGACAGACTCACATTGGGTTGTCCCTGGGCCCAGTGGATTCCTATAAGGATTACTACCGATGCAAGAGCTTGGGTTTGGGGGACCTCCAACCCAGGCGAGGGCTTCTTCCAACCACAGGGAGCTCCTTGCGGTGGGTCAGGCTTTAAAGGCCTTCAGGGGCAGGATTCAGAGACTAGAGGTCCAGGTCCTGTTGGACAATGTGACAGCTGTCTCTTATCTGAACAGTCAGGGTGGCACAAGGTCCAGGAAGCTACTGAAACTGGCTTTGGATGTTCTAAATTGGGCCAAAGGAAACCTTCAGTCCATATCGGCGGTCCACATAAAAGGGACCGCCAATGTGATGGCAGATTGCTTAAGCCGACAGCCCATCCACCAGGGGGAATGGAAAGGAAACCAGGACATTTTCCTCCAGATACGTCAGATGTTTGGGATTCCGGAGATAGACCTTTTTGCCCACAGAGGGAACAAAAAGGTGGAGCGTTTTTTCTCTCTCACCAGAGAGGGAGGGAACGCAGGGAGTGGATGCTCTGTTTCAGGACTGGGATTGCCACCTAGCATATGCTTTCCCTCCACTAGCCTTAATACCTCGGGTCCTACAGAAGTTGGCCCACTCACAGTGCAAGCTGATCCTGATAGCCCCATGGTGGCCAAAGAGGACATGGTTTGCTACTCTCATAAAATGGTCGGTTTCTCCTCCATTCCATCTTCGGCCCAGGCGGGATCTCCTTCTACAAGGGCCAGTCCTTCACCCCGATCCAGGGTTCTACAAGTTGACGGCATGGTTCTTGAGAGGGAGATTCTGAGACAAGGGATGCTCTGATAGGGTAATTGAGACCCTCCTAGGTAGCCGAAAACCAGTCACCAGGAGGATCTACTCAAAGATCTGGAATTGTTTCTCACACTGGTGCCAGGATAGAGAGGTTTCTAATCCTTCAGTACCAATGGTACTTGAATTTTTACAAGCGGGGGTGGATCAGGGATTGCCCTGAACACCCTGAAGGTACAGATAGCAGCCTTGTCTGTATTTCTGGACCAGAGGCTCGCGCTAGAGCCAATGATTGAGATTTTTGCTGGCAAGGGAGAGGTTAACTCCTGTAAAGATTCCCACCATGGAATCTAACGCTGGTTCTGGAGGCGTTGACGAAAGTACCTTTCGAACCAGCTCAGGAGATCTCAGTTAAATTTTTGACGCTTAAGTTAGCCTTTTTACTGGCCATCACTATAGCCAGAAGGGTAAGCGACCTGCAGGCCCTGTCAATTAAGGAGCCTTTTTTGTTGGCACTGGAAGATACAGTGGTTCTGAGACACAACCCACTATATTTTCCCAAGGTCCCATCACAGTTATAAATATCTCAATAGATCATTTTGCCCTCCTTTTGTGAAAACCCAAAAAATGAGAGAGAGGAAAAATTTAATTTATTAGATGTCAGGAGGTGTTTGCTGACATACTTAGAGTGAAGGACTTCAGGAAGTCGAATCACCTTTTGGTTCTATTTAGCGGCCCTAGAAAGGGAGGGCAGGCATCTAGATCTACTGTAGCTAGGTGCATTAGACAGACAATCGGAATGACCTGTGGACAGACAGGTTCCCCAGTAACAGTTAACTTTTAAAGCCCATTCAACGAGATCCTTGGCGGCCTCTTGGGCAGAAAGAGCTGGAGCCTCGATAGAACAGATCTTTCGAACAGCCACTTGGGCGAAGCAGGACACCTTCTTGAAGCATTATAGAGTGGACCTGCTATCGCCTCAGGATCTGACATTTGGAAGAAAGGTCTTACAAGCTAAGGGTAGGCCTTGAACTCCATGTCCATCCTCTCAGGTTGTGCCGTCCTGGAAGATGACTAGAGAAAATTGACAGTTACTTACCGGTAACTACTTTCTAGGATATCTTCCAGGACGGCAGGCCTACTTCCCACCCCTCGTTTAATGTAAGTACTACGGGAAGAGTTTCTCTCTGTCACCCGGATAACCAATTACTTTGGGAGAACTGAGGTGCAGGGGGAAGGGAGGGGCCTTTTAACCTCTTGTGTTGATTGTGTTTCCTGTCAGGTGGACCAGTCATCTCTCAGGTTGTGCCGTCCTGGAAGATATCCTAGAAAAGCAGTTACCGATAAGCAACTGTCAATTTATTTTGAAAAAAAATACACTTTAATGAATGAAAAAAAACACAATAGTTACCCCATTTTTTTTGTATAATATGAAAGATGTTACACTGAGTAAAAAGATACCTAACATGTCGCGCTTAAAAAGTTGCGCATGCTCGTGGAATAGTGACAAACTATGGTACTTAAAAATCTCCATAGGTGATGCTTTAAACTCTACATGTTACCTGTTTAGGGTTACAGAGGAAGTCTAGTGCTAGAATTATTTCTATCACTCTAACGTTGATGGTGATACCTCACATGTGTGGTTTGAATATATGCGTGCACTAATGCACACTAGCACGGAGGGATGGGGGCTCTTTTTTTTTTTTTATTTATTTTTATTTATTTTACTTTTTATTTTACACCGTCCCGTTTAATTTTAATTTTTTTTTTTTATTACTTTTCTATTACAAGGAATAAAAGCAGTTTATATTTACTAAAATAATTCAATTTCTGTGCGTGGGAGACTAGATATAGTGAATGCAGGGTCCTGGGTTTAGTAACAGTTTAAAGTGATTGTAAATTCTCCTTTAAACAAAACAAAAAAACAAACATGTTATACTTACCTCCTCTATGCAATTGGTTTTGCACAGAGCAGTCCGGATCCTCCTCTCCTCGGGTTATTCTTTGCTGCTCCTGGCCCCTCCCTCCTGCCGAGTGCTCCCTCAGCCAGCAGCTCTCTATGGGGCCACACGAGTTGAGTCAGAGCTCTGTGTATCCATTCAGACAAGGAGCCCCAAATCAACCGCGCCCCCTCTCTCCCCTGAATGGATGACTGACTTTGACAGCGACGGGAGCCAATGGCGCCGCTGCTGTGTCTCAGCCAATCAGGAGGAGTGTCCCAAGCGGCTTAGATACTCGTGGACATCGCTGAAGAGAGATGGGGCTCAGGTTAGTGATTAGGGGGTTGCTACACATAAAAGGTTTTTTTATCTTTATGCATAAAATGCATTAAAGGAGAAGTCCAGCCTGAGCTTTTTAGGCTGGGCTTCTCCTCTGGGTCACAGGCGTGCAATTCCTTTTGCAATCCTGTGCCCCGTTTTCAGCGGAGAGCGGTCTGAAGCCTGCTATCTGCTGATGTCGCTGCCATCAGTCGATGCAGCGCATCATCCCGACTTCCCAAGTCTGGATGCGCCAGCTGCCTTCACTGATGGCAGTCTCAGCCTCCCAGCGAGCTGCTGAGACGGCTGCTCCCCGCCCCTCCACAGCTCAGTGCTCCAGTGAGCGTGGAGGAGCGACGCTGACTGACAATCAACGGCTCTCCTCTCAGGGATATGTGAAAACCAAGCCATCGGCGATGTTCGTTGGCTCTGTTCTCAGTGCAGAGACGGCAGGGGACAGATGCAGCATCAGTCTGAAGCTGCATCCACATAGTTACGTATGAATAAAAAAAAAAAAAAACATACTTCTCTCTTTAAGATAAAAAACCTTCTGCCTTTACAACTCCTTTAAGTTGGCGATTTAGTCAAGCGTTGAATCACCAAATCTTACCATATCAGTGTGTGTAATATTTTCCCAGTTGTGCTGGGAGGCTTTCAGCGTGACCTGTAATTGTTAGTGGTCTTACAGTAGGTAGATTTTCCATACACTTGTTTGATGATGTGATACTTTGTTGAAGCAAGACTCATTTTTTACAAATATGATGTAGGTTTTGTGTTTATGAATGTTCCTGTAGAGGTGTGGACAGTCTTGATGAGTCAGTTTTTAACATACAAAGCTTAGTCACATTTTTGCACCACACCCATGCTTTTTCTTTGGTCTTAAAGTTGGCAGTGTAGGTGATTTTTAAAGGTCATTTTTTCTTTGCTACTAATCCTCTTGTTGTGCTTGGGGAAATCTACATTATTATTTTTCTGATTAATAATCAGAATATGAAAAGCTATGCTTTAATGAAAGCCAGTTTCAGGAGATGTAGGGGATTTGACAGATCCTTTGAGACTAAAGTGATGGGCTACCTTCACACAGTAGTCGTGCTGCATTAACGGTAAAGCGCCGCTCGTTTTAGCAGCGCTTTACCGTCGTTTTAGCGGTGATTCTCGTCCGCTAGCGGGGTGCTTTTATTACCCCCGCTAGCGGCCGAAGAAAGGGTTAAAACCTGCATTCCTATGGGCAGGGGCGGTTTAGGAGCGCTGTATACAGCACTCCCAAACTGCCCCAAAGATGCTTCTTGCAGGATGTTTTGTAACGTCCTGCAAGCGCACCGCTTGGGTGTGAAAGCATTCGGACTTTTACACTGGGGTGGTATGGGAGGTGGTTTTCAGGTGTTTTACAGGCACTATTTTTAGTGCTAAAATGCCTGCAGTATGAAAGTAGCCTAAAATACTAGAAGTAAAATCTTGTACTGTTTTAGCTATTCATTAAAAGAGAAGTATGTGTTTGGCTTTTTTCCCCCATTATACTTGCCTAGGTGGATGCAGCATTGGCCAATGCTGCATCTGTCCCCGGCGTCTCTGCACTGAGAACCAAGCCATCGAACATTGTCGATGGCTCGGTTCTCTCAGCTTCCCGAGCAGAGAGCTGCTGCCTGTCAATCAGCAGCTCTCCTGTTCTGCTTCTCCACGCTCACTGGAGTGCTGAGCTGTGGAGGGGCAGGGAGCAGCCATCTCAGCGGCTCGCTGAGAGGCTGAGACAGTCATCAGTCCAGGCACCTGTCAAATCCAGACTCCCAGAGTTGGGATGATGCGATGCCTGGCTTGATCTGTGTGATGTCAGCAGAGAGTGGACTTCTCTCTGCTGGAAACGGGTCACACGAGTGAAATTGTGAATAGTGATTGCATTCCTGTGACCTATAGAATTTCAGCCAAACAAACTCAGGCTGGACTTCTCCTTTAATGTTGAAAGTTTTACATTTTAGAACAGCAAAATATAAAATTATGTTTTGGGAACATTAGTTTAACAGTGTCTGTAAGATGGCAGTGGAAATTCATAGTTTTACTGGATGATGTAGTATCACAAAAAATACTGGCCTGACCAAGGTGGTACAACATAGGGTCCTTTTTTGTTTTAGTTGGATTTATAGCTGGAGCTATAAAACAGCCCGAAGTGTGGTGCATTTAAAGGATAAGTTCATTTAAAAAAAAAAAAAAAGTCAATAAATGCACATTTCTTTATCGTACATCATGGGACACAGAGCCTAAGTAATTAATGGGTTATGGGCCACCTTCAGGTGTTGACACTGCTATACTCAATCAAGGAAGTTCACTCCCTATGTCACCGTTCCTCCTTCCAGGAGCACATCAGTTTTTTTCGCCAGTGTCTAAGGTGTTGGTCACGAGTGAAGATGTGCTCTGAGAGCTCCAGGAGGAATCCATGCTGGATTTAAAAAAACCTCCACAACTGGATCCATCCATGCCACTGTGGCCACAGGATGGTACCCGGGCCTCGCATAGAAGAACAAGGTTTTGTCTGTAACGCTTCTCTTTAAGGGCTGGACCCTAGGAACCAGGATTCTTTTTGGTCTTACATTACCTAAATTTGTCCTGAGGGGTGCTATATAGGTCCAAAGGAGTGGAACCCCTATTAAAAGGGACCCGGTCTTTGAAGGTTTAACTACGCTGCTTGCCGTGATGGGTAAAGTTTGGATCTGTTTGTTTTCAGCAGTATCCTGCAGTGAGGAAAAGGTAAGGAAAAAGCTTAGGAACTGCAAAGTCCAGTCCAACTATGCCTTTTCTTTCATATTATATTGTAATGCCTTAAAGTCTCCTCTAGAGGGAGTAAGAATACACATACCCTTTCAGCAGCTCCGTGTCCAGCCACAACAGTGTGGTGTGTCCTAGCAGCATATTTTCCTCTCCCCAGTTGGGGAAATTGAGGGGTTGGGGGTACAGGTACAGTGTGGTACATTGCATCCTGATCTGTTTTAAGCATTTTTCAGTGTGACAGCACTAAAGGCTAATTCACACTTATTGTAAGCCTCAAACTGCCAAGAACCCCCCGCCCCCTCCCTCTCGAGGGGTGCCGGGTGGCTTTCTTAAGATAAACATTTCTATGTTTTTACTTGCCATTTTTAGGAAGCCAGCCTGGGGGTGACCATATTTTCAGGGAGCAGATAGTAACGCTGCATGGCGGCTGCAGCCTCCTCTCCCCCTTCGGGTCTGTGTCTCAGACCCGAATACTGTGCTCAGCAAATAGTTTCTTTCCGCATGCAGGCTGGGGTACCGTTTGATAGAGGAGGAGGGCGGGTCGATGAAGGGGCGTGGCTAAAGTGGTCCGTGCCATGCATGGACTCGCCATCCTCGTAGAAGCACACGGCGCACAGGCAATTGGGCTTAACACCTGAGAGGTCTTAAAAGCTGACGCTCTCATCACTGAATGTGTCTACCAGAACAGCTGAATAAAGAGTCTGCCACAGGAGTCCTGGAGCACGTGAGGGGTGTACACAGGCTTTTCCAGTACAGGAAAAGACATTGTTATTTAGCATCAGATTAATCTTTATGCTGTCATTGTTTTTTTCTTATTATTGCTCAACAAATAGTTAATTTCTAGAGTGCCTCTGCTTTTGTGCTTTGCACTATGGCTTCCAAGGTTACTACTAAGGCACCAAAAGTTCCACCCCCCCAGGCGCTGGGAACTCCAGTCATGCCTCCACACTGTCATCCTCTCCGAAGATACCAGACATGGCAAGCCAGGGTGAGTCTTTGGAACCGAATGATGGTGCAACTGCTTTTCACACTTCAGTCCCTGTATACGTGACTGAAGATGCATTTTCCTCTGCCCTGCAGGGCTTAGAAGGAAGATTAGCGGCTTTAATCGCATCCTCCATCCAAGAGGATAGGAAGCGTGCTAGATCCCCTCTCCCACTCCAAACCCTTTACCAAGGGAACAGTGGGGACAGGATGAGGTATTACCCTCAGGCGATCGAGAGGAATGACAAGCTGATTATTCCTCTGCGGAGGAAACTACAGTTATGGATTCAGCTTCACAATCTGAGGTACAAATCCTTACGGAAATGGTTCGCTCCGCTTTCATTCTACCCCTGACAGAGTTAGCTGAAAATCCGGTTTCTTCCTTGGGGTCTTTAAAACCTTTACAGCCTTTTCATGTGTTTTCTGTCCATGCATTACTGGAAAAGCTTATTTATGCTGAATGGGATCATCCGGATAAGCATTTTCTCCCTCCAAAGAGATTTTCAGTTCTCTATCCCATGGAGGAGAAATTCACCAAGAAGTGGTAGGTTCCAGCAGTTGACGCTGCGATTTCCAGTGTGAGCAAAAGTTTAACTTGCCCAGTAGACAATGCACAAATGCTTAAAGATCCAACAGATAAAAAGTTGGAATTCCTGTTAAAATCCTCTTTTTCCCTGGCAGGGACTGTTACTCAGCCTGCAGTCTCAGCAATAGGCAACTGTCAGTCCCTAAAGGAGCAGTTCACAGATGCTCTTAAACGGCTCCCTGCACATCAGACCCATGAGTTAGCCGAACTACCAAGGGCATTATGCTTTACCACAGATGCTGTGAAGGACTCTATTCACCGGGCGTTTTAGCCTTGCGCTAGTACACATGCATAGGACCCTTTGGTTAAAAAAAATTGGTCAGCCGAAGCTCCTTGCAAAAAGCTTCTGGCTAGTTTCCCCTTTCATGGGGAGTGACTATTTGGTGATAAATACATAACAAACGATTTCTAGTGGGTAGAGTACTCTTTTGCCAGTCAAAAGAAAGTATAAACGTCCTTCGTTTAAACAGACTTTTTCTCCTTCGCCAGGGACATCTGCCTCTAGACAGTGGCGATGGCCTCCACAGTCAGACTCTAGAGGAAAACCTCAGGATCAGGCCCAGGCTCAAAGGAAGACCTGGGGCCGGAAAGATGCAAAGCAGAATACTAAGGCCTCACCATGAAGAGGCGTCCCCCCTCACCAAGGTGGGGGGAAGACTTCCGTATTTCTCAGAAGTCTGGAAAAGGGAAATTCAGGACAGATGGGCTCTCTCCATGGTGTCTCTAGGATACAGGAAACTAGAGTTTCGGGAGTTTCCACCGTCTCGTTTTCTGAGATCAAACATTCCCAAGGATCCAGGGAAAAGGCAATCCCTGTTTCAAGCATTAGACTGATTATTGGCTCAGGGGGTGATCATACAGATCTCCACAGAAGAGCAAGGTTTGGGGTTTTATTCAAACATTTTACAGTACCAAAACAAAACGGAGATGTCAGACCCATTCTAGATCTAAGGAATCTAAATCGGTTTCTGAAAATCCGCTCCTTTCGCATGGTCGATCAGGTCAGTGGTCTCCATCCTACAAGGAGGAGAGACCTTCTGGTGCCTATCGACATCAGGGGTGCATATCTGCATGTCCCTATATTTCCCGCTCACCACAGGTTTCTGCGATTTGAAGTAGAACAGCAGCACTTTCAGTTTGCGACCTTCCCTTTCAGGCTAGCCACAGCACCCCAGGTATTCACAAAAAGACTGGCCCCACCTCTAGCCAGGTTAAGGGCACAGGGCATAAGAGTCTTGGCGTACCTAGACGCTCTATTGTTAATAGACCAGTGACTCGCTTAGAGCAAAGCGTGCGCATTACAACCAGTTACCTGGAAAGTCTGGGTTGGATCCTCAACCTAGAGAAGTCTTCTTTAAAACCAGTAAGAAGGCTGGAGTATTTGGGCCTGATCATAGACACAGCCCAGAAAAGGGTGTTCTTGCTTTCGGCAAAGATCAGCTCCATACGAGAGCTGGTGCAGATGGTCAGGTCGAAAGCAAATTCCTCAATTCGCCTTTGCATGAGGTTGTTAGGAAAGATTGTAGCTTCATTCGAAGCAGTTCCCTATGCCCAGTTCCATTCGAGACTGTTGCAAAACAGTATCCTATCTGCTTGGAACAAAATGATCCAAGCTTTGGACTTGCCAATGCGGCTGTCCCCAAGAGTGTCCCAAAGCCTTAGTTGGTGGTTACTAACCCAGAATCTGCTGAAAGGAAAATCCTTCAGACCAATTATCTGGAAAGTAGTAACAACAGATGCCAGCCCCTCAGGCTGGTAAGCAGTACTAGAGAAAACGACTGTCCAGGGACAGTGGTCAAGATCCGAAAGGGCCCTGCCCATCAACGTCCTAAAGATTTGGGCAGTGTGTCTGGCTCTGAAAACCTGGACCTCCAGGTTAAAGAATTGTCCTGTCAGGATCCAATCCGACAATGCCACAGCTGTGGCCTATATCAATCACCAAGGGGGCACCAAGAGTCTCTGCTCAGAGAAAGGTGAATCATATTCTAACATTGGCAGAAAAGAATGTCCCATGCCTATCAGCAGTTTTCATTCCGGGAGTAGAGAATTGGCAGGCGGACTACTTAAGTCGCCAGCAGTTATTCCTGGGGGAATGGTCTCTTCACCCTAATGTTTTTCGGGCTGTTTGCCAAAGATGGGGGACTCTGGACGTTGACCTTCTAGCGTCCAGATTCAACATGAAGTTAGTCAACGTTGTGTCCAGGACAAGGGCGCTTGCTGGTAACCCTGTGGGATCAGTTCTCACTGATATATGCATCCCCCCTATTCAGTTGCTGCCACGACTTCTTTGCAGGATCAAGCTGGAAAGAAAGCTGGTAATACTGGCAGCACCAGCTTGGCCCAGAAGGTCATGGTACTCAGAAATCGTAAAGATGGCAGTGGAGGGTCCATCATGGCTCCTCCCACTAAGGCCAGACTTGTTCTCACAGGGACCGATATTCCATCCTACTTTATGAGCGCTAAATTTAACGGCCTGGCTATTGAAACCCACATTTTAAAGAAACGTGGGCTTTCCAGGTCAGTTATCTCTACTTTTGATTAATGCAAGGAAACCAGCTTCCAGAACTATATATTATAGAGTTTGGAAGGCTTATGTCTCCTGCTGTGAATCCAAGGGTTGGCACCCTCGGAGATATATCATAGGCAGAATTCTTGGCTTTCTACAATTAGGCGCAGAGATGAAGTTGGCCCTGAGTACTATTAAGGGTCAAGTCTCAGCCTTATCGATTTTATTTCAAAGACCACTTGCTACACATTCTTTAGTCCGGGGTTTTATGCAAGGGGTGATGCGGATTAATCCGACAGTTAAATTACCTTTGAGCCCTTGGGACTTGAACTTCGTTTTGTCAGTGTTACAAAACAGCCATTTGAACCGTTACAGCATACTCGCTTAGTCCTTCTGACAAGGAAGCTGGTACTTTTGGTTGCTATATCCTCAGCAAGGAGGGCTTCGGAATTGGCTGCTCTTTCTTGTAAAGAGCCATATTTGATTATTCGTGAGGACAGAGTGGTGTTACGCCCTCGTCCAGGCTTTTTGCCAAAAGTAGTTTCAGGTTTTCACCTAAACCAAGATATTGTCCTGCCATCGTTTTTTCCAAAACCATGTTCCAGGGAAGAAAAGTCACTACATTGTCTTGATGTGGTGAGAGCATTGAAAATCTATTTAAAGGCAACTGCTCAGATTCTTCAGACTGATGTCTTATTTATTCTGCCAGGGGGTCCTAAGATAGGACAGGCAGTGTCGAAATCCACTGTCGCTAAGTGGATTCGGCAAGTTATAATTCAAACTTATAATTTAAGGTGTGAGATTCCCCCTTTTCAAGTTAAGGCGCACTCTACCAGGGCTGTTAGTGCTTCTTGGACAGTGCGTCACCAGGCCTCCATGGCTCAGATCTGTAAGGCCGCAACTTGTTCTTCAGTGCATACATTCACAAAAAATGTTATCAGGTGGATGTAAGGAGGTATGAGGATATTGCCATTGGGCGCAGTGTGCTGTAGGCAGCAGTATAAGTCCTCAAGTCTGGGAGTACCCTGTGGGTTATCTCTCCCTCCCCTCAAGTAGCTTTGTTATGGGACGTCCCATTAAGTAATTACTTAGGCTCTGTGTCCCATGATGTACGATAAAAGAAACCTGTAAAATCCTTTTCTTGGAGTACATCATGGGACACAGAGGTCCCTCCCCTCTTTTGGGATTTAAGTATATTTCTTTGCTACAAAAACTGATGTGCTCCTGGAAGGAGGAGGGGTTATATAGGGCGTGAACTTCCTTGATTGGGTATACCAGTGTCAACACCTGAAGGTGGCCCATAACCCATTAAGTAATTAATTAGGCTCTGTGTCCCATGATGTACTCCAAGAAAAGGATTTTACAGGTAAGCTGTAATTTAAAATCCTATATTTTTTTTTTTTTTTTTTTACACATAAAAAAAGTACATTTAATTATTATTGTTGTTGTTGGTTTTTTTTTTTTGTTTGTTTTTTGAGCCTTTAAAGCATTTCACCACTGAGGGGGCGTGTGCCAGAAGCAGAGGGTAATTGAGAAGGTGGGTGTGGTGGCTTAACAAACTACCCAATACAGGCATGCTGTGTATCTGCACAGTGCCTTGTACCTCTGAATGGTCAGCCAAGGTGACCATGGAGATAAGCATCTGTGCTTTGTGTGGTCAATTTAGAACAAGGAAGATAGGCAGGATCAACCAGGTACTTCAGATGGAAGACCTACATTAAAATGAGAGTGACTGAATTTTTTTTTTAAATACACATGTTTAAACACACATAGAGGAAAAAAAATATTTAGGGTAACGTCCACTTTTAGTCTAGGTTCACAACTGTGTTTGCTGGGGCACAGAATTGTACCTGCAGTTCCCACAAGGAAAAAGTCCCTGTCTTTTTTTTTTTTTAAATTAATGCACCTCCATGGAACTGCATGGTATCAAAGCGCACGCTGTGCTTTCTGATGCGTTTTGGTGCCATTAGGAATTAGGCACCCCCATGTGTAAGCAAATGTTTTTGCTGCTTGTGTGTGAATGTGTGCCATTTAAACACAGTCCCACAACAGTGTGAACCCTAGCCTAAGGCTCCTTTTACATGGGCTGTTCAATCAGGTCCGCCTGTCAGTTTTACAGGCGGATCTGATCGGGCCCTCCATTCTCTTCTATAGAGCTGCAGATGTCAGTGGACACATGTCCGCTGACACTTGTTGCCATCCGACCCAATCCTGTCTGCCAAAAACAGGCGGAGGGTGGTCCTATTCTCCATCCATTGATTGGATGGAAACGGGCTGGCCAGGCGGTCCATTTCCATCCAACTGCCCCATAGAGGAGAGCGGGACTGTGTCCATGTCCTCTCTGCATAGCGGAGCAGACATGGACCTGTCATCCGCCTGCTCAGTGGGGATCAGCGGAGCGATCCTCCACTGAGCAAGCAGGTTCGGCTCCACAGAGGCACCCATGTAAAAAGGGGGCCTAAGAGAAAATTCTTTCACCTGCTAATCAGCCTTTCTATAGGACTGGAGATACAGCATGGTAACCAGCAGTGTTGTACTGTCTTAAGAACCAGATACTATTGAGCTTTAAATATAGTGTGACTACTTTGGTTATGAGCCATGTCAGTACTTGGTTTGATTTGTGTAGTCTTTAGAGGGAATGCCTGGCAATAGTATTTTATTGTCTCATTATCTTGTTACCTCTGGGGCATAACATGCAGATTTATCAGTGTTCTGAAAGAAAGTTTATATTCTCTGAATAACTCTCTCCAAGGGACTAATACTGCAGTATAAATGGTGCAGTGCTTTGTTATCTTATAACTGTTTTCCTTACTAGCTCATTAATATATTCAGAAAACTGGTTGGTAAAGTACATTTTGTGCAAATATTTTTCTTCTGCTTATGACTATTTAATTTATATCTACTTTAAACATGTTTGTGCTTTGGGTGAATATTGGCATATTGAAGCGTCTAGTGCAGGGGTCTCCAAACTATGGCCTACCAGTTGTTCTGAAACTACAATTCCCATCATGCCTAGTCATGTCTGAATGTCAGAGTTTTATAATGCCTCATGGGACATGAAGTTCCGCAACAGCTGGAGGGCTGTAGTTTAGAGATCTCTGGTCTAGTGTCTCAAGACCTCCAAGCAACATCCGAGTTTGCAGCTTCATTGCCATTCAGTGGTGTTTACAAAGCTGGTGTCACTCATGAATGGAAAATTGCAAAGAATGATGTCCTATATATATATATCCTGGTTGGTTTTGTAATAGTGGGGGAATAGGTGCTTGTTGGGGTTGAAATCTCACCTTGAGCCCTGGTTCACACTGAAGTGCTTTGACATGCGATTTGACATGTCAAATCAGCAGCAATTGCCATCAATGGCACCGTCCTGATAGTCTCTGTACTACTCTTTGTGATTTTGGGCTGCGATTTACATTGACATCTGTGCAGAAATCCCAGTGGTAAGATGTGGCAAGCTCATAGAGACTTATCCAAAGTGACTTACAGCTGTGATAGCCGCAAAAGGTGGCTCTACAGAGTATTGACTTTAGGGGGGTGAATAGTTATGCACATCAAATTTTTCTGTTATTTTGTCCTATTTGTTTGCTTCACAAAAAAAAAAAAAAAAAAATCAAAGTTGTGGGCAGGTTCTGTAAATTAAATGATGCAAATCCTCCAACAATCCATGTTAATTCCAGGTTGAGAGGGAACAAAACACGAAAAATGCCAAGGGGGATGAATACTTTTGCAAGGCACTGTATTCTTGAAAACATCCGTCTCAAATAAGAAAAACCTTCATCTTCCTTGTTCAGCAACATTTTTCATCAGTCTTAATTTTTTAGTGAAGCGGAGACACAAATATCTGTCAGATCCACAAATGGTTTGCGTGCTGCCCTTATCTGGCCTGGAACCAAACTCTTTTGGATTGGCCATTACTTTTTAATTTAAAGTGGATGTAAACCCAATGTCATCCTTTCTAAACTACTGCCATAGGGGTTATCTATAAGGATATACATGCCTCCTGCATGTATCTTTACCTGTCAAATGTCTCCCCTCTGTCTGTTATGAGACCCGAAAAACTGCAGATTCTGTGGGTGGGTCTGTTGTCTGGAGCTCGGTGGGTGGAGTCGTGATGTCAGTAGACTCCCCGCCCACCTCTACACTCCCCTTGTCAATATGCATTTTCTCCTGTGTATTTCTTACACTGAACTTCTGCTATGATCTCTAACATCCAGTGAAAAGACAGGAAAGTAACCACATGACCTCAGCATGCCAAATCATGCTGAGGTGTGGAACAGCCAATCCTGGCAGAGCAGCAGAAGAAAGGAGTGGGGGAGGGAATTAAAAAATAATGCATGTCTTAGACTAGTGCACGAGATGTAAATCACCTGTCAATCACAGCAAGGGGGAGGATTTGACAAAGTTTTTTCTGTCAAGATTTTTATCTCACTGTACAATAAAAGAGGATTGCTCAGAGATGGATTAACTCTTTGTGGCAAGACTGGGCTCAAATGATAGGAAATCTTATACTCTACATTATGACCATTAAAAAAAAAAAAAAAAAAAAAAAAAAAATGAAAATTTCGGGTTTACATCCACTTTAAAGCAACTCTCTTGCCTAAAACAATACTTAAAAGGGCAAACTCATAATTCAAACAAAAGTCCACTGAAAGTCTGTGAAAATAGCAACTTGTGTGTAACAGGTGTGCTGCTAACAGTGTGAGAGAGAGCGGCGCCACTCTGAGTGCAGGCATATACCTGATGAAGGAGCACGCTTGCTTCGAACGTGAGCTCAACCACACCCCCCAAAACCACTATTTCATTTACTTGTGTTAAACTTTATTTTTTTACATTTCCTCAGTTACTTCCTGGTTTTCAGGCCTAGGCAAACTATTTCATACATTATAGGAGTCTTCAGGAGGGGAGGAAGGGCTTTCTCAGCTAAGCACACCCTCCTGCCTGCATGCCTCAGCTAAGGGAAGATGAATTCCAGGAAGTATTTGCTACATGAACCATCCGCCCTCACTTAAGATGGCTACAAATGCTAGGGGGATGTTTTCAAAGTGTTTTCTCAGCAAAATAAAGCATGGAGATGGATGGATGGGTGACGTTCAATATTGAAAATGAATGCAATAGCATTTTTAGTTTGTGGTGCTCAGATGCAGTGTAGTTCCCTTTTTAAGAAATTCAGTCATGATGAGTCTTTGAGGCTAAAATGTGTGCTTGCCACAAATGTAGCAGAATGTATCATGGCTGTTCTGGTATTGGTAATACATTTCTGCTGTCACCAATCGTTGTATAGCAAGTCTATAACTGGCTTACTTGATATGTAAATTCAAGGCATAGCATTGTCTATTTACATATAAACAATTGTACCAAACCACATGGAAAATTATATCAATGAAATGAGTAGTATCTGTACATGTCAGACACTTTTATATAGGTGTCCTTTTATGAAACTGAGATCAGCGGCGATCCCGAGTCTCACCGCTGATCTCAGCTCATTACCAGTTTATGAAACTGAGATAATCAGCGGAGAACATGTTCTCCGCTGATTATCTCAGCACAGTGAGAATCTGTAACTGACTTCACAGAAACGGCCAGTTTATGAAGGTGCGATCTCAGCACCTCACTGGCGATCTGTGGCAGAATTCTCACTTTCTGATTCACCATTTCAGAAGTGGAGAATCAGAGTAGAGAAGCCTGAAACTGGCTGATATTCTGGAGAAAGCAAGAAGTCTTTTGACTTCTTTCTTTCACCAAACAGTCAAAGCACACCTTCCCCACCATTACACACCCCAAAACCAGCAGGATAGGAATTTATAGTGTGTGTGTGTGTATGTGTATATATATATATATAATATATTATATTTTTTTTTTTTTTTAGATGTTCACGTCTCTGGCTGGGTTCACACTTGTGCGATGCGTGAACCAGCATGATTCCTGTGTGGGTTTTCACATCACACCTACATTGACATCTGCGCACCACTGCGGGTGTCAATGTAAAGTTAATGACACCCCCAGATCATTTCACAGATCGCAGTGCGAACTATGTTGATTCCAGTGCGGACCAAATAAAGGGTCCTGTACCATTTTGGTGCAAATGCAATATGATTTAGGGCCAGTTCCCACTGCAGCGGTGTCCGAGCTCGGATGTGATTCGCACCGCACTGCAGTGCAAAATCACATCCGATCTCTGTGCGATGCGATTTCAGCCATACAGATAGTATTGCTAAATTTGCATTGCCCTCGGACCAAACTCTTACAGGACCCTTTTTTTGGTCCACAGCAGAATCGGACCGCATGGGTGTTCACACCCATGCGATTCGATTACTGTCCGAGTTTGCAGATAGCACTGCGATATGCGAACTGATTTGGGGGTGTTGTTAACTTTTAGGCCCAGTTCACACTTGTGCGATGCCGGACATCGCACAGGCATCGCATGTTATTCGCTGCACACTGCCATTCACATTACATGCGATGTCTGTGCAGTGCGATATCAGCTGTACAGATACTATGGCTGATATCGCACCGCATTCGGTGCAAACACGCACAGGACCCTTTTTTCTGTTTGGACCAGAATGTGTTCACATGTTCACAAATATGCGATCCGATTCATGTCCGGACTGTCAGTTCGCAGTGCGATATGCAAGCTGAACTGGGGGTGTCGTTAACAATGTATTGACACTCCCCAGCGATTCGCATATGGCAGTGTGAACTGACATGCGAGTCGGTGCGATGCGGGAACCCGCAGTGGATTCACAGTGTTCTCGCATTGCACCAGTTTATCAATTTTTATGTTTATCAATTATGAAATATATTTTATTTTAATTTATTAATATTTATACTTGTATACTTTATTAAATTTATTTTTTTAATGATTATAAATGTATTTTGCATTTATATGAATGGTGTATAGCTGCATTACATATGTGCGTTACATTCATTTACTATACACCATTCACATTTAAATAGGGACATGTATGATCTTTAAATATTGATAAAAACAATGTTTTTTTTATAATTAGGTTAATGTATATTGTGTAGGGGGAATTTAACTTTATTATTTTATTAATATGTTGGGGAATAATGTGTGCTGATTTGTGTTAAACTTTTGTATTTTATGGTTCCTCATACTGTAATCCCGCTACATCACGCGAGATTATAGTGAGAGGAGCCATTCTCAGGAGTTCCCGGCGTTTGTAGATCGCTCCTCAACTCAACATGAGAAGCGATCTACACACTTTCATAAACAGGCAGTCAGAGGAGAGCGATCTCCTCTGAGAATGCCTGAGAACTGAAAAGTAAGGTATTTTACCTCACTTTCATAAAAGGACACCATAGTGTTTTCAGGCAGCATCCATCCAGCCTATGCATGCCCAAACTGTACCCGTTCCACAAATGTTATGTAGTATGTCCCTGAGTGCATGATCTGCACAAAGCATCGTATACCATAAGCAAAAGTAAGCTTAAATATCCAAAGAGATTGCAAAAACAGAAGATTTCTATAAAAAAGGATACGTGATGTTCAGTTACAGGTTATTTTTGTGCTTAGCAGCCAAAGAGCTTCACAAGAAACAGGAAGCAAAATCTTTGTTGTCCATGGAATTTTGCCAGTCCCTGCGGAACCAGATGGATTTTGATTAGTGTATGATTAGATTTAGTAAGGATGCAGGGATAAGGTAAGGTGTATTACTCTATCCCACGCTCCAGCACTGTTCTCTTCAGCTCTCATCTCTGGCTGGTGGGCAGTTTTCCAGTGTCAACACATCCGGTGTAGGGCTGTAAACCCAGCTTTACACACAAGGGGGCAAGCTTGCGACCAGGGCCCAAAGCATTAGAGAGGCAGCAGCAACTGGACTGGTTGCGTGAATGGCGGAAGCCTGAGGCAGCCAATAAACTACACCTTATCCTTGCACCCTTAGACTAAACAAGCATTTAATCCTTGCAGTGTGTGTGTGGGGCACTGCAAGGGTAGATTTTGTCTACTTCCTAGAGTTTGTCTTTAAAAACTATCCCAGAGCTGATGGCAAGATTTTATGTTGTATTCCTGAAGTGTAATATTTGTCTCATGCCTTTTTAGATAGTTTAAATAAAACTTTTAATTTGCTTGATCTGATTATTCAGAACAGAGGGATCTGTCACTCTGTAATTGCCAGATCCCTTTGGGTCACCAAAAAACAAATCTGAAGTTGGTATGCATGTTATTAGTTAGAGTCCATTGTGGCTCATTCATGAGACCTCAATCCTTGTAACTGTTGGGGTTCAATACCGCAAGTATCTTCCTCACACATTCCTTCCAGATTATAAAAATACTGTTGGCTTTGTAAGTGTTAATGGAGCCACAGTGACTCACTCTGCAGACCTCTTTCCTTGTAACTGCAAGGTACGAATACCTTGCCAGTCCAACAATAATGTAAGTATCTAGTCTTATTACCTTTCCTTTCACTACTGAGTGATGTAATAGTCATGCATTACTTCATACATATCATTTTCTCTTCAGTGTACAACTCCAAAAATGTGGACCTTCTACAGACAATTTCTTAAAGTGATTGTAAAGTCTCGTTTTTTTTACCTGCCCTGTGTAGTGGATTTGCACAGAGCAGCCCAGATCCTCCTCTTCTCGGGTCCCTCTTCTGTGCTCCTGGTTCTTCTCTCCTGTCGAGTGCCCCCACAGCAAGCAGCTTGCCATGGGGGCACCCGAGCCGAGTCACCGCTTCCTGTGTCTATTTAGACACAGAGCCATGGCCTGGCCCCTTCCCATCTCTCTCCTGATTGGCTGACTGACTTTGACAGCAAAGTGAACCACTCTTTCACACACACCATTTAGGAAACCATCATATAATGCCTTTTTTGGCAAAGCATAGACAAAGATGTAGTAACTGGATTGTGCGGATGCTGGAAATGTCACCAGTGTAGGTTTCTAAGGCATTGCACAGAGCTGCCTTCCTAACCTGTGCCATGCTTTAAAAACTGTAGGGAGAGAGCACAGAGAGGACTTTAACACTGGGTTATGCTAATTCATAGTCCAATGAGCCAGCTGAATGTGAGGACATGATATCAGATACTCCTGAATAGTGCTGCTTCTGTCAGACTAAATAATGTAGGATGTGTTTATCACTAATGTTTCTGAACAGGAAAAATGTCTGGCATTTAAACCGTTTAGACAGTATATTGCTTTAGCTTATCAATTTTTGAATCATAAACCACATTTTGCAAAACGATATAAAGTGTAACAGAATAATTATAGTTACATTTAAGCAAAGTTCTTTTTACTAAACTGTGCTTTCACTGATGTGTTTATATTGTGTAATTTAGTGCATTTGTCTGGACCCCCCCCCTAAAATCTTTTTTGTATGAAATCATCTGTATTTCCACATGAAATCTTTTCACTATATTCCAGTATTTTCCCTTCTATGCCTCTTTTGCTGCAGCAAGCTTATAATTATTGGCAAAGTCCAGCAATGAGTCAGATGAGAAGTATGTCACAGTGTTTCCTCCAAAGCTGTCAGAATTCCTCTTCCTAAATAAGTTGAATATCTCTTCTTATATCGGCCAATTGCACAGTATTGGGGTCCTCAAGCCCCTTTTCCCTTAATCTTAAGTTTCCAAAACTTCAGCACAAAAAGAATTTTATTTGAAACTAGTATTATGAGCTTTTAATATTATCCATTTCTATAGAGCACAGCCAGCAATAATATTACTTTGTCATTCTGCATTTATTATGTTCTGTGTTCAGCAAGTAAGTGAACAGTGTGTCAGACATTTTGAATCTTTATGTCAACGTGTTTATAGATTAATTGCATCTGTGAACACAGTTAAAACAAGATAAGCAATATTCTCATAGTCATGTGTATTTTTACTAGAATGGTGGTGTACTTTGTGCATTTATTTTATGCATATGCAGTAATCCAGCTTTAAATTTTTCCTTTGTGTAGGAGCTTAAAGTTTTAAAGGCTCAAGGTTTTTTACCTTCATGCATTCTATGTATAAAGGTGAAAAGCCTTCTGTGTGCAGCATTCCCCCCTTTCCCCCCCAATACTCTGAACTCCCGCTCGATCCACTGATGTGCACAAGAGCTGAGCTTCCCCTGGGTCTCTCATTCTTCATTGGCTCCTGCTACTGTCAATCACAGCCAGTGAGCCAATGAGGAGAGCATGAGGGCGGGGCAGAGCCATAGCTCTATGAATCCTATGGACGCATAGAGCGGGGCTCAGGAGCGAGCATGTGCCCCACAACAAGCAGCTTGCTATTCGGTACACTGCCTGAAGAGGAGGAGCCAAGAGTTCTGGCGGGGGACCTGAAAAGAGAATAGAAGATTTTTTTTTTTTTTTCTGTGGCGAAAAGTTTTGTTTTTTCTAGCCATTTTGTCCTTCAAGATTATTTTTCTTCAGTCATGACTTCATCAATATGTTGCTGTCCTGGGCTCTTAATGCAGCTATCTGGACGAGGGTAGGGTGTTAAGTGCTTGGGTGTAGCCTTTTATTTATATATTTTTAACTTTTTTTTTTTTTTTCCCTAAAAAGAGAAGTACAGCCAAAGCTTGTTTGGCTATACTTCTCTTGTGGATCACAGGAGTGCAGCTTGTTTTGCACTCCTGTAACCCATTTTCCGCAGACGTCACAGCCATCCAGGCTTGGGCAAGATCGCGACACTGGGGTCGGGATCCATCTACATGCCTGGACCGGGACCCAGCTCAGTCTCTCAGCGTCCGCTCCCATCCCCTCCACAGCCCAATGCTCCAGTGAGCAAGGAGGGAATAGAGTAGAGAGCGGTGACTGACAGTCACCGCTCTCTTCTCAGGAAGCTGTAAGTTTTGAGAACTGAGTGATCTGCTGTGTTAGATCGCTTGGTTCTCAGTGTTAGAGCCGGCGGGGAACAGATGCAGCATTGGACCAATGCTGCATCCGCCTAGGTAAGTATAAATCTGCAACAACCCCCTATACTTCAACTTTTTATCACATTGGGGACAAAAAGTCTAAAGGTCTAAAAGATGCCTGTTGTTTTACTTGTCTTCCAATGAAGCTGATGGAGGTGCAGATCACTCTCCTTTAGCTTCTTCCCTGGCCATACTGGCTGGGGAATGTGACCCCCGGAATTGATGTTTTACACTGGACTTTCAGGGAAAAGGGAGATCAGCAATAGGATCTGCTCTGATTATTCTCCTCTCTACCCGTGCACCACCCACCATGCCTGTCCTGGGTCTACTGATGGACATGTAGAGCCCAGGAAACCGCGGCGTGGAGGGGCCAGTGCTTAAGGGGTTGTATGGAAGTGATCGGGGGTGGCTGTGTAGCTGCCACCGAGGTATGGCATGTGGTGGTGGCGGCAGGAAAAAGGGGTAATGAATGGGAAGAAAAACAGGATTTTTCTACTTACTGTGAACTGCCTTTCTACATAACTGAAGCATGATGGAAGTGAGGGGTTTTACCTGTTTTCTAATTCCTCATGAAGGCAGCAGTTTGACCCTATATGCTCAGATTACCTGACTCCTTTGTCTTTTAATGCATTCCAAGAAATGGATTAGCATAAAAATTGTTATGTGTCGGTATATGTTTTTTTTTTTTTTTAATACAAGGATCCACGAATATGTGAGTGGACCCAGCCTCAACACTGCCTGCATAGAGTTTGCATGTTCTCCCTGAACTTGTGTGGGGTTTCTCTGGTTTCCTCCCACACTACAAAGACTTGTTGGCAGGTTAATTGGTTCCTGATTAAATTGGCCCTAGTACAGTGGGGAAAATAATTATTTGATCCCCAGCAGAGTTTGTACGTCTGCCCACTAACAAAGAAATGAAGGGCCTATAATTTTTATCATAGGTGTATATTAAATGATAGAGACGCAATATCCACCAAATTGAGTTGCAGTTCAGGGAATAAAATAAGTATTTGATCTTCTACCAACCAATAATAATTTTGGCTCCCACAGACTGACTACACTATGTGCTCATGTGGTACACAGATTAGTCCTGTTAAGTTTAAGAAGGTGCTTCTAACGACAACTTGTTATGTGTATAAAAGACACCTGTACACAGAATCTCTATCTTAAATTCAAACTCACCATTGTGGGCAAAACCAAAGAGCTGTCAAAGGATATCAGAGACAAGATTGGAATGGGCTATAAGACCATCAGCAAGAAGCTTTGTGAGAAGGAGACAACTGTTGGAGGGATTATTCACACATTAAAACAATACAAAATAACTATAAACTGCCCTCGGTCTGGAGCTCCATGCATGATTTCGCCTCCTGGAGTAAGGATGATCATGAGAAAAGTGAGGGATCAGCCCAGAAGTACACAGGAAGAGATTGTGAATCATCTCAAGGCAGTTGGGACCACAATCACCAAACAAACCATTGATAACATAGTAAGCCACCATGGATTGAAATCCTGCAACGCCCGCAAGGTCCCCCTCCTCCAAAAGCACACGTACAGGCCCATCTGAAGTCTGCCAATGAACATCTAAATGATTCAGAGAAGGATTGGGAGAAAGTGCTGTTCTCAGATCAGACCAAAATGTAGCCCTTTGGCATTAACTCGATGTGTTTGGAGGACGTGACAATGACCCAAAACATACCACCAAGGCAACAAAGGTGTAACTCAAGAGGAAGTATATTAAGGTCATGGAGTGGCCTAGCCAGTCTCCAAACCTTAACGTGGAAGTCCATGCAAAAACTAAAATCCCAGTATCTATAGACATTAGGGATCTAACACTAACCTCTCTATGTGCAGCGCTAATAGATGAACAAACCTGTATGGCTCCAGTGCAATCTGAAAAGTAAACTAAACACTGAAAAAACGCCTTATGTGATTGTGTCTCAGTGTCAAACATGCAATGACACATGATATCTTATATGAGAAGTCCAGTCTGAGCTCGTTTGGCTGGGCTTCTCCTATGGGTCACAGGAGTGCAATTAGCTTTGCACTCCTGTGACCCGGTTTCAACAGAGAGCGGTCTAGAGTCCGCTCTATGCTAAATTCGCACAGGTATTTCCAGGCACTACGTCATCCCAACTCTGGAAGTCTGGATCTGCTAGGTGCCTGGACTGATGACTGTCTCAGCCTCTCAGTGAGCTTCTGAGACGGCCGCTCCCCGCCCCTCCACAGATCAGTGCTCCAGTGAGCGTGGAGAAGCAGAGCAGGAGAGCTGCTGATTGACAGCCAGCAGCTCTCTCCTCAGGGAGCCGAGAGAACCGAGCCATTGGTGGTGTTCAATGGCTTGGTTTTCAGTGCAGACACCGGGGGGACAGATGCAGCATTGGACTGATGCTGCATCCATCTAGCTAAGTATAATGGGGGGGGGGGGGGGGGGACAGATGCCCATACTTCTCCTTTTTAAATCAAACAAAATAAAAATAAAAAATATATAAAAGATAAAATGTCCAGTGCATCCATATGTAAAAATGTTCTTTGAGGTATTCAGGGAAGAGGGGGAGATTGAATCCCAATATCAACAGCAGAAATCGTATGAGTGACAGAATCCACCACCAATTTTGAAAAGGCGAGTGGTCTCAATAAGGCTTAATGTACACGAGACGTTTTTACAACCTCTCCTGAACGATTTAACTTGACCGATAGTAACCCACGTTTAAAATGTCCATTTTGCCGCATTTACATGCCGCGTTTAGACAAGAATGAAAATTTTTCTGCCTGTAAACAAAACTTTTGACACCCCCCCCCCCCCCCCCCTTTCGATTTTTTTTTTTTTTTTTTTTTTTTTCCTTCTCGTCTTTTTCTTTTCCCTCTGTTTCTGCCTGCATTTCTCTCCCCTCTTTCCTCTCTTCTTGCCATTCCTTTATTTTCATTTTTTCCTCATCATTCCTCTTATTTGCTCTGTTTATCTCCTCATTACTACTTGCTCTCTCATCCCTGCTCCACTCTTGTTTCACTCTTCTCTCACCTTGCTCGCTTTTCCCCAGCCTCACTCCTACACACTCACACTTTCTTCTCACTCTTTGGTTGCCTGATGTGGTGCCGGCCGTACGTCACTGGTTTCCGTGACAACAGTGGCCCCACAGTTAGCCCCCCCCCGTCTTCCTGTTGTCATGGGCACGTGCGCTTGCACGGCATACGTGGCACGCCGTGATTGGCGGGCAGGGCTGCTGACTGACAATAGAACCGCTGGGTCCTAGTGGCGTTGTGCTCCGATCGGACACATCTGGTTAGTGTACCTGATCTAGTGCTCTCACACCACCGCCGGATATGCAATCTGCATTCCGCTATTTTTAGGTTTTAGTGCCCCTGCCTACCTTAAGTTACTTTAATACCTATTAGTTTTTTAACACTTTCTGGCGGGATTCTGACGTCATATTGACGTCACAGGGAGGGGGTGTGAACTTTTTAAAATCTTTCACATGTTTTGATTGGTGTCTATTGTATTTATATTCTGCTTTTGACACTGTTGCACTTTATCACATGCCCGACGAAGGGGTCCTGAGCGGCTCCGAAACGTTGCACCTTCCTTTGTGATGTGATCTTTTTCATTAGAACTTTTTGGACGAAAATTGCCGATCCATGGTGTGCTGGTGAATATATACACTTGTAAACAAAACGTGAGTTACTGCGTTTAGCTGCATTTAGAAGCGTTTGGCGCTTGAAATGCCTCTAAACTTAGCGTCTGAACTCATTTTTTTGCTTTCTAAAAAAGGCCTCTAAACTCAACTGTCTAGAAACTACTATAAATGACCCTGTGTACATGTACTGATAAGATAACATAGAGGAGAGTTCAGGGGCAGCTGAAAAAAAACGCTCAACTGCTCTTAAACGTCCATTTAGCAGCAGCAGTGTACATGAGGCCTTATGCATCATGAGTCAAATGAGCAGAAGGTGTAATCACACCAGTAGGGGAACTTCCACACTGCTTGCACTGGCCGCAGTGGAAGATGTTTCCTGGGTCCTTGATGTAACTTGGTCCCGTGATGGTTGGATGGACTCGGCAAATAGCAGACCAAAAGGCAAACACTATATCCAGATGGCACTCCTGTACCAACCAGAGGGGTTCTTGGCACTCTTGTTGGTGGCCTGTGTCCGGTGATGCCTCTAGCACATGTCTAATAGCATCCTTATATCCTGGATATATGGATGCCATTAGACAGGTGCTGTAGCATGGATAGAGAGGTTAGTGTTAGATCCCTGGTGTCTATCGATGCAGGGATTTTAGTTTTTGCATGGACTCCTACTTTAATCCTATAGAAAATTTATGGAGGGAGCTGAAACTTTGAGTTGCCAAGAGACAGCCAAAAAACCTTAAGGATTTGGAGAAGATCTGTAAAGAAAAGTGAACCAAAATCCCTCCGGAGATGTGTGCAAACCCTGGTAACCAACTACAAGAAACGCCTCTGTGCTTGGCAACAAGGGTTTCTCCACCAAGTACTAAGTCATGTTTTGCAAGGGGATAAAATACTTATTTTACTCACTGAACTGCAACTCAATTCATTATATTTGTATCGTGTGTTTTCTGGATTTTTTGTTGAAATTCTGTGTCTATCATTTAAAATACACCTATTATAACAATTATAGACCCTTCAGTTCTTTTAAAGTGGAGGACCACCCTGAAAAAAAAATTTCACCAAAAATCCTAGAAAAAATTAAAAAAAAACATTTGAAAAAAAAAAAAATTTAAACTTACCTAAACCCTTGTTGCTAGGCAGTCTTCCTAATCTGCCTCTTCCTATTCCGCGGCGTGTTCTGCCCTGTGTGTGTTCCCAGAACACCACGGGGCCATTCACAGAGCGCCGCGCCGCAGGAAACTGGCAGTGAAGCCGCAAGGCTCCACTGCCTGTTTCCCTTGCTTAGGATGGCGGTGCCGGGACCCGAGAGCCGAGGGACGGGCCGGCCGACATCGCGGGCACCCAGGACAGGTAAGTACTTATTTAAAGTCAGCAGCTACAGTGTTAGTAGCTGCTGACTTTTAAATTTTTTTTTTTCAGGGACGGAATCCCGCTTTAAGTGGGCAAACTTGCACAATCTACAGGGGATCACATAATTATTTTCCCCACTGTATATGTACGTATGAATATGAAATAGGGACATTAGATTGTAAACTCATTGAGGACAGGGACTGATGTAAATGTACAATATTATGTATATAAATGTACAATATTCTTTCTGTATATAAAGCTATGTAATATATAAAATGAATTGATAAAAAGGAGCAACAAAAAATATGATCCTTGTTGTATTTTCTATATTTTATTTATTACAGGTATTTATGTAGTGCCGACAATGTACTCAGCGATTTACATATGTATTGTACTTTTACATCAGTGCGTGCATTCAAAGAGCTAACAAACACAGGTCTCTTAACTCTCACATTCATACACAAACATATTATTCTTTATATTCCTTATTACCATTTTAATCATTTGAGTCTTGTTGAGACAAAAATCTTGTTCAGTTTTAAGATTTATTTATTTCCTCAGAAGAACATAGGGAAACGTGACTTGCAGTATTTCGCTATGTGGTTTCTCATGTATCTACCAAACTCTAAAATTCCCCAAAGTTAGGCATGCTTGGAATGTACCAATTTTTATATAAATGTTTCCAAACCCTCAGTGGTTTTATGGTTGTAGCGTGGGATCTAAAATCTGTTTTGAAGTAGCCAAAGGAACGTAAGTTAAAGTAACGCTCCACTTTCTTTCCATGCTGGTTATTTTGTATAGTGTTTGTGTGTGTGTGTGTGTAAGATATATATATATATATATATATATATATATATATATATATATATATATATATATATATATATATATATATATATATATAATATATATATATAAAATATTGGTGGGATATATTAGGCAGCAAGTGAATATATCATCCCAAACAATGTGTTTGAAAAAACATACCTTCAGAGGTCTAGTTGAGTCCATGTTTCAATGGGTCATGGCTGCTTTGTTGGCAAAAGGGGACCTTCCCAATATTAGGCAGATTTATATACACGTGTATGTTTTTTGGCGATACACATTGTGACTGACAATGGAGGGCAGTGGAAAATATACTTGGGTTTCATCTGCTAAGACAGTAGACTGTTCATGGTTCACTTGGTTTAGTAGATTAAATGAAGCTGTGTTCACTTTGAATACCGAAGGGAAATGAACAAAACAGGATTTGTGCTTGCATGTGATTGGATGACAGAAGTCAACACTGGTTCCTTATTCACTAAGCT